>NC_069130.1:73673143-74035643 GCF_026914265.1 Mya arenaria
AATATGTATTGTCCACTTCTATAATCACAGTAAAACCTCACTTACTTCACAGCTGGACACTCAGATCGGAGATCTGATAAGCAGCACAAGGCGATTAAGATAAAGATAAATACACAGAGGTTGTGTAGAGTACACGGTTGTTTTTTTTGGGGGGGAGGGGCGGGTCACTTATAGAAGGGTTAAACTAGGCCTTTAAAAATTACAATTAGATATTGTCTGGGCTTCTATCACATTATTTGCACTCTGTTGACACTGTACGACATTTGTTTGAATCAAGAGCTCAAGAGTTTAGCGATTATTTCAAACATATTAGGCAATATGCATATGCGTACACAAGCTATCAAACATATACGTGATATGGCATATTCAAAAGTGAGCAAATATAGCAATACAAACTAGTTTTGATAATCTTTAGTTCATTACACAATCAATTTAGCATAATCATAAAACATGTGTTGGACAAATATTGATCTGTTATTCATATACTTTTTTTTAAACTAATCTCCAGACCCTTGCATATTTTTTGTATAAGAAATAGTGGCATGATATGTTAATGGAATTATATTTGTAATATAACTTGATTGGATAAAACAAACTTAGTAAACAAAATGTTTTGAAAATATTCAAAACCAAATGCAACCATGAAAACTCATACAATTTTGTCTTTATGAGACATACCTTTGTAAGATTCGTCTTGTCAATTTTGATTTCAATTAAAATCATTAGTGTATTTCCATTATTCATTTTTGCAACAACAAACATAAAGCAATCTTTTGGCACTATTACTAATGAATCAGCATACGATTAGTCTATTGCTTGACATAAATATATTCTTCTTGGGAGTCAGTTTTCTACAAATATTTTCGGAACATAGCCGCTCTGTAAGACATCAGCTCGAATGGGTAAGGAAATTGTTCCTCAAAATTTCTTCGAATGGGTAAGGAAATTGTTCCTCAATATTTTTCACCTTAGTTTTACTGTAATAATCTTATAGTATGTCTACATAACGCTCATATTTAACAAAGAAGTATAAGTAGTTGAATATGACTTAAATTGATTACAACGATTTAAAATAGAAATGATATTGCCACAACTATTACTACTTTTATTACTTGTACTACTACTACTGCTACTGCTACTGTTGTTGTTGCTGCTGCTGCTGCTGCCCTTACTTCTACTGCTACTATCACAACTTTTCTTCTACAACTGTTTTTATAAAACACTAAAACAACAATAACACCACTATCACCACCACCACCAACAAAAACAATTACTACTACGAAACAACAACAACAACCAAACAAAACTAACATGCACAACAGCTTCTACTTATAATGACACCACTACAACTTTTAATACAACTATTGTTTTTATCTCTACTTCTACTACCACACATTTAACTACTACTACTACTACTACTACTACTACTACTACTACTACTACTACTACTACTACTACTACTACTACTACTACTACTACTACTACTTCTACTACTACTACTACTACTACTTCTACTACTACTATGACCCCCTGTCTAGATTTATATCAATGTTATGCAAAGTCTTACTGGCACCGGAGTATAAGGCCCAAAATGCTAGAATTTCAATTTGTTAACGATTTGCGATTTTAAATACGCCACCAAGGAGGACTTTTCAATCGACCAATCTGATCGCCTGTTACAAACAAGGCGTAAGAACAATAATAAAACCGGACGTCAAGGGTGGTAGAAAAACTAGGAAAACAGAAAAATGGGAAGAAAGTCAAAATTTCTTAAGATCGGCGAATTTCTTAGCGGACTAAGGTGAAGTGTTTGGAAGATGGATATCATGTTTTTAAATTCCGATGATCTGAATAAATTCAGTTGAATGGAGTAATTAGATAATTACGTGACCCGGGTAGCAAACCGTTCAGTACCATGTTAATATAATATACAAAATGCATATTTATAAGTAAAAATATTTTTCAGATTTTTGGTATTATAATTTTTAGTAGAGAATTATAAGATTTTTTTTTTTTTTTTACCAAAAAATATTGAGTTTAAAAATCCGGTGGCAGTGGCAACGTCTCTATAGTTTTCGTTGTTGTGCTCATTATGGTAGAAAGAAAAATGCCAAATACGACAGACAAGTCGTCTCAAACTGGTAACATAAAGACATTATTCCATTGCGAGCTGTTTGCTACATAACTAAAACAACAAATGCACTCATTCGTAAAATATTGTCCTTATTCAATGATTACCGTCTTTAGAATATAACAGCGTAACAGCGTAGAGTTGTCAGATGTTTGTAGTTTCTTGGTTTACGTACAATCATATTATTTCTCTACATTTCTTTACGATACAATGATATTTTGACCTAAACAGTCCGTTTGACTTGCAGAAAACGCTCTTATTTTGCGGACAAAATATGATAATGAAATAAAAACATACTTGTAAAAAGTATCGTTTGGGTAAAAGTAGTGCGAGAGATAAAGAACTAGTCTTTTAATTGTGGAAATGATGTTATACAAGTAAAGATTTCGTAAGGAAATCCTTTGGATTCAGTCCCTATATGATTCTGGCTGTTCATTGAGCACGATGATACACTGTAGATGTCTACATGAACGATAAACGTTGCGCCGTCATATGTTGAATGGATATTTTAAAGATCACACAGATTTACGTTAAGGTCTCAAATAACCAACACATTAATATTAACATTGGAATGTTAAACCAACGGAACCATTGCTGCACATTTTCTCATTCTTTTGTACGATATTTAACATGGTACATATAATTGTACAATAATCCTCCCTTTCTTACTTCACAATGTATCAAAATGATCGCTTACACTTGTTATAATACAGCTCTTGAACGTCATCTGTTTAATTGTGTACTTTTCTCTCCAAGAATATCAAACTATTAAATTAGCAGACGGAATTTCACATTCAAGTTAAAAATGTAGCTGTTTTTATTCTCTTAAACTAAGATTATCAAGATTTTACTCAGAATGCACCAGCAGTTTAGTTTTCACTGTGTCGCCATTTTGTTCGACGTTGTTAATTTTACTTGTGTTTTACGGTTGCATTTTTTCAAGTTGTAAAGTTGAAAGAAATGATTTTATTTTTTAACGCATAAGTTTCAGCGTTAAGGCGACATTGTTTTTTATCATGTCTCTGAGAGTATCTGTTGAAATATAAACCACAATTAAAACCTTGAACCACGTTTAAATCAAATTTATGAATGGCGTGCACCTGTCGTGAATCTCTCTTTGTTAGGTCGAATATCATGGTGATATATTTGGCCGTTGATTTTTAAATATTGGACCTCATATGTCACCATAAAAAGTTTCCACGCACCTTTCAAGAAATAATGCTTCACTCTCCTCAGAACTATTTAAAGACCGATTTGACTATCAACATAATCTTTATCACTGCGCGCATATCCATGACAACCACGAATCATCACATATCCATACGCATTCATTTTCACTACGCACAAAAGAGTTCCAGCAAGAAATACACTTTTATTAAGTTTTGTTTAACTGAGTTGGAAGAAAAAACATCCCCCATAGCCGCCCGTGCAAAATAGGTTCATCCCAACCCTCACGCTTACGCCGGGGTCGGGATGAATCTATCTTACATCCTCGACCATGAAAAATACTTATAAACTCAACAAGATAGATGAATGTGTGGATAAGGATTTCGTAAATAATTATACATCTGATCATTGCTGGTTTCACTCTGGTGAAAGTAATCACTAATATAATAAAAATAATTGTAATAGAATAATAATAATAATAATAATAATAATAATAATAATAATAATAATAATAATAATAATAATAATAATAAAATAATAATAATAATAATAATAATAATAATAATAATAATAATAATAATATTAATAATAATAGTATTAATAATAATAATAATATTATTATTATTTCACAAGTGTCATAGAAAAACATATTTTCACGAGTGGCGAAGCTACGATTGAAAATATAGTTTTTCTATGATCACGAGTGAAATTAAATACGATCTTACACAGAAATTAACAAATTTACTGTATCGTTTATGCTTATTTTCGGAGTTTCATTAGTTTTTTTAATTTATTTCTTAATAACCCCTTTTGTTCAAAAGATTGTTATTGACGCTGCTATCCTTGGGGCGCCCCTCACGCTGTCAACTTTTCTATTTCTGGTTTGTTGAGAAAAAGTTCTCTGCTATTCATTCTTAAACTTTATTTTTCGCACGTTTTTTAGTGCAAAGCTTATATGAACAGTTATCAATGTATAAAATTTATAAGTGCACATATGTTCCAGAAAATAACGAAAACACTTTTATATTAAGTGGGGCATGAATACATAACCAAACTACTACGCCGCAATTTAATGAATGAAAATTTGGAATGTCAAATGTGTTAGCAAAACAAATGCGGATACTCATTGGATTTTAAACAGTTTTCTAAGTTTAAGACTGCATGTGTTTCATGATACATGAATATTCAGTCAAGTTACTGTCAGAAACCGGTCTGTTTCGTTTGTTTTCCAGGTAAAGAGTGAATGCCACGCTAGTTTGCTGACAAATTTTGATGCGTGGGTGGGGTAAAAAAATCAGATTATCTGTAAATTATTGTGTGAACTTCCGGGAAGCTCGTTTCAAGTATTACAACGGCAAAGAGTTCAAAATACATTTGAACGATGATATAAAATTCTGTTTATGTTCGAACAGTATAACTGTTTAAACTGTTTCAAATGAAATTAAAAAGAAGTTCTATTCTGTTCTGTTTCGTGTGGGCTACCATATTGTGAATACATCGCCTTAGATAGTAGAGGAATTTAAATAAGTGTTTAGATAATTGTTTCAAGAGCATTATTTTATGTTAAGTTGTAAATGTTTTTAATGTTATTTGAATGAAATACTGCTAGAACTTATACATTAAATGACGCTAAGCGAGCTTCATCCTGCTAATTTGAAAGCATTGTGTATTGCCCAAATCAACAACATGACGTTAGCTGTTTACAATGTACTGGCGCATATATCACGAATGTTATCAAAACAACATAAGAGAGATAGACCACGGGAGAGGGGGAATGCAATTCATTTAGAAATATTAAATTGCTATGCAAATGGCTGAATCACGTTTAAAAGGCATGAGCTTTGTAAGAGAAAGTGTTGAGTTTCATAAAAAATAACCTAAAGCTGCCTCTGGTAGTATTGGCAATAATACGCTAACTAGTGAATGATGAGATAACCATGGCAATTAATAAATGTTCGGTCTGTCTAACCAAGCGGTCAGTGGCTGTTTGTACAAGGCATTTGACCGCAGTCGCAGGATAATTAATCAAAGTATCTTGCAATTGGCAGTCTTTTGTAAGATGTTTCAAACTTACATCTTAACAATGGTCATTAAAGGAAGTAAACTAATTCTAGTTTAACTTTCCTAACAGTGCAAGAATGTAACAGCAATTTATGTTTTGATATTATCTGAGCAACAGTTGAAATGATTGCCAGAATTGGTCGCAGCTGAGTTTTAAGGATCTTGTAGAACAATTTTGTTTCATTTTCTTTTATGTAAATAATGTTGTACAAAAACATAAGTTGCATACATGTATTTTAGGTAAAATTATGTTTGATGGCATATATCATGCAAACTATAAATTACCTGTAGAAAAGTGCCAGAGCTTCAGGGTCATAGTTGACGGTAAGATTCTGAGCGAAGATGCGTCTTACAAGCTTGGGCTGAGTTGAACACCACAAAGCGCAGCTTGGAACTAAACGTTTTTCCTACCGGTATTCAATAAAAAAATCCTACGTACTTCAATTTTTTCGATTTCATGTCAAGTGTTTTTTGTGTTCATTTAAATTATCAGGACATATAAGCATATCCGACATAAGCATTTATTTATATTCTTCCAAAAGTAAGATTCATATAGCAATAGAAATATGTTTGATGGCATATATCATGCAAACTATAAATTACCTGTAGAAAAGTGCCAGAGCTTCAGGGTCATAGTTGACGGTAAGATTCTGAGCAAAGATGCGTCTTACAAGCTTGGGCTGAGTTGAACACCACAAAGCGCAGCTTGGAACTAAACGTTTTTCCTACCGGTATTCAATAAAAAAAATCCTACGTACTTCAATTTTTTCGATTTCATGTCAAGTGTTTTTTGTGTTCATTTAAATTATCAGGACATATAAGCATATCCGACATAAGCATTTATTTATATTCTTCCAAAAGTAAGATTCATATAGCAATAGGAAAGAAGTTACTTATGCACAGAACTCTATTTAACAACGAAATACAACATACACCCTGTAAATGTTAGAACAAGCCATACACGTACATTTTTGTAATAACGAAAGTATATGCGTGACAGAAACTTTGTTTTTAATGTAAATTGTCAATATATAGTGACAAACACAAACAATACATATAACATCCCTCTGGCAATAATTCTTCCCAATGGAGCAATTATCAACCTAAAACCAAAGCCAACAATGTATTCTTTTAAATATATTACGCCCCATCCTAGGAATATCACTTAAGTGAGGTGATGTTTATTTGTTTGATATGTTTTAAAGTGGATACAACTTGAAGTATAAACCAAAATAGATTGATAGTGTCAGCAAAACAGTACTGCCTTCCATTTGCGAAATGACGGAATGTCCTGGCCCGGGATGGAGGGAAAGAGCTTATTCATACATTCATTTATAAGAAACAATTGCTTCTAAAACACTAGTTGTTATCGAAGCTGGATTCCAGTCAGTGGAATCAGCGTTAAGGTGTAAAATTGTGCGGTTATATCTGCGCATGGCCGAACAGTTGGAAGACTCAGACTTGTTCTATTCACGATCTGAGTAGGTAACCCAGTTTCCCCTTAAAGTGACGTTAAGGTCCTTCTTTATTTAATGCAAGTACGAATGAAATATTTTGGCACACAATTATAACACATACCCTCTATTAAGAATGCAACGTAACGACAATCATCAAGTTATATTGAGGTATTTCAATAAACCCTATAATTATATTATGCAATTTGCTTGCTGTTTATTACCAAAGACATGCGATACGCGATACAATTATAAACACTTAGTTTAATTAAAATTTAAAAGTGTTTAAAATTCAATTTGAAATGTGCTTGAAAATGGAATGCTATATTGATACGCTTGTGACGGCTTGCACAACTGAACTTTATGTCTGACGGTAATAATAGTCTTTGCGTACTTTAAGAAGGTCTGATATTAGAAACACAATTTATTTCACTATCACCAGGAAATTATGCATCAGAGTAGATGATAAAATCTCAATTACGTGTGCGTCACCCTATAATTACATGTTATTAAATATACAGTCAACGATTTCGCTACTTTATGCAAATGACATTATATTCATGATAAGTCTTCTGTATTACCAATGGGATTTAGTAGCTGATAATTAACAAGGTCGTATATCTAGGACACATCTGTATTAAAAACGTATAATATGCGAACTTATTTCGTTTCTTTTGTATACTCAAACTAAAAGTGCATTTTGAAATTGTTTAAACTGGCATGCATGCCACTGGTGCTGGTTGGAAACGTGGAGTCTGTCTAGTTTCTGCATGAATTAATTTTATTGTCTTTATAATTGTTCAGCTTTGGGATGTTTCTCAACAAAACATGATACAAAACGCAATCACCACTAGCACCACCATCACCAATTCGTTGTATTGGATTACTTTTATTTCATCATGCTGACATTTATGTGTAGCTATATGAAGGTACCATTCATCCCAAATAATTCTTCCTTTCGGGAAATACAGGAAATAGATGCTTCAATTCATCCTTTTTAACCTTTAAGTTTATCTGGTACAAAGAATAAAGTTAGAAAAACGGGATTTCATATTTCATGAAAAGTGTCTGCACCCACAGGACTAAGAAACAATTAAAGCCTTCACCAACAGCATGTTACGTCAATTTAACAATCGAACATGTGGTAGCTTTATCAATAGCTTGTTTATAATGCTAATTCTATTTGTAATTTGCAAAACCAACTATCCTATTATTGAATCTAGTAGTTTGACAATGTCTTCGTTAAACATGAAATGCGACAAAAACAACTCCTGGCAATCCATTAAAATGCCTGATAATGTTCTAAAGATGTGTTTTGCTGTAATTACAATGTTTAAACGAACTGAAATTAGTTTTTGCCAATTACGTTTAGGAACAATCATTGTTAATGAGATAAAACCAAGTTTCGTCTCCAAATTGTACATTGCACGTTTAGAAGATTATGTTTAAATGTATAGCCACTATTAAAACATCATGAATGGTATCCCTAATTCTGATTTTTTAATAAAATCAAATTGAGTAACGAGCGAGCGTTTTCGTGTACAATAACAAATTAACGAGAAGCGATTTGTAAAACGTTAACCGATTAACATAGCATCAATTTGTTTCTCTATTCTTTTTTGTGTCAGTTTTGTGTCAGACTTTAACTGTTGACCTCTCTCCCAATAAACAACTTGACTAAATCATAGGGATAAGGTAGTGCATACAGTCATTTTGGACTTGTTTTTGTATGCGTTTAAATAATTCATTTATATTGTATACAGTAAGACATTATGGATGACTGGTCCTTAAGGTAACCGCTCCCCAACTGTGTGATTTGGAATACCTGGCGACCACATGCTATCTTGTTATCGTTTGAATTGGTGTTATGTTCTGAAAAAGGAACTGTAAGAAAGACAGAACACATTGTAACAAAAACCAGTATAGCCTTGCACACATGCAAAATGGGTATTTTCTCGTTCGATTGAGATAAAGAGCAAAATAAAAACTTCAATAACAGTGTTTATACTGCAGTGTTTATCATTTATGTTTAATAGTAATTATGTTGCATGTTTAGTAGTAATCCGCAACCAATAAATACCCGTTCACTTGATACCCAAATTAAGTTTGGTCACCAGTGTTACAAAGAGCATAATGGGTAATAGAACTATTAAAGGTCTAATGTATTTGTCATTCGGAATCCTTAAGAGCGCTTAAAAGATACTATAGTAATTAAATTTAACTTTTGTTTTACGGTTGTATTTGTTTAAGTTGTAAAGTTGAAAAAAAGAAGACTTTATTTTTTTAAGCATAAGTTTCAGTGTTAAGGCGACATTCGTTTGTTAGCATGTCTCTGAAAGTATTTGTTTAAATATATACCACAATTGAAACCTTGAACCACCTTTATATCAAACTTATGAGTGGCGTGCCCCGGTCATGAATCTATATTTGTTAAGGCGTATATCATGGTAATATATTTTGCCGTTGATAACTGTATACTTTATATATTGAAACCCATATTACACTAGAAGATGCTGGCGTTGGAGATGGTGTGGTGTTGAAGTGCATACGGCGCAAGCCCCTGTAAACATGTACAAGTGAGGTTGACATGTAAGTATGGTAGAAAATGAATGCATACTGCAGTACGTTACATCAATAAGCTATATTTTTAATATAAAACAGCCAATATATTCGTGAGAGGATCCCTTTTACAAGGCTTTGAGGCTTTACATTTGTATAGGGTTGGGCAGTCGTGGGTGCGCACGTTAGGTAGGTCGGTCGTGGAAAGGGGGCGAACACTCAAAGTTACGACCCTAAAGTGCGCCTCTAAACCGTCAAATCCGTGATCCAACCGTGCATTACACAGCAATATCAATGTGTCAAAGGTTTATCAGTTAACTATATCAGACCTGGGCCTACTTAAATCCATCCAATTTCATATTGAATTATTCAGGAAAAGTGTTTAGGAACATAGTTTTGCATTAAGGACGCAAACGAGTTACAGGCAAATGGCATTATGACGTCGGCATGCCGTTCCTATTTAGTTGAGTAAACGTGGTCATACACAGACAAAGCGATAATCGTAATTGACGCAGATACGCAGTGACATAAAGCAATATGTGCGACAGGAACGCAATGGAATAGGATAACAGCAAAGGTGTCCAACCAGTGTCTAGCAGCCATTCTTATGAACTCGTATATTAGTTGCAAACATTTTAAACATTAAGTGCTCACGAAACAGCCTTGTTATATAAGGCAGGAATGTTTTGGTTGGTTTACTTAGTAAGTTCCCAAGGGTATTTGTGAACATCGATAATCTAAACCGTAGTTTACTGTTAACGTAAAAAATCAATACCATCAATTGAAAAGAACAGTTCCAATGGTTTTAAAATAGCATGAAGAACCGTACTCTTATAACAATTCACATTCTATTTAAATCCGTTATTTGCATAGTCAGATGCTTCATGGGGAAGTGGAGAATGGGTGGACCAAGTGCGTTTTGAACCAATCAGACGGAAGTGTAATTTTTATAATACCGGCCAGACATCAGATGATACACTTGCAAGAAAATCAGGAAACTGTCAAAAACTTACGTAAGTTGACATCGTTGTGTACAACGCATTGAATCTTACTTTCTGACTTTTTTACATCGATAATTACACATGCATCTTTCGCAGTTTATGCGCATTTTACCAATTTGAAATTAACTAGGGTTTTCTACCACGTAAATCCGAGTTTGAAAATAGCGTCGGTATATTTATCTGTACTCATAAAAATATATGATTTAAACTGGGATAACATTGTGCGGTATATTTAATGTGGCCATAATGATGAGACAGATTTATTATTTTGATAATGTTAAATGATTTATTATCGGTTTCCTTCTAGCTCGCATTGACAATTCAAGGTTTGATTTTAGGAAATACTGTACCTGCCAATTTTAACCATTAGGTGTCTAGCTCCTTTCTACAGGCTGCGAAACACTTTTAGTGCGTTTTCGTGTACATGAGGACTACTTTTAACACAAACTTACAAAGAAGTGTACATATTAGGAATGACATGTATAGTCGCATGAGTATAGTGATTTATGTGAGTAGTATTGTGCCTACAAGCTTGGAAAAACATTTTCTTAACGACTTTGAAACACAACGGCATCCTTTATGCAGCTAACTCCACGTTTAATAAGTGATGACATGTACTAGTCTACGAAATGTGTAAACGAACATCCATCAAAGTTCAATTAAATTGATTTGTTTTATTTTGTCTTAAAATGCCTTTCATGTTTGAACAATAAATTTCATTTCAACCTGTATAAAATACCAGTGCTGGAACAAGCATTTCAAGTTTAATAAAGCAAAGAAGATTTCGTCGAATTATTAATGAATAAACTTGGCCTAGACAATATATTTTGAAATTAAATATTTAATTGACCACAATAGATTTATCATTAAATGGTTGGTTTACAGCATTAGACAGGTCAGTGCCATACGAGTATTCTTACGCTCACAATCTCATACTAGTTGTTCCAAAGTTAATCTTAAGACGTAAGACTAACCATCTTGTTTTAAGCGTCGTTTGGTATGGTGCGATCTGTGACTGAACACGTTATTAAATAGCATATACTGAAAACACCGTACTTGTCTTTAAAATTAATATACCGATACCTTTTATTGGTCATCATTGGCCCCGCCATGCAATTCCATACGGAATAAACGGAAAGTAGAGACGAACAGCGTTATAAGTAATTACGAAAATATTCCTTATCGCTAAACCTACGATAATTGGTGTTAAGCATACATCTACCCTAGACTCATTATTGACCTGGTCTCTCTCGAAAGGATTGCCATGTGAAACAAAGATATAAGGCAATACTGAAGATAGCTGTTCACCCTCAAACTTAATTTGTATTTAGGATTACTAATCCGTGTTACATGTCATTAGAGTCATTAATGGTTCGCTACATGGTAACTTGTCCCTAGTGATTATTGGTCCGTCATGTAGAAACTTGTCTCCTAGAGTTTGTTTTGCTCCATAACGTGGTAACATATCCCTTTAGTCATTATTGATCAGCAACGTAACGTAGGTTCTACAAAAAGGGTGTGAGATGGTTAGACTTATTCATCATCATAGATCGCTCTTATATACCTTGGATACTGTAACTGTATTACATCATTAACCATTCGAATGAGTGTGCAGTAATTAATTCATCATATTGTTTTGAGAGCAATCGCGCGCAAAATATCACTATATCTGGAGGTAAACTCAATAACAAACAAAAGTGTACAGTTTCGTTTTATTCGATGTTTTTCAAATAGTCCTCGCTACCGATACTAATTCAATATTTAAATTAATAGTAATTATTTATTGCAATTAAACGTATGTTTTCCAGTTTTTCGGACATATTTAATTTGGACGTTTTAAATAATCAACCACCGACGTATCGAACGCTAAGACATTAGCATACAATACAAAACTATGTTTTATGTATAATCGTGCTTATTCTCATATATGTATCATGAGAGTTATGCGGTTACATTAGGTACAATGAGTTTAAGCAAAGCTTTTGAAAAGTTTGAAAAGGTGTTGCTTTTTATCTGAAATATCGGGTTATGCGATGTAACCGATAAAAAGAATGACTGCTGTAAATATTATTGTAGAAAGGACTGATATAGCGAGGTCTGATTTCTTCTCACCGGTCAACGACTGTTCTTTCTAGAAATTACTGCTATTTACTCTGAATGATACTAATACATGTGATGAAATGTCTAATTAATGGTGGTGTTTAGATGATACTGACCTAAAGTATTGAAAGCACCACTCACTTTGTTGACTGAAATGTACTACGTATACAACGATAATGTGAACCGAATCACGTTATTTGAAAGGGAATACCATTTAGCAAAAAAAACTAAGCAAAACGAAACTTGTTTAGCTAAGTAAAAATAAAGCTGTAAGGACACAACATCAGCGACCTATAAATAAAATAATGATTCGTTCGCATACTTCTTTGCCCCTTCATCTTTAACTCTACAAATTAACGGTCGTTTTATATCCATTTGATGCATTTAATTACAATTTCAATTTTAAATATGTGAACACTAAAAGTACTCATTCTCGACCTGTACCTTCAATTTCGAAATTATTTATTGATCTTACACAAAACAAACACTTCTCCTCGAGTTCCATATTCAAGCTAAGAAGGGGAGTCGTTCCATCAGACACATAAACGTTAAACATTTCTTCAAATATCTTAAACACAACTTATAGTGTGGTCAATTCCAGAGTTGTTGTTTTCATATCAATTTGCCATCAGCTGCCTCTTAGTCTGGTCATTGATTTGGTAAATGGTAAATATTGTTTTATGGTAATGCGATAATTAGCGCAATTCGCTAGTGCTCATACCGGTCAATGGCTGAACTATACATGACATTAACGACCCTTTCGTGAGATCATGATGTTAATTAGCCTGTAGGTGACACTCCTGTGATGATAAAATGTAAGTCAATATGTATATTTACAAATTTACAATGTACTTGTTTCTATGTTGATTTTGAGTTTAAAATCAATGATTTGAGACGCTAATAAAATGAATATTACACTGTTTTGAACGACAATCTTTGAAAAAGAAACGTACATCAATACCTTATAAATTAAGGCAATTTTTGAAAATAATATGTTATCTTATTTCTACTGGAGGCGTTTGAGATGGAATATCATAACTACTTTTGTAAATGGTCACCTACCTATTTTCCTAAACTAGATAACAACAATCAGGGTTCAGCCGGTGCATGAAACTTAAGTTGGGTACGGATCTTTGACCAGTATTATAAATTTTGTAAACGGTACCTTCCCTCTGTATCATTATAACAACAACTATAACAACAACAACAGCAGCAACAAAAACAACAGCAATAACAGCAGCAGCAGCAACAACAACAACAATAACAAGTATCTTGCTTAAGTAAGTGTGTGAGTAGTATGTATATGCTTATTTACTTGTACTAACGCGCGCAAATGGGATTCTGTTTGCTTACTCTCGAATGTTCATAACGCGGAGCACATATTACTATTTTAATTAAAATATTGAAGTTCAATATGCATTGACCTAGTTTTTTTACAAACATTCTGCTCAATACTATATGTACTGTTTTTTCATCTCTCAACCACAGTAGTTGAAACTAAACACAACGAGCGTAATATAAAACACAATTGTAAATAACATGATTTTTTTCATCAGAAAAAGCTTACTTGCCGTCCATTCAACAAATGTAGAGATGGTATTTTATCTTAATATCCTTTTTATATTTATATTATTCAATGTTTAAACTAATGTTATTTTTTTATTTTATTATTTGAAAAATTATTCGCCAATGATGGGTAAACGTTTGGTGCAACTTTATTTGTCAATGTTTTTGTTAAACCCGAAACGAAGGGGAAATACGTCTAATAACTTCTTGTTATAGCTTCGTTTTCATCATTTAAAAGTACTTGTTTATTTTGTTGTCCCGACTGTACTGATTGAAATGCCATGACAATATTGTTAGTGGTGTGAATATAACGTTCTTATGAAATAAAGTACACCGAATATATACAGAAGAAAGTTCTATACAAGTGTATAAAATGAAGAATTGCGGATAAAATATGATGTGCGATAAAATGTGACAAAAAAAGGAAACATTTTCCTCTCAAAAAACAATTCATATGATATTGTGTGATAAAAGAAAACATATTCTTGGCATTATAGATAACTATATGTAAGTTCTTCGCTAGTTATATGACGAATGTATTATATTAAAAACAATCTGTGTGTGTATAACTCCTTTTTTGTTTCGCTCACCATTACATACATGTTCACATAAATGGTTGTACATACGCATATTGCCTTCAGAAATAATTCCCTAACGTCACATCGCCGAATTCAAATGAAAATTAATTTATATTCATTTTCTAATTGAAAGATTATTTGAATAAAGGTAGAAATGGATAGGAAAATCATTAAGATAAATTGGGCACTTTAGAGTTCTCAAGAGTTAAACAGAATGATTATTATAAGGGTGTATACCATACTAATTGCAGGCTTTGGCCTTGTTACCGGGCGTAAACCTTATTTCATTGTCCATAGTAGCGATTTGCTGACAGTGGTCAATAGCAGAATCCGGAATTCTTTTAAATTTGCTATGTGGTTATTTTGTTCATTTGTCGACTGCAACTGTTAATCAACGTCATAGAGAATCAGAGGACAATTAATTCAGAACATATAGTGTGAAAAAAACAGGGTATCTTGTTCATAATGTAAATTAAAATACAGAAATCATTGTTTTAACTTCTATCAATTAAATTATTAGAAGCGTAATATGTAAATACATGATATGTGTCGAATGGTTCTGTTAAATTAACTCTGTATCGATAAGGAATAATAATATATTTTGTTAATACTGGATAAATGATATGTAATTCCCAGTGAACTGTATTGTCTCAAAAAAACCTGTCCATTTAACTTCGAGGTCGCTCCATGTTTGATTTGGGGATCCGACGCATACTTATATGATATATTTATCCTTGTGACGATTCCAAGATAAAAGAGTATTCAACAACACAAGCGAACTAACATGAATAATAAAAATCATTAGATACTGACGTTATTTTTAAAACTAAAAAAATCAGTATACTGAAAGTCTAAACGAACTCGTTTGCATAATTCAGTCTCCAGTTGACGTCATGACGCAGGTTTGGTTCCCTTGACTGTTCAAACGACCAAGCTGCTTTTTCAAACCGGATGTATTAAACAACAATGAATTATACGGAAATGACGACATGACATTGACATTGAACGTGCAAGATTTGCGCGGATTTTTGACGATAAGAACCATTGTATAAATTGCATTACTTAAGGTGAATGGATGATAACAAATATACACATTTCGGCGTGCGCCAATTAGGGACTGATGCGTTGCCCAGGATACAATTATTTTTGTTATAGTTAGCTGATTATGATTTCGCCAAACATTATATATCTAAATAGATTGATTTTGAGGATAACACAGTTTCAGATGTATAGGAATAAAAATAAAAATGTTATGAACAATTTACACGAACTTCGCGATCACCCCTCGTATAATATTAAACAAGGTCAAAACAAAATACTTAAAAACTTAACGGAATGATTAAAAATGCTGTGTATAACTGTTTAAACTGTTTCAAACGAAATTAAAAAGAAGTTCTTTTTTGTTCTGTTTCCCGTGGGCTTCCATATTTTGATATACATCGCCTTAGATAGAAAAGGAATTTAAATAAGTTTTTAGGTACTTGTTTCCAGATCCTTATTTTATGTTAAGTTGTGAATGTTTTAAATGTTATTTTAATTAAATACTGCTGAAACTTTTACATTAGATGGGACACTGAGCGATCTTTATCCTGCTAATTTAAAAACATTGTTTATTGCCCAAATCAACAACATGACGTTAGCTATTTACAATATACTGACGCATGTATTACGAATGCTATCAAAGCAACATTAAGAGAGATAGACCATGGAGGAGGGGAATTGCAAATTAGAACTATTAATTTGCTATACAAATGGCTGAACCATGTGTGAATGGCATGAGCTTTGTAAGAGAAGGTGTTGAGTTTTCATATCAAATTACCTGAAGCTGCCCCTGGTATTGGCACTGATACGATAGATAGTGAATGATGACATAACCATGACAATTAATAAGTGATCGGTCTGTCTAACCAAGCGGTCAGTGGCTGTTTGTACGAGGTAATTGACAGCAGTCGCAGGAGAATCAATCAAAGGATCTTGTAATTGGCAGTCTGTTGTAAGATGTTTCAAACGCACATCTAAACATTGGTCATTGAAGGAAGTAAATTAATTCTAGTTAAACTTTCCTAAACAGTGCAAGCATGTAACATAATTTATGTTTCGATATTATCTGAATATGGTCTTGAAAATAATGGCAATAATATCCAACAGTTGAAATGATAGCCAGAATGGGTCGCAGCTTAATTGGAAGTATTTGGAAGAACAATTTTGTTTCATTTTCTATTATCATAATAGAAATATACAAAAAAACATAAGTTGCATACTTGTATTTCAAGTGAAAATATGTTTGATGGCAAATTTTATGTATACTATAAAAATTGCCTGTAGAAAAATTGACTCGTGTTCAGTTTCCCAGAGCTTCAGTGTAATAGTTGACGGTAGATGTTTGTGCAAAGATGTGTCTTACAATCTGAGCTAAGTTGGACACTACCAATCGCAGCTTGGAACTAAAAGTATTTCCTATTGGTCTTGAAAAAAAGGATTTTTAATTCAATTAACGTATAAATAACTTCATACGTACTCAAATCTTTCAAGTTCATATTAAATGTGTTTTCTGTATACATGTCTATTGTAAGGACATATAAGCTTATCCGACATTAGCATTTATTAACATTCCTCCAAATGTAAGATTTATATAGTAACAGGGAAGAAGTTACTTGTCCAAATAACTCTATTTAACGAAATACAACATACACTCTGTAAGTGTTAGAACAAGCCATACACTTACGTTTATGTTATAACGAAAGTAAATGCGTGACAGAACAAAATATTTCATGGAAATTGTTAATATATAGTGACAAACACAAACGGAACATATTACACCCCCTGGCATTACTTCTTCCCAATGGAGCATTTATCAACCAAAAGCCAAAGCCAACAATGTATTAGTCAATATATTTTACGCCCCATCTCTGGGAATACCACTTAAGTGAGGTGATGTATATTTGTTCGATATATTTTAAGTGGATACAACTTAAAGTAAAAACCAACATAGATTGATAGTATCAGCAAAACAGTACAGCCTGCCCTTTGCGAAGTGGCAGAATATCATGGCCCGGGATGGAGGGAAAGAGATTATTCATACATTCATTTATAATTCTGAGAAAAAAATACTTCTAAAACAATATTTGTTATCGAGGCCGGGTTCAAGTCATTGGAATCAATGTAAAAGTGTAAACATTATGCGGGTATATCTGCGCCTGGCCAAACAGTTGGAAGACTCAGACTTGTTCCATTCACGACCATGGGTAGGTAACCCTGTTTCGCCTAATATTGACATAACAGTCCTTCTTTAATAAGTACAAGTACGAATAAAATAATTTGGCCCACAATTATGACACATACCCTCTATTTAGAATACAGGTGATAGTTTAAATGTTAACACTGACTGTATCGACAATCATCAAGTCCTATTGAAGTATTTCAATAAGCCCTAAAATTGAATTTTTCAGTTTGCTTTCACTTCATTTTCAAAGACATGCGATACGCGAAACAATTATAAACAGTAACTTTAATTAAAGTTTTTCAAGTTTTTAAAATTCAATTTAAAATTTGCTTGAAAATGGAATGCTATATTGATACGCTTGTGACGGGTTGCTCAACTGAACTTTATGTCTGACGGTGATAGTAGTATTTGCGTACTTTAAGAAGGTCTGATATTAGAATCACAAATTATTTCACTATCACCAGAAAATTATTCATCAGAGTAGGGGATTAAATCTCAATTATGTGTGTGTCACCCTATTATGACATGTTTTTCAATATACAGTCAACGAATTCGCTGCTTTATGCAAATGACATTATATTTATGATAAGTTTACTGTATCACACATGGGATTTAGTAGCTAATAATTGACAAGGTCGTATAACTGGGACACATCTGTATTAAAAACGCATAGTAAGTGAACTCATTTCGTTTCTTTCGCACTAAAACTAAAGTTGCATTTTGAAGTTACACATAAGCAAGCAGACATAAGATTTTAATAGACGCTATATGTATATTATCAAGCCTATATTGACAACAGTATACGGATTTTTCAATTCTATAGATCCTGCACATGCTAGATCACACTTGTCGTTAATTAAGACCATGTTGTTTGTATTCATCAATTCATATTTATGTTGCCGCATAAATCACTTGCTATATGAACTGGCATGCATGCCACTGGTGCTGGTTGGAAACGTGGGGTCTGACTAGTTTATGCATGAATTAATGTTTTTGTCTTTATTTATTGTTCAGCTTTGGGATGTTTCTCAACAAAACATGCTACAAAACGCAATCACCACTAGCACCACCATCACCAATTCGTTGTATTGAAACATTTTTATTTCATCATGCTGACATTTATGTGCAGCTATATGAAGGTACCATTTAGCCCATACCTGATTCTTCATACCGGGGAATACAGGAAATTAATGTTATATACCAATTATTTCTTTTATCATTTTAGGGTATCTGCTACAATGGATAAGTTTAACAGAACCAAATTCTTGCTTAATGGTGTCTGCACCAACAGGACTAAGAAACAATTAAAGCCTTCACCAGCAGCATGTAAGAGTCAATTTAACAAACGAACAAGTGGTAGCTTTATCAATAGCGTGTTTATAATGCTAATTCTATTTGTAATTTACAAAACCAACTATCCTATTATTGAATCTTGTAATTTGTCAATGTCTTTGTTAAACATGCAATGCGACAAAAACATTTCTAAAAACTTCTTGCAATCCATTTAAATGCCTGATAATGTTCTAAGGATGTTTTTTTGCTGTAATTACAATGTTTAAACGAAGTAAAATTAGTTTTTGCCAATGTCGTTAAGGCAAAATTATTGTTAAGGAGAGAAAACCAAATTTCGACTCCGAATTGTACATTGCACGTTTATAAGATTATGTTCAAATGTGACGCCATTGTTAAAATACCATGAATGGTAACACTAATTGACTGTCGAGCGAGCTATTTCGTGTACAATAACTGATTAACGCGAAGCGATGAGTTAAACGTGAACCGATTACAAGAGCATCAATTTGTTACTCTATTCGTTATTGTATCAGTCAGACTTTAAGTGTCGACCTCTCTCCAAATAAACAACTTGACTAAATCATATACCAGGGATAAATTAGTGTATACAGTCATTTCGGAATTTGTTTTGTATAAAGCGTTTAGATATTACATTTATATTTAATTCAGTAAGGGTATTTTCTCGTTCCATTGAAGGTAAACTAAAGAGCAAAATGAAAACTCCAATAATTTTGTTTATACTGCAGTGATTATCATTTATGTTTGATAGTAATAATGGTTCATAGTAGAATCAGCAACCAATTAATACCCTTTCACTTGATACCCAAATTAAGTTTGGTCACCAATGTTAACCAAGAGCATTATGGGAAATAGAACCATTAAAGGTATAGTGTATTTGTCATTCGGAATCCTATTACAAACACCTACCATTGTAGGAGCAACATTCAGCCAGTTGAACTTGTCAACAGATTATCTTAAGGCTAGCTTGAACGTTATAATGAGTTTTTAATTATATTTATATTTGTCGTAAGTAGGATAAGTCTGGTGTTTTAATGTGTGTATTTATATGTGGCCAAAATCTGAAAAGATTTTGATAGCTTTTATTTTATATTCTCAGGTATCATGCACTGACTTCATCTCACCGGTCAACGACTAGTGTTTCTGAAACTGAACGCCGTTTACTCTGAATAACACCAATGGCATTATTCCTGACAATTTTAATTAGTCAAGTGTTGCTAGCAGCACACTATGCTGAAACAAATGTTAACACATGCATTTGTATACTACATATTATTTCTTGTATGTTATGATAAAATCGAAGACTACATTAACATGAATCAAATCAAAGATAATTTGTTTTTGTTTTCTTCTAAAATTGAATATGAAGACGATGAACGAACGTCGTCAAATCAACCAGAAAATCAAACATTGTTCGCCTATAAATAGTCACCTAACAGGGGAACGCCGTAAAATGCCATCCATATATACTTATATAGTGCTTTTGACAAACATTTAGAGTAACCTGACTGGATATGTCACCCCCAGAAACAGCGTTAACTTATATATATCAAATTGTTGTCTGGGCTTCTGTTATTGCCTATTATTTGCTAAAGGTTGAATGTTGATGTACGATAATGCGATAACCAAGGCAAGAACAAGAGCCCGTTTTAGCTATTCAACCGGTCAGTGACTGATATTGACCATGGTGTCCTGAGATGACAATACAACATAGTCTGTTACTGGCACTCTCATTTTGGCTTTCTGAAATGTCATCAATACACAATGCATACGTAATGATTATCACAGCTATTGCTCGACGTTTCAACTACGTGTACTCTCTAGTGCGCTATTGAATTAAAGTGCAAAATTGTGAGACATAATGCGGCTCGCTTCTGTAAGAATATAGATTGTTTCTAATAAAATATTGTTTTCAAATGTAATTGTGATTTCGGGATTCAAACTCGGGACGCAAAGGTGTGCGGCGAGTGCACGAACCTTTTATTAAATTATTTGTTGTTTTTCTGTATAGTGCATCAATTATTTTTTACGTGTTTATTAGAGAATATAATTCTTGAGAAATGATCCTTAGAAGCACAACGTCAAGTTCATACGAATAATGAATTAAACAGGATTTTTTTTTTAAATACTTCGAGCATCTCAGTAAATATAAATATTTTCTTCTTATATAAAATAAATATGAATGATATAAAGTCTGTGCATACAGTATTGCTCAAACGGCGAGTACGTGGAACTATTTTGATTTGCTTGTTGTATTACTCGCCGTACAATGCCAGCTCATTAATTTGCAAGTTCTTAATTTGGCTAATGTCTGACATTCATGGCACAAAAGTATATATGTTTTTCTTTAAAGTATCTATCTATATCTATATCTACAATTAACAGCAACAGCGACACAATTCATTTTAATCCTTTGTTCACGTTTACGTGTGTTTGCATTGCAGTAAGCTTCAAGCACATCAAAAGGATTATTTCAGCTAATCTTTGTGTATAAATACTGATCTCTGCTAAAACACAGATAGAAAATACAATAAAGCAATATATTAGTTCACTGTTTACTTTTTTATAGATGTATCAACTGTTTCATTCGATTTGACCTGACATTTTTCGCCAACATTCAATGTTTTTCCTTGCTGGATTCTGATAAATTTTATAGCAAAATAATTTTGGTAAGCGTTTACGTCTGAGACAATCAATGCAGCAGAAAGGTTATTTATATCCACCATACATACAAATAGTAATCCGTTACTCAACATAGAGCAATAGTAGATATATGTTTTATTTTTGATAATAATGAACAAACGAAAGCATGTGCCAGCACCCTTGTTGGGCTTACTTTCGTGTAAAAGCCCTTTTGAATCATTAATTAACTTCGTAACATCAACATTACTTGTATATTGCGATGGTAGGCGTTCCTGTAAAAGTGCCAACTGTCAAACCTTGTGTCTGGCTTTTATCGGTTTAATCATTACAACTTTGTGTACGGAAGCATGAACATAGCTTACGATAAAGGGGATGGAAATAATATAATTATAAGTCAAACAAGTATAACCAGAAATATACAACAATTTTCCATAAGTTTCATTTATTGATAGGCTTGAAACAGCGCTGTCTAGTAGATAATTAATGGGAAGAAACATGCACGGAATATTATTTTTCGCACCATTGACGGAATAGATAAATACCTAATATAGTATTTGTACAATATTTCTTTAAGATATTTTATAACTAGTTCTAAATGAGTAAGATGATAACGTGTTTTATAGCTTTCGGGAAACCGTATGATAACGTCATGTCTGTTTATTTGTATAAATGGACTTCTTCACGACTAAACCTCGTCCCTGATGTAAGCTCGATAGACTACTTCGTCGACTTAATACCTTTCTTTTTATCAACTGTGTTTCATTTATTTCATACACGTATGTTTGATTAAGTATATTTGTATTGTTTAGTTTGTGATATAGAACTTGGTATTTATTCCTTTTCAATGATGTTTCACTTATTTCGATCAAATAGCATGGTTATAATGAAAGCCAATACTACCCTGTAGAAAAAGCCGTGTTTGTGCTAGGCGGCGATGCTCAGCCGTATAATAGCCAATACTCTAGCGAGTAAGATGAATGTATGCTCTCGGATATCGGAACGTCTTGCATAACTGATCGGGGTTGGTGCACAAGTGACAGCCATTTATTTCGCGGATGGAATGGATACGAGGAGAGAAAAAAAAAACGGTATAGTGTTCTTATTTCCCCACTACGAATGATTGATCGCCTTCAATATTAATTACTGCGAAGACTTCGAAGAAAATAGCCATTGAGATATAGACTGGACTTGTGTATGTGTGGGTGTTTTTGTATCTGAGAACAATTTAAATGAATGGATTGTTTATAACCATTGCAATAATAACAACTCTTGTTTTTTTTTTGGAATGGAAGAAACCTGAAAAAGTGAGCTATATAAGTGATATTTAGAGAAGAGAAGTGCTCGTGCCATAAACGAAAACCAACATACAGTTTGTGTTCTGCTAAGTAACAAAAATACTTTTACAGCATATTCGCAGTACGAAACAATTATTTATTTAATAGAACATTTGTTACGCATGTGTTTAACCAGTAGGATTAAATACATCAATAATACGTGAACAGTAATTTTAATATGATTTAATGACTACAAGTAATTAAATGACAATCGCTGAAATGAGACAATTACACACACACAATATTCAACATTCAATATATAACACGTGTTTTAATTAAAAACAATTGTGTCACTGATGCATGTTCACATTCATTTGGTATACTTTTTGGAGATAAACGCTTGAGTATAGTGTAAGTATATTTTCTAAATTCATTATATTTTTTCCGGTATTTAAATATAATTTATTCAATTTAATTTATTATAGTCTATAATCTAATCTATATGCCATCTCGGTCATCATAGTAATTTAAATGCAATCATATTACGAAGAAGCAATACTGTTCTCGCTTTTATTGGAACGAATGCAGAGAAATAAGCAATAATGCCAAAAAGGAGGACTGTACAACTATAAACCACTGACGAAAGGAAATGAAATACGTGATTATCTTTTCATTAATAGTGCTGTATTAAACCTGTCTTTCATTTCTAAGGGTATACGTGTTTTGAAATTAGTTAGAACCAGAATTTTTTTTTTTTTTTATACTCGTAGCTTTGGCGTTTTAAGTGTTGATGATATTTTAGTAATTACGGAATTGGTAGGCTTTTTTATAAATGCAATGCAAATTACAAGCCCGGTAGTAAAACAACAGCAACAAATAAACCCTGTTTAGAGACACAAGTTGTGGCCCCATAAAGACACTAAACGAGAAACACAAACAAGTACAAACATCACAAACATACCACACATGAGCTCACTCGAACACGAGTGCGGTGTGGTTAAACTGGTTTATGTTCGCATTAACCTCATACTTGTCCCACCATCACAACCCTTTTTATGTCGAGCGCCAATTAAGGGGACTATTGGTACCAATATTTGTTAGGTATGTTAGTATGACGTGGTCTCGGTTTGAACCCGGAACCTTCCGCCACCGAAGAAAACGCTAGGCCACGTGGCTGTCATGTTTGTTTTCATTAACAAAATAAGTCCATTTAAGTTCGGTCACGTTCATTGTGTCAGACATCATATCAAATGTTTATTTAACACTAAGACAGATATTGCATGATTTCGCCGAAAGCGTCAGTAAAGCTATTCTACAATAACTGACTTAAGACTTGTAGCTAACTAGTTGCTTTTTCGAGTATTTTTATCAAACATGATAACAAATATAACATTTAAACACATAAACACAATAATTAATCAAGTCTAATCTTAATAATCTTTCTTTTAAATTAATGATATATTTGCATGGTATGAATAAGTAAAACAAACATAATGGTAATGGTATTATAATTGTACAATTATTGTCAAAATTGTAAAAATATTCCCTATATTTCTTCGCCATCAAATTATGTAATTATCTCATGAGAACATACTCATTTTTATCAGATGAGGTTTTCTTACCGACGGTACGTTTAAAAGAAATACAAACAAATACAAACAACATATTTCTGGCGTTAACATAAGTAAGGTATTTCAGGTCGAACCAAAAACTAAGTTTTAGGAAATGTTTATGGTTTAGTAGTCGTGTTTACCATCCAAGTGAACTCCTATTGTTACTGACGGTAACTCAAACATTGTCTAAGTGTACGGGAATTTATGCTCTTCCGTACACTTTGAGAATACGGGATCATACCATTCCCGTACACGATGAATATACGGGCTTATACATTTCCCGTATATTATGGATGTTTCCGTACATGCTGAGTGTACGAAAAAGTAACAATTCCCGTACACTATGGATATACGGAACACACATGCTTTAAAATCGTTTTAAATTTTGTAATCAGGTAAGGGTAATTGTCCTTTCATTTGACAGCATATATAATATGAACAACATTTATACCATTGACTTGCAGAGAAACAGGAATATGTAAGTAAGAGTCACGTTTTGTAGAAATTGTAAATGCTTTTTTGGTTTTAACAGCCTTTGATCAAATTAAAGCGAAATCTTTATGATACAGAAGAATAAGATTTGACAATGCTGAGTGGTGTAACATTTGCCAGCTATATGATACGATCAACATTTATTACATATACCATTGACTTATTCGTTTTTCCGTGTTTTAGAGTAACAGGTGTCGCGTTTTGTAGACATATTAACGCTTTTATGTGTTTTAACAGCCGTTGAAGATATTACAATGACATCTATATGATACAAAATAATTGAATTCGACAATGCTGGGTGGATAAATTCACGGCTATGGCTCGGGAATGCTTAGTTTCCCGTACATGATGAATATACTGGCGTGTACAAATCCCGTATATTATGGATGTTTGGAAATATACAAGTAACATTACCCGTACAAAATGGAAACACGGACATGTTGTGTTTCCCGTACATGCTTAGTGTTTAGTTTCCCCGTATATGCTCGAATATACCAATGGGGCATATAGGTTATGAGTGGAGGGGTTCACTCCTAAATGTTAGGACTTACATATATAAACACATAAGGCTATATCACTTTTAGTAAATCGTAGGAATTAACTAATACATTTTACAGACGACTGTTTCAATTTATGGGTGACCGAAGAAATTGGGTGCATAACTAATATATGTTGTTTTTATATTGAAAGGTGGCACCTTATGTATTTAAGAAGTGTCATCACTGTCTTTTTCTCGGGTACTTTTATGGCCTTTTCAATTAGTGCATGTCGCGCGGAGATCATTTGTTTTCATAACCACATGGCCAGTGGGTCATAAATGTACGAAACACGAATTATTAAAATTATTAATTAATTTCATCGACAAGCTGCGGAAAATATTATTATCATATTATGCATGAATTGAATAATGATAAATAAATAAATAAATAAATAAATAAATAAATAAATAAATAAATAAATGAATGAATGAATGAATGAATGAATGAATGAATGAATGAATGAATGAATGAATGAATGAATGAATGAATGAATGAATGAATGAATGAATGAATGAATGAATAATAAATAAATAAATAAATAAATAAATAAATAAATAAATAAATAAATAAATAAATAAATAAATAAATAAATAAATAAATAAATAAATAAATAAATAAATAAAAAAATAAATTAAAAAAAAATAAAAAATAAATAAATAAATAAACAAATAAATAAATAAATAAATAAATAAATAAATAAATAAATAAATAAATTAATAAATTAATAAAATAAGTAAATAAATATCCAGCAGGTTTATCTCACTTATAATTGTATATTATTTTATAGTATCTGTGACATCTGCTTTGATGAATGCTGATAAAATAAGATCATATCTAAGATAAGGTGTCAAAAGAGACCGATTACTTATTAAACACAACAAAAATATTCATTAATTTCAAGTTTTCTAATTGATTTTTTTTAAAAATTGCATTAAGTTATAATTTTGAAGAAACCAGATTTTTTAAAATCTTAATTTTATTGAAAATGGCTCTAATTGTTAGCTTACTTTCTTCATAGTTTGATTCCTATTATGAACTTCCTTTTCATTTAAAGCAGATTACCCTTATCATCCCATTGGTATGAGGGAGTTGAAATAAAGATGCTCTTTAAAGATGCATTTTAAAGATTGACAATTTTAACATTTTTTTTTAAGTTTGGTCTCATCTGATGAATTTGGCATCAATGCCATCATTTCAGTCATATTATAAGATAACTCACAATATAACAGATCTCAACTGTTTTGAAAACTGCCAAAATATTTAGTTTTTTTAAACGTTAGTATTATTGTAACGCTTTTAGCCATAAAACATCAATTTTCAAACCTAAATATGAACAATTGTGATCTGATCATTTGTCAGCAGTCTTATACCATTGAATTCCAGAATATTACGCAAAATTGGCTCATTCCAAGACAAAAAAAAGTTGTCAAAACGGTCAATCTGTGAGAGTGCAGTTTTAATACTCATTTATTATTATGTATGTAAAAGAAATGCAGAGGAAGTCAAATCAATGTAATTGTGTTAATGTCAGTATTTTGGCTCTCCTTATCTTTCTCTCAATCATAAAGAACACATTTGTAATAAATATTTAGAAAAAAAGTATTATACTTCTGAAGTGCAGATTGTCGGAGGTCATGGCGGATAACAAAGGGCGACTGATAAGCCACGCCTTATTTGGACGCTGATTGGTCGGTTGGGTATTGGCCAGCTAGTTTGACTGACAGCCCGCGTTATGTCAATTAGTGACATGATCATTTACTTTGAAAAACCACATGGCCAGTGGGTTATAAAACTATACGAAATACAACTAAAAACACACAAATTCTAAATCTTATAAATTAATTCGACTGACTGCGGGACATTTTATGACCGAATTAAATATTAATTGAAATAAGGCCACTTCTTTTATATAAATTCGTTTACAAAACCGGCAAGTCTAATTTTCCGAAAAGTACAAAAAACAAAAAACAAACTGAATTTCACTTTTTTTCAAAATTATTTTCCCGACCGTATTGATTTTGGTGCGAAACGAATGAAAAACGAACATAAAAGAGTACGAATGCAGTAGATCTCGATTGGTTTGTTGTTCCGTAGCCGTATTCGCCAATTCATAGTAATAGCATGTGAGCCAGTCAACTGTTATGGCAGCGCCGGTGGCAATGGCGGAATTGACGATGGCTGTCATTCTTTGTATGAAATAATTAATTAAAATATGCAGGAGTTGTTAAAATAACAATAGCAATAAACATTGGTAAATTGATCAGCCGACACAAACAATAACTGTCACGTGATTGTTGTTTTTCCCCGCCAATTTAGGTTACGAAAATATTGTTGTTTATAGATAAAAAAATAAAAGTGTCAGCGGCTACCATCGAATTAGTATACACAAATATCTGTAAATTATGTGTGAGAAAAAAACATTTTATAACATTTTATGGTTAAATATCAAATAACAGCTCACTAAGTGTGAGTGGTGAAATCGAAAGTAAAATATCTAAGTTGACACCGGTGACCTAGTTTCACAAGTTCGGTCGGTGGTATTTATGGATTTTAAATCACAAAATGGTTTGGAAATACTTGTCATTGAGTCAATGTAAAGCTTGTGTTTATTCTAGATTACATGTTTATACATGTTTGGGTTAATAGTAGAGTAAAACAATGAAAGAGTTGAACTCATGTGTCAATGACATTTACTAATGCCAGGAGTTGTGTGCAAAATATTTAGATAAAACAACACGGAAAACTATTTTGAATAAGTCCATTTCAATTTTTAATGAACTTGATATTTCACTATAAATGAGATTTGTTGTTGTAACCAAGGAATTCTCTTTAAAATGAAAAATAAACAAGCATAAAGTATAGATGTCCTGTGAACGCATGTATACACAAAATGGCGGAGTTGGGAGAAGATGAAAATATCCGATACATAATCATGGATTTCTCTGTTACTATCATTGGTACATAAAGTTAAGTCACATGCTAGATTTATTAATTTGCTATGTGATTTTTATGTACTGATGTAATTTGATTTGAAATGGATTTGGTGAACATTCCATGGTAAATATCCCGGTCCGAAAATATTCGGACTTTGCATGGATCTGGTTACACACAACTAGGACCCCGCATGGTAAAGGTTATTAAAACTCAAATCTAGGTCTAGTTTGGTTTTTAGTTTTTCAGGAATTGTTTTCACATTATTAAAGCTCAAATGTCTTCCTAAAATGTTACTTCCTTATTTACAAAATTGGTAATTATTTCACTTTATTGACATTTTCCAATATTGAAATAACTGAAACAATGTTTAGAAAATGTAATGGATTGTTTTATAACAGTGCATTTTTTTGTATTTTAATGCGTAAAGTTCGCCTTCCCTTTTTTACAATTTAATATGACTGTGTCAGTTTTTAAGTGTTCTGCATTCACTTTTGCTTTAGCATACCCTTAAAGCTAAACAAATGTCTTGCTGAGTGATATTCAATGTATCTTTGATAAAAAGTGTAGTTTATACATGTAAACATGTTTTATAGACAATTTCATTGATGTTTTATATGCACAGTATGTAAGATTTAAACTGTGTGTTTAATTAGTACTTTGAAACTTTGAGTGTATTAAAACATGCATTAATAGCAGTTTAAAAAAAAAAATGTCAAGTAAATGATATAAATTTTCAACGTTTTTATGTTGTTCTCTGATTTTTACCTTTAAGAGTATGTTTTGTGACTTTTTTCCCTTTTTTTTCGACCACCCGGTGGACATTTTTTTCCAAAAAATCTTGTAAACCAAAAAATAAAAAAGGAGTGGCCTAATGAAAAATAAATACATATGAAAATAAATATATATATATAAATAGCCAGCTTCCTTATCTCACTAAGTATTGTATTTGCACAATTGTTACAACTGTTTTGAAGAATGCTAATAAAATCCGCTCTGATGTCATATATAAAATAAGAGGCATCTGTTTTTAAAAAAAATAGACTGAATACTTATTAAAATCAAGAACAATAATTATTAATTTCAAGTTTGCATGATTTTTATTGATAGCGGTTGACTCTAACCCATCCATTGGTATGAGGGAGTTGCAATAAAGATGCCATATCTTTACAGTTGCACTTTCTTAAGTTTGACAGTTTTTACTTATTTACGTTTTGTCTTAGAATCAGCTAAATTTGGCATCAATGTCTTCACTTCAGTCACTAAGATAACTCACAATAATTATCACAACTATGTGGAAATCTGCCGAAAATTCTTTTGGCGTAAATCGAAATTATTATAGTCGCATAAATATGCATAGCAAAAAAGAAAAATTGATGTTGTTTGGCTAAAAGCGTTACTACTAACGCTTTTAGCCATAAAACATCAATTTTTCTTTTTTGCTATGCATATTTATGCGACTATAATAATTTCAATTTACGCTGATATAATAAAAATAATAATAATAATAATAATAATAATAATGATAATAATGATAATAATAATAATAATAATAGTTAATAAAACAATTTTTATATTTTGTTTAAATTTTCAAGAAATGCGTAAGTTTTAACCAATATTTAGCTGCTGGTCATTAAACCAATCAAGAGCGTATAATCAATAGCCAATCGTAACAGCGGGATGCAGAAAGCGCGAGAATCGATATCATCTGTGTCATTACATGAGCCAAATAGCAACATGGAAGAATACCCAACAATAATGAGGTAAGACTACGAGCTAGCATATTATATGATATAATTGTTATTTATTTTTTGATGGGACATCGAATATTAGTTAGTTATTATGTCTGTGAACCGTGCATTGGTTGTTATAATTCGAACGTGAACCATTGAACAACCGGATAAACTTTAATTCTGATAAAATGTGGCATGGGTTTGGTATTTTAATTAAGGTACAGCATTGTGAGCTTAAAATATTTTTAATAAGAATAAATGCACATCAGAATAAAGATGGAAATCTAAAAGGTTTGACATTTTGACATTAGACAATTTTTGGCTCGCTGGTACAATTTTGAGGGGAAACAAAATAATAAATATGTATGCCTTTATGAATAATTACAAGCTATGTATTGAATTTACTTTGATTAAATATAAGTTTGCATACATTGACAATATTTCATAAAAATGTCATGTACAACACAGATGTACGAGGGGTGTCCGGAAAGTTTTGAGACTGCATTCATACAAAAATTACCACTTATAGGATGCATTTAAAATTTTATCAGCTGTCAATTGTATCTAGTATAAACAAATCCTGAAAGTTTCAACAATATACTGTGAAGTGAACGTATACAATAAACAATGCAAAAAGTACAGGTTACAAGCCACGGAGCACTTCGTTGTCTCATTTACAGTTTTTCAAAATACGCTCCTTCTGCACGTACACACTTACGGTGACAATCAACCCATTGCTTGAATATCTGTTCCAACCACCCTTTTATGATATTATGAACAACTGTTCTTTTTAGCTGAACGGATCCGCCAATTTCCCTCACTGTCCTCCGCCGGTCTTCTTGCAACATGTCTAGCACTGACTTTCACTCTGACTCAAGACTGGCGTTCTTCCACTCGCTTGAAATCGCACGGCATTGAAACGTATATGCCAGCGAAAAAGAAAAAGCCCTTGAACATGTTGGCTTTGATTTATACCGTGTTAGAAACGTATAAGTATTTGTAGGAGTTATTCCGCTGCCAACTCAGTGTTTGATCATAGCGCGCTGCTCCGTGCGTGACGTCAATGTTGGATTTGTTCCGACATCTTCGAAATACCTCTCTACTTCCGCTGATCGTTACAATCATGTCTACAGTTAGACTGCGTCAATAATTTACACAGTGATGCAGCTGACGTCATTCTGTCGTCTTATGTTTTGACGTGACGTTTTGGCGTCTATTATTCAGACGAAGTAGTATATATGAATTTTGAATAGTTTTCAGAAAACGTCAATTTCAAAGTGCTCCGTGAAGCTCTAGATGGGCTGACTTGACAATCATTTCCTTACTTATCATGAGATCATTTAATTTTATTTTTCAAAAGGAATCGCGTGAATAGTCTATATACACAGCTGTTTATTGTTTGTTGATTTATATTAAAAACATTTTGAAATATAGACACAGTCTCAAAACTTTCCGGACAACCAACGTATGTTTATGTATTATCACATCTGGGAATGGACTGGTTGAATTTTTTAGATCTGCACTCTCTCAGATTGACCATTTTGACATAAAATATTTTATCTCAGATTTAGCTTACTTTTGTATAAATTCCTTCAATTCAAGCACAAAGATCACAGTCAATTGCTAAAAAACTGCTAAAGATTACAGTTTTTAATGTTTGAGAGTGCATCTTTAACAAGTCTATACTTAGATATATATAGGTTGTGTCACATTTTTTAATGTTTTTTTCTATCACGGGGTTTTCTAACTTCATGGTGATGAATTTGCCATATTGCTGTATTATATCAAATCTGCATTTCAAATGTCTGTACGCCATAAGCTTGCTGTGTCTGTATAATTTCATTTTTCAGTGACCTGATGTCCGTGCGCAATTTGACCTTATGCCTGAAGCCAAGAAATCGCGGAATGGAACTCATATTAGATGTGTAATGTTTTCTGGATGTTTGTTTTAACAGCCTGTATAAATTGTTGTTTGACAAGACAGTGGAATTTTAATAATACAACATTTTGTTGGAGCGAATGCCACAATAAAATGATTATGTTAAGGCAGATCTAGAATGACATTAAACATTGATTACTCAAACCTGATATTCTTAAATCTTATGAATTTATATAAATAGTAGTTTTTCCTATGTCTATAAATAATATTTTATAAAAAACAGCATGTATTTGTTATTTCTTATCATTCGTGTCTAACACGGTCAAACCCTTTCTATGTCCATCCCGTGCGTGTACGGCCTCCGTATATTCATCCCGTACATGTTCCGTGTACGGGTCCGTATATCCATCCCGTACACGTTGCGTGTACGGAGTCCTATATCCATCCCGTACACGTTGCGTGTACGGGGTCCGTATATTCATCCCGTACACGTTGCGTGTATGGGGTCCGTATATCCATCCCGTACACGTTGCGTGTACAGGGTCCGTATATTTATTTCGTACACGTTGCATGTACGGGGTCCGTATATCCATCCCGAACATGCGAGTGTACGGGCTCCATACATCCATACATATATTTTATATATATTATAAAATAATGCTATGCTAAAAATATGTATTTCTTCAAAAACACGTGAAAAAAATATAAAATATTTTTGTATATACAATGATAACTCCGTATATCCACGGGTACGGGGATGGATATACGGAAGTCCGTACACGTGGAGTTCCGTATACGTATTCGTGTACGGGTCCTGTACACGGTGGGTGTACGTGTCCGAACACGCCCGTATATTTAAGATGTACGGGACCGTTCTTTCCCGTATATTCAACCATTTTCCGCAGTGTAAGAGAACGTTATATCAAATTAATCTTTGTATTGTGATATGTGACGTTGTGTCTATCTCGTAGCGTGTCTGTTTCGCGTTTTTCCTTTTCGCTTAAGTAATGATACTTAATCTAAGTAAACACCAAATAGCTGTTGGTAGATACCTCTATGATTCTTTTTGTAAATCCAAGCTACAAACGACGCTTTCTGCATTTTTGTCACATTATAGATACTTATCAACAAGTGAGTTTTAATATGACACTTTTTATGAAGTGAAATCATTTATACAAGCATGGTGCTTACGTTTCACACGCTTTTATCTTTCTCGATGTCTGAAACGTGAACGAGTTCCTATAATATTCTACCAAATGTTTATCAGCAGTTGTTACTTAAACATTATTTAGATGGCCTTTGTCAAAATCGAAGAAATAATTGTATTTGTATTCCATAAAGTTAATTCTACTGTCTTTTTCTTCTTTTCAGGTGCATCAAATGTGGAAATGTTAATAGAAAAACAAACCCATTAAAGTACGCAGAAGCGATCTTAATTCGATTACAAGACATCTGTCATGACATCTGATGTCAGTGACATCTGCGGTTAGTGCACTAATCGTATCACTTAACGTTATGACGCACCCTTTTCGCTGTTGTAGTATACACGAAACTAGTGAGCAAAGTTCCAGAAGAACAAAGAAGTTAATTGATGTTTTGAAATAAGAAATAAACATACGCGCCGCTTTTGGATAAAAAAATAATAAATAAGACGTTCTATTTAAAACAGGCATTACCCATCTGACTTTCATGCACGTTTCTAATAACTTACTTTCTTCAAGATGTATGGAACCAACCGACGGTCTACAAACGTTATCACTGCAAAATGGCCATGTGTTATGCCGTGATAAAAGACTACAGTTACTACAGTTTTTGACATCGGCATATCCGTAGTGAGAAACTAGATGCTTATTTACACTTCGAATTGGCAGAAAAGTGTATTTATCCTAAGAAATTATTTTGCTGCCGTGAGGTACCTTTTTGCGATGTATCTGACATGAAATGCGCATTGGTCGCACTTTTAAGCATTTTAATATAATGATTAGTTGAGTTATGTTTTGATAATGTTGAATGTCAATATACTTCAAATTAGTTGAACTTGAAATAATGTTACCTGACAGGAACAATTAAATGATGCCTCGGCTTTTATACGACTTGGCATGTGACGTCATTTTCCTTAAATATTTTACATAGGTAATCATTTGGAAGATACGATTAGATAATATGTGTCGGTTTGATCTTTAATAATGTTTTCTTTATTTGTTCCCAGTTTTAGTACAATGGTGCTTTTTATTATAAAACTCTATGATCACACAGTTTTAAACCTTTTATTTTATAAGGCAGACTGTGTCATAGTTTCAAACAATGACTGCATCGTATCTTTGAAAAGTTTTTGCATTATGTACTCTGAATTGTATTCCTCCGTCTGCAGATAGAGTTGGGATCTCTGAAGTACTTGGGGTTTACCTATAAGTTTATTATTATTTGATTTGTTATTAAGTTTCCTCAGTTTAATGTATACTTTGATAAGATTGACCTTTTATGTTTTTTCATTGTTTAGGATTGTTGGGATAAGAGTGAGGTTTGCGCACGTAAACCGGTTTAAACTCCCAGTAAATTTACATTTTGCTGACCGTTCCAAGGCGGAACCTAACAATCCTTGATAAACATACCTACTTTTGTTATGTATGGTATGTATGCACTGTGCTGTTTGTGGAGTTTTGTGCTGTTCTTCCATGTTTCTTGTTTGTGTTTGTTTTGTGTGTTCTATGTCTTTGGCGTTTACCCAGTGCCATTAAACCGGGTTTGTGTTTAGACATTTTGCTACTGAGCCTGTTTCTGTAGTTTTTCACATAAATATTGTATAATATCTAATGCTGATACAATGAACACAACAGCAGCAGTAGCCACCACCTCGGGCCCTCCGATGATCGTTTACCATACAGAAACCCTGAACACATTTAGCAGATGGTACAGCACCATTCATGGCTATGTAAGCATTATAATATGTGTGTTTGGTATTCCAATGAATATCATAAACATAATAGTGCTAACTAGGAAGAAATTACAAACGCCCATCAATAGTGTGTTGACTTGGTTGGCAGTTGCCGATATGGCAACAATGATGTCATACGTTCCTTTCGCCTTTCATTTCTATATCAGCTACTCAGCGAACAGTATGTCCGCGGAGAAAAACACGTGGGGATGGATGCATTTCCTGCTCGTGTATCTGAATTTCTCCTCTACTGCTCACACAATTTCAATATGGCTGTGTGTAGCCCTTGCAATTTTCCGTCATAGCCATATACATTCACCGGCCAAAGGAAATCTAACAAGAATGCGACGCATAATTCGTGCACGAGTGGTTGTAGGAATAATATTCATTGCGTCCATTATTCTGATGATTCCAAACTATCTTAGTCATTCGATTGACGAGTGGCCATGGAAGGACAATACTACAATATATGTCTTTGAAAAGTGGAATTTGGGTTCCGGAAACGTGAAGCCTATGATTCTTGTCAGTTTGATTTTATATAGCTGTCTGGCTAAGCTAGTTCCATGTGTTTTGATAATAATCTACGGGGCGTTGTTACTTATAACCTTGAATAACACAAGATTAAAAAGCAAGAAGCGGATGTCAGGGAACGGTTCAGTTAACCAGCCTTCTCGGCGAAATCGTGATATGTCGAGGACTACAATGATGTTATTGATAGTCATTGTTCTATTCCTGGTCACGGAACTGCCACAGGGCGTGCTAATTATGTGTTGTATATTTCTTAAAGATTTCTTCGAGGAAGTTTATATTCCGCTAGGCGATTCCATGGATATTATTGCCTTAGTGAACAGTAGTGTAAACTTTGTACTCTATTGCTCTATGAGCCAAGAGTTTAGACGGACGTTTATAAATCATTTTTGGAAATGTGGGCGGCAAAAACGTAGACCTCAAAGGTCACTTGTGTCTAGCCACTACAACAATGATCAGCTTCATGCATCACTAACCGAGTTCTTGCCGCTCAACCCGGAATGATGAGGATAAATGTGTTTTAACATTCTGTTATCCTTTCACATTACTCAATGATGAAAAACACACGACCTGGTACTGGAACCACATTGCATAGCTGGCTATTCAACTAGGAAATTATACCGGACATTTGTGGCTTATATCACATATTTTTATACATTTGTTTGGTAGTTTGGAAAATATGTATATATGTATTCATTTAAGATTAATGTAACATACGAACCATATAGTATTAAGTTAAAATGTACAGAAATATTAATTTAATTATTATTATGCTAATTATGATATTCATAAAAATGGCCAATTCATATCTAGAGAATACTTGTTGTTTTTTGCATTTGATAGTTAGACAACTGGCTTAAAATGGTGGTTGTTGTCTTAACCATGACCCAATGTATTCAATGTAAATATTCTGGTGTGTAATTTGCATATACATGTATATTGTACTTCGTAGTATTGACATCTGTTATTTTGCAAGAATTGTGATGAAGAAAGTCTGTGATGTATGATAACTTTAATTGTTTAAATATATTTGAAGACCATATAAAAAGGTTATTTTAAGATCTGAAACAACGATATATGTGAAAACAGTACAATTTCGGACCAGATATTTCAAATATTTACTACCTAACTTTGGTAACTTTGTTGAATGTGTTCAGAGAATAGGTCGAGATAAAATTCTAAATAGCGATACATTCGCTTAAATAGTTGTGATAATATTGGTTTTAAAAACGCACCTGCAGACTACACTATCTTGACGTCATTTTAATTTCGCATATCAATAAGACCCTTTAATGACCAACGCGACTACATAGCATTGTTTCATGAATAAATATTGTTTTTAAAAAAATGTTGCTAAACTACGGCATTTTGCATTCATCTCAATTGTTCACTTTGTGTATAGATTTCTGAAGCAATTATATCAGCAGAACAAGTAAAATCTTGTTCACATTCAATTAAATGTTTATACAAACGGGCGTTGCTGATAAATAAGGTTAATGTGTCCTCGTCCTCCCACCGTATCCTCTTTAGGGGCAGTGGAAGATGTGATTGCAACTATACAAATACCTGAAATATTCAGTGTTCGAAGGTTCGTAAAGAAAAATACTGTAAGTTATTTGATGCACATTTTGCATCACAAATTTAATTACCAGGTGCAGTTTATCATCCTATTGTTCCCCAGCTGTAATCTTTGATGCACGTTTTTACTCTTAGTTAAAATCAACATGGCAAAAAGTAGCGACAAACGGTACCTAGTTTCCTGCCTCACGAATTGCAATACAGTTATATCGCTTGTTGCTGACGGAAGAAAATTAGCTCGTCTACAAGAATTGACCATAGGCCATATTATGTCTAATTTCCCCACATGACGTTCGATTTAACGAGCTTTTGAAGTATAGAACCTTAGTTGAAGAACTTTATTTCTTAACGTCACTAAACCTGCTTGTCAACGTGAAACAGACAGCGTCAATAACGACTACAAACATTTCCTAAAGATCAAAACTGATCAGGTCATCGGCTTCCGTTACATCCATCTCCGACACTGTTTCGTTTAGATAGATGCCGTCCCCCAAAAGCTGTTATTTGAATAGTGGATCCGTTTGATGCCATACGAAGAAACATATATATTCATGAAGTCGTTAAAGCGAACCCTGTCGTCGAACCCGGAAATGTGTATGGAAGTCAGCTACTGATTGACAGCATATGCATGACCACGATGTATTCTACATCTGACACTCCTGATAATAGGGTAACATTCAGAACAAAAATGCGCCCATGCCGCCACACAGTTAACTAACTACCCATTACACGTTAAAGTTTGAGGCGATAGTTCGAACCAGATCTTAGCAATAAAAAACAAGCAAGGAAACGGATGCCAGTGCACTGTTATTTTCACTATTAGGAAGAGGTCGTTGGCACCTACTGGTTTCAAGCTGCAACACGAAAAAAAAAGCAGAACAAAAAGAATTTTGATTGGTTTCCGAGCGATACGGAACCTGAATCAGACATGCATGATAATGAAGTCGACCAGAAAGGGTATCTTTTTATACTAAACCTGCTACAAAGATCCAATTAAGTAGAGGAATGGTAACACGTCAACGGCGCTTATGAAACACGGAGTCAATCAACTCTTTCAAAGTAGACTGGTTTAATGTCATTAAATTGTTGAAGGCACTGACAAAAAACGGCAATATCAAAGACTTGCGTTCCGTTTGGTGAAACCCACTATATGTTTTTAATAAACGATTTACTGCTGAGGAGGACCTGGAAGGATATACATGTATTTCCTTTATTCCTGCTTTTATCGTAATGGAATTTAAGAGCAAAGTAAACGCTTGCGGCTTTCGAACTGCCTTTGCCTTTTTGTTCAACCACTATGGCAAATGTATTCATACGTTGTTTGTTTTACATTACATACAAAATACATAAGAACTATAACAAATACACAGCGACAGGATGTAATATCAAAAGCTTTTTGTCCAAACATCGGAAATGCCTACCTTGCTGCCGATCTTATTAACAGTCCCTAAAGGTAGATATGTAGTATTGATAACGTACAAGGTCGGACATTTCAAACACGTCAAAACAATTCAGTTTTAATGGCTACCTACTCAGATATTGTAGTAGAGTTTTCTTTTTAATATTAAATGATGTGCTCCTTCTTTTGTTTGTATTCGATATTTATGGGAAGTCAAAGTGCAGTGACCCTCAAAAACACAACCCTTGGCTTATATGATCATTGCGTCTGTATTTGACAAACATAATTATCCCTGTTTCTAGTCAGGGAATCGTTGAATGGGTCTATTCAGCAGTCAAAATTAACTAACCAAAATGGATATAAACACACAAATGTGCAAGAATTGGTTAGTCAATGTCATTGGTAGGCTCAATCTTCCGAACAACACTAACACTTAATATGACCTTATCCCAGCTAACACAAGCCAACAATAGTCTTTCCCCAGACGGAACACGTAAAGAGCCTTGCTTAGCAAACACATTTTGATATACAAAACCTCAAAAAGTTACATGTCTATGCCTTAAAGGCAAACCTGTAATGCGTTTATCCTAATTACACAACCGTGTATGGTCATTTATCTTAAGTTAGGGCAAGGCCATTTACCTGCGCACGTAACCTGAATGCAAAGTTCCCAAGGCCTACCAGCGTCCAAAATATACATACTAGTCGACATTTAAATTGTTACACATTGGACTGTAGTATAACGCACTGAGTTGTCATACCAAGAGTTTATTTGTCTGGTAGAATATAAGGTTAACTTGGGGTTGCTTTGGAATTTCGGATAGCACACCAGGGATCGAATTTAACTTTTTTTGCCACTAGCAAATTTTTGCTAGTGCCATTTTCAACTAGCAAAATGGTGGGTTTCACTAGCAGTTATTGAAAGGCTGTTTTTCTTGCTGTAAGTTGTCAAATTAATGAGTTGTTTTAATGTTACATTAGGCACATATGTTTACCAAGTGAACTGAGGTAAGAATAAATTATAAACCTGTATATTTGTTTTTAATTCGTACATAGCCTAAGTCATATACCAAGCTGGGCTAACAGAGCTTCTAGTCTCAAAAGCCTTGAATCACTAGTAGTAAGTGACAACAGTAAGATTTTACTTTCAAAATGTATATTTGGGAGGAGTGGTACAGTCATTTTTAGCCATTGTAGGCTTTTGAGTAGAGGATCAAGGTTCATAAAAAAAGTTCATTTTGGTAGAGGATCAAGGGTTCATAGGATCAAAACCTACAGAGTAGATGTTTTTCTCTTGAAAATTACTGTGATCATTGACATCTTTCGAGATAATGTTTTTTTTGCACAAATGGCCTAAGCATGGAGGATCTAGGAAGTATTACGGACAGGGTGCGAGCCGGTGATTACTAAATGCAAACTGTATACTGTAGTGCCGACAGTTCATCTTCACGGTCACGTAAGCGCAAACGACAGTTTGAGCAAATTCGTCGATTTAAAACGCGGTTGCAAAACTATTCGATTTTCGCATTTTCGATTCTTACTCGCATTTTGAGAGTTAACGGCCGTTAAATTCGATCCCTGGCACACTTATGTGGTCTAAATAGTATTTAAATAATTAATTTGTCCTTGACCATTTGATTTGATGAAATGGCACAAACACAATCATACATTGTAACAAATTTGTCAGTATTTAGTACATTCAATCATAGCTATGAAAAATGGAGAATGATCCTCTATGTCAATTATGTGAATTAAAACCAAATGAAAATGTTTATTATAGTTACTAGGAATTAGATTTAAATCTAAAAGCTGATGGTAAATAGATGTATTAATTGTTATACAATTAAACCTAAACAAAAGTCATTGATTAACGTTGTTTTGTACTATTTGTCTGTAGCAATAATTTTCATAGACACCATTGATTTAATTATTTCTGCTAACAAGTTTTATAAATTAAAACATTTTTGGTCACACGTAAAAAAACCGTCTTGTCAAACAGTGATTGGAGGTCATTGCAACAATCTTATATAATGACAAAATGAAATCCATCCTCTATCCTGTGCTTTGCATAATACACATAATATGTCATTGCAGTCTATTCAGCCCGTACCTACTAGTTTTAATACTACCCATAGCGCCGCTTTATTTGATTAAGTAAGGTATTTTACATTTGTTTTTATATGAAATATAAAGATCTTTAGTCGTTTAAAATTTACTTTGCGGATGTATACTCTATTAAGTTTCGGCTTCTAGGCAATATCAGCACACCAGTTTTGCAAAACACTATACGTCTAATTATCCATGCTCCCCAAATTAACAGTTTACGCTAGATGCTTAAGTATTGAGTGTCTAAGTATAAATGGAAGGATTTAAGGTACATATTTAGTTCAATATTAATACTGTTATTCTTTTAACCATTTTTGTAATTAACGAGTATAAATAATTATATATAGAATATCATAAACTTATGTTTAAATCTACTATTCACATGTAAGTACATTTATTTAATGTTAAATTTCATTGAGCCAGTTCTCGAGTATTTAATTAAGCCAACGCGCAAACATTATTGCTAGATTACTGACTAAGGTAGTTATTGTTATCAGTGTACACCTAATGTGAACGTAAGTTAATAAGTTAGTAATTCGATCCGCCAATAATAGTATAATCCCTGATGGGGTTTCTGTGTGCATGAAAGGTATCCTCATTACTATTGCTGATAATGTAAAAGGAAGGGCTCAGGTGCTATGAAAGTGAGGGTGATCGTGTTGCATCATGGTCATAACCGAGAAATCCAAGGTGGCGGCCAAAATGGCCGCCAGAATTTGAAGGATCAACATTAGCCACAACTCAGCATTTTACATACACATTTTGTGTACAGGGAATATTTATTTATCATTATCCTTCTTTGTAGAACATGGTGATATCTAATGATTCACATTTAAAGTGAAAAATGTTTTTTTAATATGATTATTTTTACATTTTGTAACCAAAAGCATGCCCAAAACAATTAACTATGAGATAAAACACTAAAATAAAACTCAAAATATACCATCCCACCAATAGTGTCATTCAAAGAATAAGATATCTCTAAGCATTTTGTTTTGAGAAACATTCTAAAAATGTTTGGACTTGCGATAAGAACTCATGATGTCAATTATTATAGACGCATTGTCCAATGTTTCGGGCATAATACAATTAATGGCTAAGCCAGAACGTGATTTTAGTCGATAACTATCTCTTTGATTATCGAATATTCTTATTTTAGAAATTCTCGTGAACATCAGATATGTATTTGTTCTACCTAATAACATAGGTTTAAATATTTTTGCTTGAAGTACACGTAAACTTTAAAGTTTGTTTTTGTTACAAATGTATAACTAATAAATATATAACCTTAAACGCTATGCAATGTAGTGACACAATTATTATTAACATATAGTATGACTTGAAAGAGTAGAGATAGCAGAGCAGCAACTAATGTACAATATACTGTTGTGAATATAATTTGACTTGGTTACACATATGTTGGAGCGTTCAAAATTAAATTAAAATCAATTAAAATATCCTTTAAATTTTATATAAATTAGCATTAAAATCATACATTATACTGAGCGACACTAAAGAGTTATTGATCTGAAATAGAACATTTCATATAAATGTTTAATCTATATTCGCATTTTTACTAGCTATAAAAATAATTGCCACTTGTCTAATAACACAAATATTAACTGACTGTAGAGTCAGTAAAAGCTATTCAGTTCAGAATGACCCGTATATTAGTTATATAAAAAAACTGTGTTCTTTCAGGGGAATCCCTCGGGCATATGAAAAACGCACGAATCTCGTATTCGTACAAAGGCCTATCCTCGTTGATCAAGCAGGACGCACATTGTCTGTCAGTTCTTTCTATGATAAGTTGTCGGACAACTGCGATATTAATATCGGTGACTTGAACACATAAATTGCACGAACAAATGTATGTGACAAATTAATGGAACTGTGTGTGTCTGCCTTTGGTAAGGATTTAACGTGTTTATAGAGTTCAAAGAAGATGTTTAAAAGGTATCGTGCCACCCCTGAGTCATACAGTGCATTCGGCGAAGTTTAAAATGCACAGGGAAAATATTAATTACGCCTGCGTCTTGCCATAACCAAACGTAACCAAATCAATACTGAAAATATATTTCTCAGCGTTACACCGTATAGCGGAGAACAATTGTCTCAAAATAGCCTGTCAAAAACTGGTTTGGTCAGTTATGTAGGTGGCGCTTTAAAGCGCGGGAAATGACGTAGTTTGGCGGGTAAAGTGGACTTTGGTCATTTCTACCGAGACTGCTGTTCAGGCAACATCAAACTTAAATTATATTTTCGTGATGACCATGTAATTTGATGAAATATATATTATTTTACAATATAACCACAATGAGATTGTATACTCAATGAAAACATGTTTGAATTTGTACAATGGAGCATGTTGAGATATATTCGTTGTCTCATATTTAGAGGGTAAGTCTGAGTAACACTTAAAAGTGTTTCGGACATTGTTTCGAATACAGGTTTCCATGCACATTTAAAAAAGATAAGCGAGGCTTTTCCTAGACGGCCAGTACCCCAGAGAATAATAGTTGTTCTTATCTTTTTACATACGTTACTGATCCAGAAACATAGGATAGGATTGTGATATGCTCAGTTTGGGGTGATATATGTTTACTTATGTGTTATAACGTTATGTATGATTATACGTAAAATGATAGTATGGTATCATATACACGAAAAGGAATTAATAATAGTTATAGTACACTCTTGTGTTTGAATGTTTTGTTGTTGTCACCCTCTTGTATCTGTTGTTGCCACAACTGAACTAGACTCGTCAGCACAAACGGTGTTTGTTTTGGTAAGGGTGAGTTGAGACTACCATATCTCTTTTGTTACCAAATTTATTCGTTCAATCTCGACTAGAGGTTTAAAAATAACGTAACAGGTTTTCGGGTATAGATTATTTGGCATTTGCAGAAATGTACACCAGTAGATAATACATATTGAATAATGGGTCATGGAAAGTGGAACACGACCACATTCGCATAGTGCCATATTATTGCTGATGCTAATATTTAGATAAAGAAAGTCTTTACAGAACGAACATGGAACACGCTCAATTTTAGGTCCGTAGCTGCATTCCCACATGTCCGCTCTATATGTCGAAATTGGGACACCATTGTGTCTAACAGTTTAAAAAAACAACATTCTATATAAGCTATGCGTGCGAAAATGCTTTTCTGTTTAGCCTGCAATGGTCACTGAGTTTGCATCTGACGAGAAAAATGGGGAGTTGGATAAAAAGTATAAATTACTTTCACATGATGATCTTTGTATAACCAAGTTTCATAAGTTTTTAACGTGCAGCCCTTTCAAACAACGACGTTTCCTGATTTCTTTGTATTAACGGTAATTTCCAGGCCATCTCAATATTCAGATGTACGGTCAAGTTGCAGTAATACGCTTATTTCAATTTATGTTTTTATGATAACGATTTATTTGAAGCAAAGGTTCACTTACTAACCCATTCCCTGAACTCAGTCATCAAAAATGTGTATTAAATGTTTATACATTCAATATAATTTGAAATCAGTCAAGCATGCTGAATTCTGCTGAATTATCTGTTTGTTATTCAGATTAACGAGGATGATGATTTGCATTTTCAAGTTTTATAAGTGAAATAACAGCAGTGAAAAATCAATATTTTCACTGCAAGTTAAATAGGGGAAAATATATACTTTAACAACGTATTTACGTATATAATCATTTGTAGTTACTTCCCTTTGATCAAATCTGACTACCTCACTTTGAAAGCTGTAAATCATTTCAAAAAAGATAATTTGATCTTAAACAAGCGCTGTATTCGTTTGAATGAAGATGTTTTTTTTACTAATTTACAATTTACCCATTATACATTATATGAATGAAGGCGAGCAAAAAAAAAGACGGTAGACAGTTTGCATATCATATCATTACTTATAAAACTTTGCATTTAGCGAGTTTTATGCATCGTGGGCTCAGCGTTTGTCAGAATGGCGCGGGCATACATATGCTGCAAAGGTTCATACAAATATAGCAACAGGGGCCATACCAGATATAGGCCCCGTTTATGATACGTTTTTCTTAGAGATGTGTTGACGCAAAATTTTACATGTATAAGTATACATTGGTTAAAATTGTATTTTATTTTAAGTTCTTCTCGATATTCCAATATATTCAGATTTCTGATTATGTGTGATAAATGGTATTATACACTACCTGACTTACTTACTGTCAGGGGTCGAAGGGTCGGAGAACGTTTCTCTTCCCACGTGTGTAACAATATCGGTTTTAATGTACTGGGAGGGGGGAAGGAACGGGTGTTATCCGAGAAAAAAATATGTAGGTTTGATTCGAAATTGTTGCCATATAGACATTTGTAAATGTGAGTCATCTTTACTGCATTTCTTATCTATCTTAGTTGTCTTGCTTATGTTGTTGTGGAAACAGTAAAGCAACCACCATATTTTAAAATTCTGGTGATGAAACCGTCTTTTTAAAGCATTAAACATTATAATCAATAATATTCATAAAGAGGTCAAAGGCAAGCAACTCGGAATCAGAATGTAATCAGACTTTTCAATCTCATTTTTATAAAGCAACGGCATATTTTATCTTATAAACGGTCTATTAGGTATTGATACACGAATGATAATGTGTTTTAGTTTTGTAAGTAATTATTGCTTTCCTTGTAGTAAAAACTGTTATCAATCACTATATTTTACAATTCTGGTAACAATTCCGTCAGTTTTAAAGCGTTGGAAAAAAAATCCGGATAAAGCCTATGAAACCCGAAACCATAAATTAAATGTATAGGAACGGCTTCTTTAAGATACCACTGACCAACATTTAGGTAGAGTACAAAGCTAATTACGTCTGGCGAGTGCGTCTCGTCTTATTCCCTTCTCTTCTAACAATATTAAACTGAGAACAATTTGTTCACCACTTGTTGAAATCAGACATTTCTAATTGGTATTTTTCAGAGCATTTGGATTTGTCTATTGTCATTTTGTAACACGAGAGCTGTATTTTGCATTTTAATACCCATTCAGGGTTTGAAAACTATTAAATCTGTCTCCTACAAAAGGCAATAAATATATAGTGACAAATAAAAGGGAAAGACATTAAAATTACATTATTCGTATTTTTGATCTTATTCATCAATTTTACAAGGTGCTTGGAATTTGAAATGTGGTAGCTAAAACAACTATTCATGATAAATGAATTATTTGGGGCTACAACTAGTAGAACTTGAGAATTATACAAATAATTTATATTTTGAAGGTAATCTGTTTGAGCCTGTTAAACATAATCACTCTGATTATAGTATCATCCATTATGTTAAGTAATCTATTGGTCAAAAATTTAACGAATTCTCAAATAAATGATAGACATGTTCACACTTGAATTTTCAATATGTAGCACAAACTTATTTATCTATATCTTCAATGTTTTGTTTTTATTTTATTGTTAAATGCACTACATTATATATTGCAATTTATTAAATGAGAACATTAAGTCCTATTCTGTAATGATAGGGTAAAACTTTGAGTAGTGTCCTTCAAATACAACAACATTTTAATATTCAGTTGAAAAAAACACACAAAAAAACCACACCATATTTTCACAACTGATCCAATCCAATCAATAAACTTTTCAAAATCTAGAAATCCATTATGAATGATGAAACCAAACAACACATTTATTATATGCTATTTTGCTCGTATTTGGTACATCATCATATTATTTTTACGTGTTTAGAGAATGAGTTGCGCTCAACACAGGGTTAGGTGGGCAATATAATGAATTCATGAATACTGCCAATAAATAGTCTCAATCAAACAAAGTATTCAGTTTTGTCATGTGAATTCCAATTAATCCCGAAACCACGTCTTATTATTTTCAAATCAATGTTTTTAATACTACAATAAAAAATAAAGGGATACGAACAAAAGTCGAACAATAAAGAATAAACCATGTTTATTGACACAAGGCAAGAGCCTAAACGACCATGAATTTGAGACGCAAACATACTAACATAACATACACAAATACAAACGTAAAAACAAAACAAACATACTTTTATTTCCGCCATACTTCTCCTCATTATCATGGTAAAAAGGAACATGCGAATAACGGCAGACACGTTATCTCTTAGTGGTAACAAAGAGTTGTAATGTATTGTTCAATTTCGTGTTGTTTGCCCAATAACTTATGGACACATGAACGTATTCTTAGAAATGTGTTTTTTTGTTTTGTTTCTTAGACGAACGAAAAAGGTAAAAATTGCATCCATTAAAGCTATAATTAACTTGCTCATTTTGGGTCTTTTATAGTATTTAGATGTATATTTATCTTAAATCATTGGTTTATAAGTCATGCGTATAGTTTGGCTATTCGAGACAACTGCTCTTGCGTTATCATTCCTGGCAAATGAAATTGCTTGGTCATTCGAGACAACCGATTTGCTTGGTCATTCCAGACAACAACATTTGCATGGTTACTCCAGACAACTGCATTTGCTTGGTCATTCGAGACAACTGCATATGCTTAGGCATTCGTGACAACTGCATATGGTTGGTCATTCGAGACAACTGCATTTGCTTATGCATTCGTGACAACTGCATTTGGTTGGTCATTCGAGACAACCGCATTTGTTTAGGCTTTCGTGACAACTACATTTGGTTGGTCATTCGTGCCAACTGCATTTGGTTGGTCAATCGAGACAACTGCATTTGTTTGGGCATTCGTGACAACCGCATTTGCTTAGGCATTCGTGACAACTGCATTGGGTTGGTCATTCGAGACAACTGCATTTGCTTGGTCATTCGTGACAACTGCATTTGGTTGGTCATTCGAGACAACTGCATTTGTTTGGGCATTCGTGACAACTGCATTGGGTTGGTCATTCGTGACTACTGCATTTGGTTGGTCATTCGAGACAACCGCATTTGCTTAGGCATACGTTACAACTGCATTGGGTTGGTCATTCGAGACAACTGCATTTGGTTGGTCATTCGTGACAACTGCATTTGGTTGGTCTTTCGAGACAACTGCATTTGTTTGGGCATTCGAGACTACAGAAGTTAAATGTTCATTCGAGACAACCGATTTGCGTGGTGATTCGAGACAACTGCATTTGCTTGGTGATTCGAAACAATTACATTTGCTTGGGCATTCCAGACAACTTGCTTGGCCATTCGAGACAACTCCATTTACTTGGTCAATCGAGACAACTTGATTTGCTTGATCATTGTTCATTCGAGACAACTGGAATTGCTTGGTCATTCAAGACACCTGCTTTTGCTTAGTCATTCGAGACATCTGGAATTGCTTGGTCATTCGAGACACCTGGGTTTGCTTGGTCAATCAAGACAACTGCAATTTCCGGGTCATTTGAGACACCTGCATTGGCATGTTCATTCGAGGCAACATCATTTGCTTAAAGCTTCGAGACAAATGCATTCGCTTGGTGATTCGAGACAAATGCAGTTGTTTTGGCTTTCGAGACAACTGCATTTACATGTTCATTCGAGACAACTGCATTTACTTGGTCATTCGAGACAATTGCAAATGCTTGATCATTCCAGACAAATGCATTTGCATGGTCTTTCGAGACAACTGCATTTTCTCAATCATTCGATGCATTGCATTTGTTTTGTCATTGAAGACCACTGCATTTGCTTGATCATTCGAGACAATTGCATTTGCTTGGTCATTCGAGACAACTGCATTCGAGACAACTGCATTTGCTTGGTCATTCAATACAGCTGCATTTAGTAAATTTTCAAAACGTTAGTCTAAAACAGTCTTAGCCGGTAACTAGTGAAATTGTGCTGAAATGATGTCACACGAAATGTGTCATTCAAACAGACAGTTTTAGTTTCTTACTGTCGATTTATATTTGCTTTTTACTTTGAAAATATCTCTTCCTAAATATAATTTTAAAAGGAATTTAACCAATTGAAAAAAATGACACAATGAGGTCTGTCGGACCGTATTTGGTACAAAAACGAATATGGTACAAATGTACCATATTCGGTCGAATATGGTACAAATGTACCATATTCGGACCGAATATGGTACAATTTTCGACCGAATATGGTACAAACATTGTACCATATTCGGTTGGAATAAGTTTTTCTATGCTCGCCAAAACGTATTTGGTACATACCAAAAAAACTCATAAAATGAAAATGGCCTACGTATATGGTACATAAATTATGTATTTCTTAATAAATGAAATAGTCTGCCAATGTGTAAACTTTTTTTCAAACTCAAATACATTGTATTAACCTAATATTGGAAGTGACAAAAGTATCATCATCATCATCATCATCATCATCATCATCGTCGTCGTCGTCGTCGTCGTCGTCGTCGTCGTCGTCGTCGTCGTCGTAGCTAGCAGTAACAGAAACAGCTAACCTAACCACACTTTACATGGATTTTGCTGGTTGTGTAACTGTTTCGCCGGCTAGCTCAGTCGGTTGCGCGTCAGATTGGCACGCAGGCGGCCTGGGTTCGATTCCCGGGCGGGCCAGATACTTTCGTGGAGATTGGTCACGAAATGATTTCTACGGCCATTCTTCCCCTACCGCTGTTTCAAGTAGGGCAGTTGTCAATTACTGGCGAATGTATCTGCTTAGTACTGGTTACTAAGTACTAGTACTCTAAGACTAGAGACGTGCTTGCTCCAGGTAACTCTGTAAAAGTTTGAGGATTATCGCATTTTGGTTATGTTCATAGAGTGTGAACTTGTAAGGGTAAAGGTAGGCGAGCAAATCCATGAAGCGCGCCAGCGCTTCTTGGAAAATTTGATCGTTTAATACCCGTCGGTATTAATGCTTATATTTTAATACATTTTAATAATAATTGGTAGGTTTTGTCCAGATATGATTGCTTTAAGCAAACGTCGTTGCAGGAATGTCGACGTCGCATTCGATTGGTCGAATGACGTCGCGTCAGCCATATTAATGATTTCGTGCATTGTTTGGGTCAATCTAAAACTTCTGACAAGAAGATATTGCATGAGAAAATCCGAAAAATAAACAAGAAATTGGGCCGAAAAAATAACTAACGAAATTCATATTTCATGCATTTGCAGTTGTTTTACGATAGAATTTCTTCGATATAATTCAATATCCTTTGGTCAGTAGTTTAAGATTGACCCAAACAATTCACAAGATCATTAATAGCAATTTTCAAATTTTTAAAACTTTTTTTTTCGAAAGTGTATTTTCACCAAAATCCGATTTAAGAGATTTTGAGCTCTTTTAAATGAATATATCTCTCCAAAAATAAGGATGTTTGACTGGCTGCTTTAGACAGGTGTGACTGTATTCCTAAACATTAGGCGAAAAGAAAAAAATTGTCTGGTTCCGGTGACCCGACCCTACCTATTTTTTTCGCCCGACCCTAAACTTTTTTTTATTTGAATACGAAAAAATTGGTCCGATTTTTTACTCAATATTCAAGAGAATTGTAAAGAACGTTTTTAAAGCGTTCATGTAAACATTCTAAAAATAAAACAAAACTTAATAATTTTAGTTTAAGTTTTGAATCTATAATATGTTGTCTTGATTAAGGGAAAGTAAATTTTGAAAATAGAAATACATTGATCTTGTGGCAAGGTTCGAATCAAAACCTCATATTTTTAAATAAATGTACGAATTTGCACAGCACTAAAGCATTCAACGTAAAGCATTCCCTGCGACTTCTTTTTACGCTGATATTCAGTCAATTTAAAATGTTCTACAACCCATGATTTTGCCATATAATTGCATAAATACTGTACTAGTCATAGCAAGCACCGAAAATGGTCTCGTTTATAGCGAATTATATTTTCAAAATATAACACGTACAGAAAGAAACAATTATTAAACCTATAGGGTTAAATGTGCATAAAACTCCTCCAGCTTGCACACTATGCATGTTTACAGTACATAAAAAGCTTAGTGTTGCACGCACAGAAGACTTTAATCACACAAAATATACATTAAAATAACGTTATTATATCACCTTTCACTCAGCATCAGTAAAAATAAATAAATAAATAAAATAAAAAGAAATGCCGACCTACCCTACCTACTTTTTGGGGGCATGTCACCGGAACCAGACATAATGTTTTATTTGGCCTTACTTTGTAAAGTTGATTTGTCGTTCCGACGTCATATTGCTGAGAAGCCGACAAAGCTTTGAAGTTTCCGATTTTTTCTTTGATAACGTGCCGCTTTAAAAAGGCGGGAATTTTGCACACGAGTCTTACTCAGAAGTCAGTAACCATATTTGACTTGGCGGTCGGCAAGAAAAGTTGTGATTTTCGACTAGAAAGAATTGAAATCCAAACTTTCTTCAAACTTCAAAAGAATTCTTGACAGTAAGTACTGTACATAATTTTAATTTTCAGTTGTCTTAATATGCATTGATGTTTTAACATGCATTGATTTTTATGTTTTATGCCCCCCCCCCCCTCAGAGTGCATTTGCAGTTGTCCGTCCGTCTATCCAATTGTCCGTGGCATTCCTTCCGGGTGCGTAACTCCTAAACTGCTAAAATATTTAAGCTACAGTCATGAAACTTCATGAAAAATGTTGTCCATCATCAGCTCTCAAGATACATTTCAGCTCACCTGAGCACAAAGTGATCAAGGTGAGCTATTGTGATGGCAAGTTGTCCATCGTCCGTGCGTGCGTGCGTCCGTACGTGCGTCCGTCAACAATTTCTTCAAACGATTTCTCCTCCTAACCCGCTATGCCAAATTCAATGAAACTTGGCAGGAATAGTCCTTGCATCAAGCTCTACCAAAGTTGTTCAAAGAATTCCATTTCATGAAGAACTCTGGTTGTCATGGCAACGAAAAGGCAAATCATAGTGAAATCTTTAAAAATATTCTTGTCCGAAACTGCAAGGCCTTGAGGTTTGATATTTGGTATGTGACATAATTTTGGTATGTGACATAATTTTGGGGTCCTATACTAAGATTGTTCAAATTATGCCCCTGGGGTAAGAATTGGCACCGTCCCGTGCCTGTGTTGAATATTTACATAATATACATCTGCATACTTCTACTGTTTCATTTTTGTTAACTTTTCTTCTGAAAACAAAATGCACGAACTCCCAAGCCAAACATTGGGCAAGATTTGCCCTTGAAAACAGACATTTATTTTAAAGATTCATAAATAAATTATATACCGACTGGTAAAGCTTGTCAGACGTTAGCATTTCAAATTGCAATGCTTTTTTAGTTCATTTACGTTCAAATGACTGTGTGGATTTCCATATAACCCAGAAAATAAACGCTAATCACTGTAAAATGAAAATTAAAGTAAAAAGCAGCATAAAATAAATGAAAACATACTTGAAATACTTATACTGCTCTGTCGGACAGTATTTGGTACAAAAACGCTTAGTTTAACTATATAATTATTATATAGAGAAATTTAAAAATATATATCTTTTTCTCTAAAACCACTTTGCCCAGAGCTTTGATATTTGTTATGTGACATTTTCTATTGAACTTTCGACTTTTGATGAATTAAACCTTGACCAAGTGACTTAATTTTGAAGCTTTTGCCTTTATTTTCCTTACAGTTATTACAGCTCAATCTGATTTTGGTGAAAAATACACTTTCGAAAAAAATTGTTTCAAAAGTCGCTATTAAAGTATTAATGATTTTGTGAATTGTTTTCGGTTAATCTAAAACTACTGATCAAAGGATATTGAATTATATCGAAGAAATTCTATCGTAAAACAACTGAAAATGCATGGAAAATGGATTTCGCGTTAGATCTACTAACGCGATATTTTCGGCCTATTCCATTCCTATTCAATAAATAGGACAAAAATACCAATTTTGGTGTATTTTAATTGAAAAATAAAAAATCTTGTTATTTTTTCGGATTGTATTTGATGTCATGCAATGTCCTCTGGTCAGTATTTTTAGATTAACCCAAACAATTCACAAAATCATTAATAGCGACTTTTGGAAACAATTTTTTTCGAAAGTGTATTTTCCACCAAAATCAGATCGAGCTCCTTTAATCTGTAGATTTGAACATTTTAAATTTTATGGAGTTTATAGGTCTTTGACCTTCGAACCCTGCCTAGTCGTGACTTCTGGTGAGCGACCTAGGCCCCCAGGGCCCCTTCTTTATATCCCTTCCATCCACGTAGCATTGGTTTCTACAGACCGTTTGTCCGTTGACCGCCATAAGTTTGCCCGCTATTTTTCCCCTGAATTTGAATTCGGTTGGATTTCAATGAAACTTTACATGAAGTACTTGCTACTTTCATTGCGCATATTGCCCGGAAGTTCGGATTGTAAATTTTAGCGGAGCTATCAGACGAGTGATTTTAGCTCAGCTCATGTCGTGAGACATTCGTTTTCGACACGCGGTGTTCAATACAAGCTCTATTAACTAATGAAGTATAAATGTATAATAACTTATTATATTATTTCAGATGAAGGAAGCAATTAGGAGAAAAAGGAAGCAATTAGGGTGCTTGCCCAGGTCGAAGTACGACATTATTGTCAGATGTTTAAACGGATCGTTCGATGTCCCTGTGAAGAAACGGACACCTGAAGAGAATAATTGTTTGGCCATGATTAGAAAACGTAAGGACTTCGAGCTTGGTGACCGGGGTTCTTTATTGTGTGGCGGAAAGCAAGTCCTTGTGAAAGAAGATCTTCCTAGATTTGTTGAGAAGATGTTCATGGAAAACAAAGGATGTGGAGCAAGGGTTATTACAACAAACTGAAAGTAAATTACACGGGGTTCTCGGAACAAGCTATCCTTGAAATACTGTACAATAGCAAGTATTACCATGAGAAGTATCCGAGATTTACAAACAAGCCAACGCCAAAGACAATTACAGAAGAGGAACCAGGCAAAAGATGGCAGATTGACTTAATTAACATGAAAAATCAAAGTGTTAGCTACAAGGGGTCCACATACAGTTATATTCTACAAGTCGTGGACGTTTATTCTAGGTACGTTATGCCAAAACCCCTGAAAACGAAGAGTTCGCGTGAAGTTGCAAAGGCATTAGAGGACGTGTTGATGGTTAACCTTGCCCCTGACATCATCCAATGTGACAACGGACTGGAATTTAAAGGCCCTAGTATGAAACTTTTGTTGAACAAGTACAACATCAAAATGATCAATAGTAGGCCGTATCATCCTCAATCACAGGGCAAGTGTGAAAGGTCAAACAGTGTTATAAAGGCCAAGATTCTATTTGCAACAAAAAGTAAACGTGGATTTAACTGGGTCGAAGGGCTTCAAGATTTAGCCTATGCCATAAACACAAGTTTCAAACGAGTTCTTGGGGGTCTCACGCCCTTTGAAGCCTACTACGGAAGAAGTCATGTTTTTACCAAAGAACGTCATAGTTCTCGTGAAATAAAGAAAACCATACGGCGAGCAAATAAAAAGGCTTACAGGTCGCTGTTGAAAAACGCAACTTCCCCAAGCAAGTACAAAGTAGGAGAGACAGTATTAATTCGCTATCCCTTTCGAAAATCCAGGGTGCCAACCAAAAGATATGTTATCGAAGGCAAGGTAGAAAAAGTAAAACGAAATGGTGTTTATATCGTGTCATTTCAAGTACCGAACAAACCCGAACTTGGATTCGTAAGCAAATCGGTTGGGGTCGAAAACATGACTAGCCTAACTGTTGCGTTAGAGAAACAACGAAAAATTAAAAAACATTCATTAAAACAGAACCGCTCAGAGAAACAAAATCACAGAACTAAGTACTATCATGTTTCAACACACCATGAAAATCTGCAGTTGTTGGATGGGGTGAATATTGCCATGGACCCAAATCCGGATGGAAATTGTCAATTTGCTGCTATATCGCATCAACTTGGTAAAATTGGTATATACAAAGACGTAGATGCTTTACGTAAGGAAGCAGTCCATCACATTGTAGAAAACAGATATTTCTATGAAACTTTTGTCTATGATGAAACATTTGATGAATACGTTAAGAATATGTCTAAGAATGGGACATACGGCGACAACCTCACGCTCATTGCACTTATGAGAGAATATAATTTGCAGTGCCTGGTAGTTTGTACCCGAGGACTAGAACACTCATCAATTGTGTCAGCAGATGGAAAGTTCGATGGTGATGTTGGAACAATTGCATTGGGGTATTTCCCAGAAGGATTTGGCATGCATTACGTTAGTATCCGTATCAATCAACGCGTGTACAAGGACATAATATCACGCTTAGAACAGTCGTATGACAACGGTGACTCTGATGATAATGATGATGATGATAACAAAATATTTGTGATGATGATGATGGCGATGTTTATTGGCCGATGACGATGATGATATTCTCATCGTCGTCATCATCATCACAACATCCTCATTATCGACCGAAAACATCGCTGTCATTATCATCACAAAAAAAACTTTTGTGATCACCATTACGATCATGATAATGGATATGATGATGTTGGTTTTGATGGTGATGATGATGGTGGTGTTGGTGAAGATAACAACGATGATGATCATTGGGGTGTTGATAATTGATGTGATGATGATGATGATGATGATGATGATGATGATAACAAACGTATTTTGATGATTATGACAGCGATGTTTATCGGTCGATGATGATTATTATAATGATGATGATTATGATGACAAATGTGTTTTGATGATGCTGACGGCGATTTTTATCGGTAGATTATGATGATGATGATGTGCTGACCGTCGTTATCATCATTACAAAACTTTTGTCATCATCATCACCATCGACCGAAAAACATCGCAGTTATCATCATCACATTTTTGTGATCTTCATTACGATGATGATAATGGTGATGATGATGATGGTGTTGATGATGATGATGATGACCTTGATGATTGTGGTGATAATGATGGTGATGATGATGACAATGATGATAAAAGTTTGTGATGATGATGATGACGGTAATTTTGATCGTCGTCATCATCATCAAAACTTTTGTCATCATCATGACGATGATGATGATAATGGCGTTAATGGTGACGATGATGATGTAATTGATGATGATGACAATGGTGATGATGATTGGGGTTTGATGATTGTGATGATGATAACTGCGATGTTTATCGGCCGATGATATTGATTATAATGATGATGATGAAAAAAGTTTTTTATTATGTTGACGCCAATGATTACCGGCCGCCGATGATGATGATTATGATGATGATGATGATGCTGATGATGATGATGATGATGATGATGATGATGATGATGATGATGATGACGATGATGATTATTTTCATGATGGTATTGATGACGTTGATGCAAATTGTAGTTATGATGATGATGATGATGATGATGATGACGATGATGATGATGACGATGACGATGATGAGTGTGTACCATATTCGGAACGAATGTGGTACATTTTTCATCCGAATATGGTACAAGTTTGTACCATATTTGGTCAGGCATTTTACCCCAAAACTGCAGATACGTATATGGTACAATTAGACAGTTGTACCATATTCGGCCGAATATGGTACAAATTTGTACCATATTCGTTTTTGTACCAAATACGGTCCGACAGAGGTCGGCGCGTGACATACATTATTTCGAAATTACCAATTATCCAGAAAGCCATCACTCAAAATATTTTTATCAGATTTTGATTATGAAACAGGTCTGTTATTACGTCAATTATTTTGCATGTGACCCAGTTATTTCACTTCATGTTATAAAGCGTTATGTATTTACTGGAGAAACATTAACTTAAATAATTTGTTTTGTTCACTCAAACATTTGCATTTGAAATAAAAAAAAAACGTCATATGTCTAAAGTTTGACTGAATGGCCTGGCAGTGGTTGCATACATTGCATAAAATGTGTATGTTTCAAAAAGTTAATTTAATGGTTATTGAAAACGAACGAAACATTTATTATGTGGCATGTTCAAAATAAATTGTGTTAGATAAAAAACATATCAAATATATTTTGGTCGCCGGCAGCAGCGTTGTCAGCAATAAATCATAAACCTTGTTTAACCCTTTCAAGACATGTGCCTCTTTTATATTAGAGAAAGTAATAACTATGCTGGCAAATATGTCTGACGATCAAACTTGATCTAAATTATATGAGCTAAAGAAGGCCACTAACTCTGATTACAATTGATTGATACATACTTGAATTATCGTTTTAACAAGTCATAAAACAAGTAGTTGAAAGTATAATAATTCTGACATATCTGACGATTAAACTTGGTCACTCTGTCCCGAAGTTTCATGATTCCTTAGTTAACTTTTTTTGAAGCAGTCCTGGGATTTATGTTCTTTCACGTACAATTTGAAGGCAGTATAAATTTATAATTACACGGGATTATAATTCTTAATATAAATAATTAAGTAATATGCGTTCATGCCGCGCGCTAAATTAATATGTATCAATATGCATGGTTTCGTCTTGTTTCCTACGAATTAAATGCTCAATCGTATCTTATATCATCTATGTTGAACTTTCTCTTTCCAACAAGTCGAGCCATATCCCTGTGTCCATCTGATCATTGCATGCAATATCATCATTTTCACATCAGAGTCGAATCCTGATATTTGCTTTTTTGACTTAGAAAAAATAGTTTCAGTGTTCAATGTATATTATATAAGCACTCGTAAATCTCATTTATGTTGTGATGATAATTCTAATTAGCAATTACGTGAAGTCAAGATATCATCACATCCTGAGATCGATGTACTTCGATTCATTAAAACAGCGAAGTCAGTGATTTTCCCTCACAGCTGTGGTAATAAAGTCTTTATTGTCATTTTCGTCATGTATTTTTCGCTATTTGTTTTTTAATTTGCTTCACATTTTACGGCTGAAGACACGTATCCTGGGAAAGCTTTTACGAATAGTCAAACACAACAAGTCCTGCTATGTAACATTAACGTGCCAGAATCAATACGGAGTGTCAACAATTCCACATTGCTATGAATGTGTGAACTGTGAGCTAAATCCAATCAATACAAGGTAAAGATACAAAAAATCTGTATTTAATGTCGGGTATATGCTAACAAGAAACATTAGCTCAATTAGCTCTTTTCCAACATGAGCTACTTATAATGTATCAATAGTTTTTCAGAACTACTTATAATGTAACTTTAGAAATTATACGTAGTTGAAGACCATTCAGCTTCGTCTTCTCCCTGTAGAACAATAAAATCAGAATGTCAGATATTGACACGACACAAATAAATCAAAACTGTTATTTTCCAATATCAGGAAAAAGATGATCAGTGCACTGCGTGAAAAGTATTCGTAGATTTAAGTTTCAAAATACAATGTAGGTTAAATTTCAAGACATATAGAAATTAGAAATCATGTTTAGAAAATTCTACGAGACCACGAGAAATGATTTTACATAGGCAGAGTTAGTGGACAACTCCATTCCAGCTCCTAATATTTGACCTGACAGTCTGCATGAAATAAACACTTCTTCGCTTTCGACATACAGATAAGTATTAGAAGATAACCTTGGGCGCTTTCAAGGCTTCACTAGCAACGACATTTGTGTTACGAAATTTCAAATCATTTTAATGAAACAATGAAACATACACAGTCTCAACAAATTGACATTGTTTACATGCAGAGTACTATCATTACTTGATGTTACGGGTGCGTCCTTGAAACGGTCAGCGAAGCAATTTAACAGTGGGTGTCCAAAAGTTTAACAAAAACTGAACAATTAAAAGTATGAACATAATCGTAGACAGCATCAATTACTTGAAGAAAATGCAGCATAAAGCAATATCACATTCGTTTATAATTTAACTGTAAGTTTTCAACGACCAGACTCAAACATCACCTGGAGAGGAATAAATCCAGGCGAAGCAAACAGTGCAAACTCGTCAATTATACGTTAAAATACGGAAATCCGATACAGCTCGCCTACGTTTAATACTATTTGTTTAAAGGGAGTGAATCATTGCAAGATCCAGAAGGTCAAACACAATAAATATGATATAAGTCTAAAGTTTGACTGAATGGCCTGGCAGTGGTTGCATACATTGCATAAAATGTGTATGTTTCAAAAAGTTAATTTAATGGTTATTGAAAATGAACGAAACATTTATTATGTGGCATGTTCAAAATAAATTGTGTTAGATAAAAAAACTTATCAAATATATTTTGGTCGCCGGCAGCAGCGTTGTCAGCAATAAATTATAAACCTTGTTTAACCCTTTCAAGACTTGTGCCTCTTTTATATTAGAGAAAGTAATAACTATGCTGGCAAATATGTCTGACGATCAAACTTGATCTAAATTATATGAGCTAAAGAAGGCCACTAACTCTGATTACAATTGATTGATACATACTTGAATTATCGTTTTAACAAGTCATAAAACAAGTAGTTGAAAGTATAATAATTCTGACATATCTGACGATTAAACTTGGTCACTCTGTCCCGAAGTTTCATGATTCCTTAGTTAACTTTTTTTGAAGCAGTCCTGGGATTTATGTTCTTTCACGTACAATTTGAAGGCAGTATAAATTTATAATTACACATGATTATAATTCTTAATATACATAATTAAGTAATATGCGTTCATGCCGCGCGCTAAATTAATATGTATCAATATGCATGGTTTCGTCTTGTTTCCTAAGAATTAAATGCTCAATCGTATCTAATATCATCTATGTTGAACTTTCTCTTTCCAACAAGTCGAGCCATATCCCTGTGTCCATCTGATCATTGCATGCAATATCATCATTTTCACATCAGAGTCGAATCCTGATATTTGCTTTTTTGACTTAGAAAAAATAGTTTCAGTGTTCAATGTATATTATATAAGCACTCGTAAATCTCATTTATGTTGTGATGATAATTCTAATTAGCAATTACGTGAAGTCAAGATATCATCACATCCTGAGATCGATGTACTTCGATTCATTAAAACAGCGAAGTCAGTGATTTGCCCTCACAGCCGTGGTAATAAAGTCTTTATTGTCATTTTCGTCATGTATTTTTCGCTATTTGTTTTTTAATTTGCTTCACATTTTACGGCTGAAGACACGTATCCTGGGAAAGCTTTTACGAATAGTCAAACACAACAAGTCCTGCTATGTAACATTAACGCGCCAGAATCAATACGGAGTGTCAACAATTCCACATTGCTATGAATGTGTGAACTGTGAGCTAAATCCAATCAATACAAGGTAAAGATACAAAAAATCTGTATTTAATGTCGGGTATATGCTAACAAGAAACATTAGCTCAATTAGCTCTTTTCCAACATGAGCTACTTATAATGTATCAATAGTTTTTCAGAACTACTTTTAATGTAACTTTAGAAATTATACGTAGTTTAGAATGAAGATCCATTCTTCCTACCCATAATCTGGATATCCGGTCATTTGAACGATGGAAAATAAGCCAGCGCACGGATTATCTCTTGCTGACCGTTGTCACTCATCATTTGTACGATACATGTATATTTTGTCTCATAATTGTCTCTATGGCAAAACGTATAACCATGAAGAAACATCATCTCCATTTAAGTAATTTCCAAAGGTACTGTTAAAATTGCCTTTTCATTTTTTAATAGCATAAAAGAAATTGTATTTTGGTCATTTTACAATATATTGGTCATTTTCTTACAATCTGGAACTGCTTTCGTTTCTTGGCAATGTTTAAAAGTCAACTAAAACGCAAACTAGTTGGTGCAGAAGTTCTAAAAGTGTTTAGCAAAAACAATACATATTTCGTTTATTCGAAATTGGGCGGGAGAATTGGCAACTCAAATAGTTGTATCTATATACCTCATTTATGTAAATGACCATACACTCGGGTTAGGATACATCTCCTTTTCATCCCGACAATTGAAAAATGGTTATGATTTACTACAATAGCAGGTAAACAACATTTAATAATCGAACGTCTTTACGTTATATTTACACGAATAACTCATCCTGCACAGTTTGCATTTCTCTAAAAATTGGAAATCAATTGTATCTCTACTTTTCATTGCACTATTAAATTCAAGTTTCAAAAGTGGATAAAATAATTGTATTTAAACATTAATCGAATATAGCTCGAAACAAATCGAGGAAAACATAGCATATTTGCTTATATCATTATTTATTGTGTTTGACCTTCTGGATCTTGCAATGATTCACTCCCTTTAAACAAATAGTATTAAACGTAGGCGAGCTGTATCGGGTTTCCGTATTTTAACGTATAATTGACGAGTTTGCACTGTTTACTTCGCCTGGATTTATTCCTCTCCAGGTGATGTTTGAGTCTGGTCGTTGAAAACTTACAGTTAAATTATAAACGAATGTGATATTGCTTTATGCTGCATTTTCTTCAAGTTATTGATGCTGTCTACGATTATGTTCATACTTTTAATTGTTCAGTTTTTGTTAAACTTTTGGACACCCACTGTTAAATTGCTTCGCTGACCGTTTCAAGGACGCACCCGTAACATCAAGTAATGATAGTACTCTGCATGTAAACAATGTCAATTTGTTGAGACTGTGTATGTTTCATTGTTTCATTAAAATGATTTGAAATTTCGTAACACAAATATCGTTGCTAGTGAAGCCTTGAAGCCAAGGTTATCTTCCAATACTTATCTGTATGTCGAAAGCGAAGAAGTGTTTATTTCATGCAGACTGTCAGGTCAAATATTAGGAGCTGGAATGGATTTGTCCACTAACTCTGCCGATGTAAAATCATTTCTCGTGGTCTCGTAGAATTTTCTAAACATGATTTCTAATTTCTATATGTCTTGAAATTTAACCTACATTGTATTTTGAAACTTAAATCTACGAATACTTTTCACGCAGTGCACTGATCATCTTTTTCCTGATATTGGAAAATTACAGTTTTGATTTATTTGTGTCGTGTCAATATCTGACATTCTGATTTTATTGTTCTACAGGGAGAAGACGAAGCTGAATGGTCTTCAATGTTGCCTAATTGCTTTAGGCTAATCATGTATAAGACTTCCAGACAATATCTAATTGCAATAATAAACATATGTGATTTGGCTTCGTTTTTCAATGCTTTATTATTGAAACTTGTAAATACTTAAAATTAGATGCATTCATCTTTTCAAATGTTCAAATAATAGAACTATTAGATGGCTGATTGGATTATAGCATGAACGTCAGATTTCAGGAAATACTGGCTAAATAGTCTAGAAACTAGAAAAATGTTATTTGTTTGTTTAAAAATATCGGCAACTTCATGAGCATTATCGCATTTTCAAAGCAAATATCAACAATTTTGTCTACAGACAAAATTTTTGACCATGTTGTCTTACGAAAGCGTTGTTTATGTCAGTATTTGGCTATAACATAATGATAGCTACATGTTAAGTGGTAATTTGTTCCATCTGCTACCTCTGGCGCCCCATGTTGGGGGCATATATATGACAAGACACACAGTTTTACTCCCGATTGCTACCTTTCCTAACATAACGTGCATACCTTAAAATTAGAAAAAGGGCGCAATCAGACAGGTTTTTCTCTCTTCTACATTATTCACCTGTTATTAAATATGAGATCTAGCCTACTGACCGCAGCGTTTTGTAATAGTGTAACAATTGTGTGTATTATCTATTTTGTTCAGAACTTTGAACCAATATGTATTAAACAAAAGATGATATCGTACACACAATTGACCAAAAAGTGATAAGTATATCCGATAATACTATCGATATTTACTTATCATCAAAAATGCTTATACGACATCTCAACATTATGAAAGGGGCACTCACCGTTAGTGTTAAATGATTTTTTTATTGTTGTAAGAGATAACGTAAACATTTTTCACAGAGATACCAACTAAGCAACACAAACATAAAAATGGGAAATTTATCAAATTGGACGACTGAACAACACGTACATTATCTCATGTTTAAGTAGATATTGACATTGCTTTTACTAAAAGTATCAGAGATCACATTTCGTTTAATTAGACATATGTCGCATAATATCCATGGGTACTGCTAAATACTACCATTTTATGTAAATTAACTGCCAAAAAAAATGTAGCGTATTAACACTGTATCTATACATCAAATCTGAAATACAGTTATGTCGACCTCTTGTACATTTTTAAAATATGGTTTACAGCAATATATGTTTATACAAGGAATTGAATAAATCATTCAACATCATACATAAAATGGAACTACCACGTTAACTGTTTAAGTCGACAACATGCTTTATATGGAAATGCAGTTCATACGACCACATATAAAACCAAGACGTGCTATTAATAAAGAGATTGATATTATAATGCTGTTCATAAGGGGATTTCATATTGTCCTATGTATTTGTCCGAGGCTAGTTGTATTGACCTGATCCCAAAGGGCCAATCTGAAGTCACCTAATAAGTGAGTACATTTATTAATTTACTATTAAGTATGCTACGACATTTTGATTAAAAAACATTCTTAAACCTTACCTTATTATTGGAGCTCATTTCCCATTTTCATTCATGGATTCTGCTTTTCTAGACAAGTTTCTAAATTTGACATGCAACCCTTATAGTGACATTGCCCACACTTATAAATCAAGCCGATTGCACGGTACCGTCAAAGTAAGCATATCTGTTCGTGATTATTTCATTAACCGTTTGCCAAATGTTCAAAAATTGTTTTCGCGATTGTTTTCTCCTTCGTCGTCCAATTTTGTCGGTTTCCAAAAACAATTGTCATAGACTCCACCAACCGGTTTAATACATCTATACAATATTAAACCGTTAAAAGTGGTTGAGGTATTTTATAGGCTAGTAATTCCAAATATGTTTTAACAAGGCACACAATTATCAAAACAGTAGGAATAATAAAAACAAAATGGCTGCCATTTAAAATAATTTACAGTATTCTCATATTAGGTCGAGTTTCGACAGCCAATGAAAATTGTCCATTTCTCTGATCCTGTATTTGGCGATGGTTCGCGTCAAATACATAATAGTTCATTATTAAACAGTTATACCACTAGACACATTGATTCATTTGATAATCTAGCGCAGTACGTTAAAATATCGACCTCATCAGTTTTTTTTTTTGTTTTTTTTCTACAAAAGTGAAATGTTCAAAGTACGAATCTGACTTTTATACTATTTGTATTTAAATAAATTTTACATGTGTAAGTATGCAAACAAATTAGACATAACAAAAATTTCAATAATGCGGAAAAGGTTATTTAACATATTTAGACCATACTCCCTAAGAACAAAAACAAATTGAAAAACAACATTCACTTAACAAACAAATTCCTGCTGTACTTTAGCAGAAAAAAGATGTCACGCAAAGCTCTTGTAAAAATAGCAGAGCTAGTTACCTTTCTGTTTCTATAAATAATGTTACAGCAGTAAAACGTGTAATTTCCGTGAGCTAGACAGTTTAATTGTTATGCGTCTTTATTTGATTTTGCCTGAAACAATACATGCTAAGTTTTTCACGAAAGGAACTCCGCGATTTGTTGTATGGCAGTGGATTGATCTGTAGCGGACACCGGGAAAGCATTACATCAAACATATTGCTTGATACGGTGATATGTTCTCATTACCTCAAATATATCGCATATGGTATCGGGTCAATTCTGCTAAGCTACCATGGTCCATTATGGCCCAAATATGTATTTTCCTATTAGTTAGTTAAACAAATGGTTAATTAGCATTGTATTTCACTTGTTTTTACTGAGATTTTCATTAAGTCCAGACTTTCCATGTTGAGTATGTTGCATTATAAAGGGTTTTACCGAATTAGCGAAACAATGACGGGAAAAAGAGTTATTTACTGGGCCGAAAAGGACGAGAAACGATAACTAGACCAAGTTCGCCTGGAATCGCTTTCATATTTTTTATTTGTGAAATGGCTATCGAGTATCCCAGCATCCTTGTATGGGTTAACTGCATGGGTGTTGAAAGGCTCGTAGAACGTTTTGTATTAACGCCTTGTTTAAAATATAATGGTTAGTAAATTAGTCTACTTTATACTAATTTATTTTGTTCGCTTATGCCAATAACCTTAAATGAAATAACACGTTGGATTTTCCTTTGTAGAAAGTTTGTACTTGTGTCGGATTGATATAATGTCATATTGAGTGAATTCAAGTATTGTTCATTTGTTTTATGGCCAACATGTTGCTTAGTATTTATTACATGACATTTTTCATTTAATGAATTAAAGCATTATAGTTTAGAACAATCACTTATTCAATTAGATTATTTCAACTTAATACAATATGATACATATAATAATGGATAAAACATTATCGAAGGTGAATTAGACATATTATATTGGGTCAAAGTTAAGGTTAAGTTCACTTTCACTAGTATAACCCCTGCCCAATGAAATCGGTGCACGATACAAGGCGGTGACATAAAATGATATTGAAACGACAATTTGATACATATTTGTGATCTACATTGGTGTTTTTGCAATTTGTGTGTATGTCGTTAAGTGAATGTTTGGCCTAATCTCGTTCCTTTTCACAGAACTATTGTTTGAGTACTGGGCTTGTTGCTGTAGTTCTATCACATGATAATGATAATGTTCACTATTCCGCTGGATATGCAATTACGTTTTACATTGAAAGAAACAACAACTGTTCTATATCTTGGGCGATCTGTGTGTTAGATTGGTCTATGCAGTATACATATATGTTTGCTACATGTACTACGAACTTAATGCAATGGGGTCTGACTCTTAATAATAATGCTTATACGTTTACTGCACATGGCTTACACATTCCGTGCTTGCTTAAACGGACGATCGTAAGCTTTTGTATATCTAGCAAATCAAATTAGTTTAAAGAAACATCACAAATACGAGATATACACACGACTGTAACAATTGCCATATAACTAGAGGTTAAAAAATGTAGTCATTTTGCTACAATGATTTTGTGAATATTTGGTAATTAATCGATTACCCGATAGGTAGTATGTGTAAATAATCCAATAGTTTTCTACAAAAACACTTTCCAATCAACTGAACACTGGAAAAATGGCGTCGAAACAAAAACGCAACTGTAGCGTTGCGGCCGTTATCGAACTTAATGTAAAAAAATCAATGACATCGCTCGTGACGTCCTACAAGTACCTTTGTAATGGAGGCTATTTTGAACAAACTGTTTTTACATTTTCGTGACATTTAACAGCTTTTCTTAACCTAAAAGTTAATCATGATGTGTATTTTATGCTACGCACTCGGGCTGTAAACCATATTGCGGGTCTTTGCAGATGGTAAAGACCTCGAACAGGTGTATTAACCCTATATTAGTTGTCACATTCCGGTGCGTTCTGAAAGTATTCAATCGTAGTTTTGAATTTGATCCTAGTGCTTAGCGGTACAAGATCCTACATGATCCTAGTGCTCAATAGATCGGACAATAAAATCTAACATTTTGGCCAAGAAATGGATTCGCAACACCACTAGAATGAATCAGTGTTTCACTAGGCGTAAGAAAAAGAGCAATATTGGACTCAGATAATTCAATTAAATTAGTGGGAGTATCATATTTTGTTGACAGGGAGAACTGCCAACATAAAGTTCAAAATTGTGCAGCAGATATCGAATTGCGTGCACTGAGGTTAAAATCACCATTAGAAAAAATGTTTTGGATACCAGAATTGCCAGATAAATGGCGTCGAGAATAGATGCTTGATGGGTCGTTGTCGCATTTGGTAGTCTACACCAAATAGAACATATTTGTTAGCTATAACCTGTTCGATACATATAAACTCCACACCAACTATCTCTCTTAATAAACAATTTTATTCTTGTTCGCAATGCTATGTTTTGTAATGTATGATTTGTATTATAAGCATTCAATTTAACACAGTGAATAAGAAAGATGTGTTTGCTCTGTTATATTAACTGCTCTCTCTTTCATAGTCATCACTCCTGGGTTGGAACCCTTGTACTGCGACGTCACGCAATATATTCGGAAACAGTATTAAATGCACGATTAGGCCAAGAAGGAATTCAGCTGCTACTACGTAAATATCATTTTTTGCAATCATAAAAGGCAGGCATGTACATATCATTAGGTTTATAGCAATTTAATTTATGAAATTAAATTGCACAGCATAAAACTATTAGGTAAAAAGGCTTGATTTAAACACCATTTTATACCATTTCCTTTAAATCTCTCTAAAGAGATATTAAAAGAGCAGAATGATATTTGTTTTGCACGGCAAAATTCAAACAGAAATGAATACACGGCATAAAACAGTGTATTTAAATTATTTCCAATCCGACAACTTGTAGGTATCCGCAAAATAGCTATGATTGTCAATTGAACAAACATTTTCAATTAAATGTAGAACATTTTTGGATTAAATAATGATGATATAATAATATGTGAGATCCCTGTCTAGATGTATCGAGTCAATGTTTTGCAAATTCCCTGTATATTTCATTGTTTTGCCCCTTTATGTTAGAACAAAAAATGCCAAAGACGGCAGACACATAGTTTCAAAGTGGATATAGAGTTCGAAGATATTGTTCTTTTGCGTGTCGTCAGTTACATAACTAAGTAGCAAATTCTTGAATTCGTAAACTTCCAGTGTTCTTATTCTTTTTGTAGACCAATACGCAAGTAACATGCTGTATTTTTAATAGATAAATTACTGTGCTAAATACCTTGACTGTAGTTTATTTTTGATTTCCAGATAATCATGTTTGTCGTATGTATTTGCGTCATAAGCGACCACGGTGTATGACTGTGTAATTGTCTAAACGAGTAAACGGATAACTCTTAAAAAAGTTGTAGGGGTTGTTCTCTTTTACATACTACTGATATTAGATAAAACGTCTTATTTAAACCATCACTGCTATGTTTATACCTTTTATATGATTTGATCTTTTGATTAAAAAATACCGACCGAAATATCAAAGCCGTTAAACAGAAATAAACAATGGAAACGTGTTTATTTCAGGTTATTTGGAAAAGTAATTGTCATTCTGTCAAGTATTATGCACCTTGCACCTTAATTGTGTTTCCGCATTGGAATAATATCAAAGCACAACTGTCTTATTTTCGCCTGGGTTTACTTTGAATTTGTTGCAGTGTCAGCAGGCTTTGCATATTCTGTTTCTGCTCTAACATTATTTTTCGGAAATCCTCTTGTCGGGATAGGTGATCTCATGTGCGTCCAAGCTGGCAATTAGACCGAGCAAAACTTGGTAAGAATCGAGTGCGCTAATTACTTCTCTATCCGGAGGATAAGTATTGATGGAAGGCTTAAAAAGAAGCATTTGTAGTAGAAGTAGCAGTAGCAGAACCAGTAGCAGAAACGTATTTAGACAGGAGAAGAATAAACATCAGAGTAGCAGCAGCAGCAGCAAAAAGCAGTATATGTAATAATAGTAACAGTAGTAGTAGTAGTAGAATTATAATAAAAGGTAGTAATAATAGTTGTAGTTGTTATTGATGGTGGTAGTTGCGGTAGGGGTGATGGTGTTGGTTCCTGGTTGTGGCGTAGTTGTTTTGGAAAGGGTTTATTTTAAGTTGTTGTTGTTAAGTCTGCAGTGTTGTTGCTGTGGGTGTACTAGTTGTATAAATAATAAGTATTAAAGCAGTAGTTTTATTAGAAATTGAAGTGAGTGTATTATTTACAGAAGTTGCAGTGCTTAAAGTTTTTGTTTTTGTTATTGTTGTTGTTGGTTTAGTTATTTGTTATCAAATGTTTGAAGCAGTAATAGTAGTCATGAAAGTAGTAATGCAAGTAGTAAAAGAAGTAACAACATTAGCAACAGTACCATGTGCAACAGTAGTAGATGTAGCAGCGATAGAGGCGGTATAATTTCTAGCAAACATCGTCGTAATAAATATAAGTACTTCTCAAAGTATTCTAAAGAGAACTATAGTCCACGTTTCAAAAGCATGTGTAGGATCAGTATTCCATGAATGTGATTTCTTCTTTGATTTAGGGTATTTCGACTTTTTCATATATAGTAAAAAATATTGTACCGACAGCGTCGGTTTAAGTACAGTTTGGCGAAGACATCATTCAATTATGGTAACTTTTATTCTGATCTTTAGAAGTATACCACCTAAAATTCATTCGGAAGGAGCATAACTCTAATGTATTTTGTGGATCGAAGTTGTCTAGGAAATTATATAAATTTATTTAAACTTTTTAACTAACATTAAAATGGTTTTCATGCAGGATTTCGACTGAACAATGTAAGAATAGCACAGTTAACACCCCTTGCAACAGCAGTATCTGATTGATGTAGGTAGTGCATTTATAATTATGATACATGTACGGGTGATTCGGTCAATGCCCTTTAGCAAAAACGATTTTAGGTGGATAGAGACACCTCATTGCCAATAATGCGAAATGTCAGGGTAATAGAATCACCGTTTCTTAAACTAGTAGTAGATGGCAGACAGTTCATTGGCAGTATTGACACGTGTAAGGGTAACATAGTCAATGTCCTCGAGCACGAGCATTGTCTGGTTTATGTAGACAGTTTATTCACATAAGAGGTACATGTAAGTACAACAAAGTCAACGCTCCCTCATACCAGCGTGTCATGATTATGTAGATATTTCATAAGCATAAGCGTTACATGTAAGGACAACAAAGTCAACGCTCCCTTATTTCAGCGTGTCATGAATATGTAGACAGTTCATTGACAATCCTCGAACATGCGAAGACAGTACAATTAATATCCCCTGATACCAGTGCCTCTGGTTGATGTTGATCGTGCTTTGGCCATAAACACTAGCTAAAAGAGGAGTGTTAAGAATATAATTCTGCAATAAAGTTTTACATATCTGCACGAAAAAAATCCAATTAAAAGTCTCATGTTTTGAGATAGACAAACTACGCAACAGATTATTGTCGTTATTATCAAATCTAGAGGAAAAAAAAATGAATGAAATGTGTGTAAATCATTTTGGACTCTTACACTATTTTAACGGTTTGACTTGGAATTGCTGAACATTCTAGACGGTATAAGAGATTTTCTTTCACCACTTTAAATATCTAGATTAAATTACCATTATCAGCTAAAGGCAGCACACTGTCAAATTCACGGTGTGTATTTGAATATCCACGTTTTTACCGTATTTGCGGAAGTTTAAACAACACTGTTATTTTGAAGAACCGACAATGACCGTTGACATATAAACCCCGAAAACTATAATTGTTGTAGACTTGTCAAAGACAGCATTCCATTGACGTTTTATGAGACTTAGTGACTTCTTCTTCAAGTTGGTTTACGAACAAAATGTTCATAACACTGTTAACACGGTGGCCCTGAAATTTGATGCCCCAAAAGGGGGGGGGGTCTATTGATCATGTACAACTTTGCACTGCAAGTTCACTATACAAACCGCTCGTTCTTTTGGCGACTAATTCCTCGATCGAGACAGACATACCGACAGACCAATCAAACAACCGCGATTTAAAGATATAAAACCAAATCACGTACATTTAATGTATGAATGTATTAAGGCTTTTGAAATTATTAGTATATTTGAAATACCATCATATACGCTTTGACAGTATAACATCTGTCTAGTAACCGATTCAATTATCAACACAAAGTCAATATTTCGTCAACAATGTTTAGGAAAACTGAAACAAACGGCTGCTTTGCTAACTGATTGACGCATTGACCACCCCTTCACATGACGCTTTTAATAATCATGTTTAAAAGCAAGGAAAACATGTTTATACTGGGTAACCAGACTTATTTACCACAATTATTTTCTCACACGGGTTACTTTCCAGATACCTCTAATTCTAAGATGGTTGACTTTAATAAACATGCCAGTCGTGTGAACATACATATACTGCCAGGTGTGTTCAAAACTATATAACAGATAATTAACAATTTATTGTGTTCGTAACACTGCATAGATTTTATTTTAGGTTTCAATCAACTTACTTGACGGTTTCCTAAAATAAATCTTAAATTAATTAACAGTTAGATAAGCCTTTTCAATTAGATAGATGCAACCATTTTCTTTCTTGAATAATAGTAAGGTCAAAAACTAGAATAATTCGTACAATTCTCTGCCAGTTCATTACATAAACGCTTTTGTGACCCTATGTCCTTATGATCGTGTGCGAAATTGTTCCCACTGTGCATCCGTGATTTTTACACTAACGACAGGCGTTTATGGTAAACTTAAGGATTTGTAAGCTGATGGCGTTTAAGAGCCTATAGCGGGATCAACCTAGCTGCTCTTAATTTGAAATACGACTAGTATTTTAAATGTGATACTCCTGTTGGACCTGATCTCGTGTCTAGACATTATCAAATCAATGTTATGCCATGAGTTGTTCATCATGATTAAAAGAAAAATGAAAAATATAAAAGACACGGAGTCTCAGAGTGGTAACAAAAAGTTGTGAGATATTGTTCAGTTGCGTGTTGTTTGCTCAATTTTAACAGCGCTAAAGCCGTCATTGAGGTTGAATAGTGTTTGAACACACGAACTTGGCTGAATGAGGCTACAAATATTTTACTGTCTATATTATAATTATATGTTAATACGTTTTAAACCTAACTACATAATTATAAAACAAGATAACCAAAATAAATTGTCGCAATGAGGTCGTTGCGTGGCAACTCTTTCCGAATTAACGAGCCATGATTGCCAAAAATAGATAGGTCTTTTGACGTGTAATTGGGAAACGTTTTTTTCTGCCATTTTTCTTGCGTGTTGCCCAATAAAATAGTTTTATGTAAAATTAGCATAACTCTGACTCATCTGACAATTAAACTTGCCCTGAAAATCGTTTCCAAAATCACTGTCCGAAAGTCTCATAATCGAATGAGTAACTATTGCTGGAAACAGTTCTGTGATTATTGTTCTTGTGCCAACACGTTGAGGGGGACTCATATGATGTATATATTATATTATAATTACTTGCGATAATCATTGTAATTATATAAAGTGAAAATAGTACCTTACGTTGTGTTTTCATTTCGCTGAAAACGTTCCGGGCCATAATCAAACGAACACACTTTTGATATTGATGTGCTTAATAACATAGTATATAGCAATATCATTTCATGGATTCTTGGACTGAATGTCACCTCCATTGAGTATTGTCTTTCCCACAAGTTTATCCGTATTCCTGTATCTCTCTGATCATCGTATGCAATATCCCCAGTCCAATCAAGTTTTTTTCGGCTTAATATTATGAGCTTCAGGTGTTAGTGTTAGTGTTCATGTTATGAGCACTCAAAATCTCGTTTATATTCTTGTGTTGTGATGTAATTTCTACAAAGTAATTCTGTTGAGTCGAGTGCTCGTCACACCCTTCGACCGAAGCACTTGATTCATTAAAACGAAGACGTCAGTGATTTGCCGTGGTAGCAGAATGACAGTCATTTTCTTCTTATCGTTTTTGTACGAATATGTATTATTTGCGAACAATTACAAGGGTGAAGAGACTTATTTTGTGAAAGCATTTACGAAAGGTCAAATAAAACTACTCGTACTAGTTTTCCAACTATACTTTTTTCTCAATTTAAAACTTTAATGATGTCAAATCATGCGTTTTTTAATACTCTGTAATTGTTCTTGTCAGGAACCCGTAACTAGCTTAGATCATTTCCTGGCAATTTCTCATGCAAAGGAAAGTTGGTGCAAAAAAGACTTTCAGCAAAAACGTCAAGTTCGTGTCTCTATGAACTGGATGGGAGAATTGCATCTCTAATGGATCGTAGTGGAATAAAGATGTATCAAACCCCTCGTTTCGGTTGTCTTTGCATGAGATGTTTGTATCAGTGCGTTGAGCAGTTGATAGTAATTAGTTTATATGATATGAATGATTTCTTTTCAACGATCTCGGTTTTTTTTAATGTCGTTAAATTAACGATGGCTCCGATATGGCTGATCTTGTAATTTGTGCATTTCTTTTATAAATGTCAAACCCCGTACACTTTCGCTCACCAATACAAGGCGGTTACACCAACAACAATTACCGATAGTATTGTGCCGTTTTTTTTTAGATTGGGCTATTTCCTATACATTTCAATGTATCAACTTCAGATTTGGCCAAGTGAATACCGTTGCTTATGCAGTCTTGGTGTTGCCCCAGGTTATCTTCCAATAGGGTAACTGTATTTCAAATACATAAACTGTTTATTATACGCAGACTGTTAATACAAAATAGAAGCTGGAAATGAGCTTCACATTAACGTTGCCTATGTAAATATATCAATTTTATTTTAAACGTAATTTTTATATGAAATTTTATCTAAAATAAAAGTTATATTTACGTACTCGCTGTATGCATTTTCTGGCAGTGCACTGATCAACCAACTGTGGATGGTAGAATAATACAGTGCAATATAGTCTAGTTGTGATATTCTGATTTTATTATTGTCCAGGGAAAAGACGAAAATGTATTCAATTTTGCTCTATAATGGCTTTAAGCAAATCGTGTGTTAGACTTCCAGACAATATCTAATTGCAATAATAAACCTATGTGATAAAGCTTTGTTTATCATATACATTTTATCAATTGATCAATATAAGATTATACTGTCGATAAAATAACCATTTAACATTACAAATGATTTCTAAGCATTATAAAAGGCGCATTACGTTTTCGTTGATGAATTTTGATTGAAGAAAGTGATTACTAAAAAATATTTCAGTGAAATATGAACACAGCAATAAAAAACAAAGCAATAACTTATTTATCTGATCAGAAAACTAAATTACCTGAGCAATATCATATCAACAATAGCCTCTACTGACAGTCATTTTTCCTGAGTTCAATCTTTGATTGTTTCGTTTCCTTACCCGTTTACAAATATACAATAACAACGGTAACATGCGCGAAATAATTTTATTGAAAAGGCAAACATCAAGTAAAATTTTGCATTTAACTGCATATTAACCCGTTCCTTCACATAAGATTTAGTATACTGACTGCACCACTTTAGGATTTCCGTAAATATATGTAAAGTATTTCTTAAAGGGAATATTAGCACATTTTGTTTCAAACAGAGAATACAAAAGTGAACGCATTTGACTAAATCCTAGTATAAATCTCCGAAACCATTTGTTATCATAAGTGTTTGATGCTGTATATGTATATAAAAATTGAACAAAAAATTCAAATGCTGTAAAAGGTTTTTCAAATAGAATGGAGAAGAAAGCTTTTAGCTTAAAGAAAATGATTCTTCCGCTACTTTATGACGAGTTAATAAGTGTTTTATCAATCATAAAATTCCATAAACCATCAAGAAGCATTACTTTAAAAGTAACATATTCATAAGTTGCACTTACCTTTTAAATATGAGTAGAAAGATACATATCCTCCGAAGATTTTAATGACTGAAATAAGGTAATGGAAGTAGATTATTGTATGTACGTAATTCTTGTTCATGGTACGTTAAAGGTTATACATAATCCAGGCAATGTGTATTTTCATTGAATCGTCATTGAAATTAAAACTAAACGGTGTTACAATTATGCAGCATGCATAATTTGCTAATCTGTCACTTTTTATATTTCTCATCAGATTTTTGTCCTGCGAATGCCGTTTTTGTAGCTTCCTTGCGCCAACCCGCGTCCTATTCACTAAGCCGTCCAATCGTTTGTCTATAAAGTACAAACAACCACTTCCGATGATGCAAGTTTTATTGCTAAGAATTATTCATTTCTTATTTGTCAATTAATTTGTTCTATTAAACGAAAGCAAAGCTGACTCTCCAACCTTAACCAGACAGACTGCCCCAAACTTGGTTTGTAGACCTTTAGATTCAAACCAAATAAAATTATTTCAGATTATAACCACTTTGCAGAATATCCATATTTCATAGCAGACGTAGACTCAGACTATGAATCTATCCTTATTTACTTTCTAACTAAATAGCAAGCTCCGGATAAGAGTTTTAGACTTTACAATTGATCATTGCAGTTGCAGTTGTCCATTCAGAACAAGTTTCAGTATTCCCCTAATTGTTTACTGACTTCATGGGATACCTTTTACATAACGTGGCAACAATAAAAGGATTTTACTGGCTATTGTCACAAAAAAAAAGAACTTGTCAATCAATAGTTTCGGTGGGGTAAAATTAGCTCGGCGCAACCCTTTTGAATTTTATTAAACAAGGTAATTAAACTATTTTTAGACAGTACTTTAATTAGCAATTGGCGGTTGACCTAGCCCAACTCGCTTGATCTTCGATGGTTCCAACTAAGATATGAATTAAGCAAAAGGCCGGTTCTTTAATAATTATAATTCAAGTCGTCAAGGCCTATCCGAAACATATCACAAAGCAATTGACTGATCCATCTATTCTCAGAATATATAATCGACTCCTTTCGGTAATGGTAATGACTCTTCTATGAAAATAAACACTATGGCATTTTGACGACTTTAATTAGCCAAATATATAAATGATGTTATAATCAGAGATGGACATATATTGGCGAGGGCAATTTTGCTAAATTTTATTTTAAGTAATTATTGAATAAAAATTGCGCGGGTTTAATTTGGAATATGACACATTCGATATATTGTAAAATCCCGCTCAAAATGTATTCATTATTTATATTTGCAATAACGTTGTGAATTCCTTTACATAAATTGGTGTGTAAATGTTCAACCAAAACATTGCAGACGACACTCGGTCTGCACATCTAGTGTTACCGTAATGATTAGTAGTATTTGATGACAAGGTGGATAAAACACGTCTGGTTTTTGTTCGACTGTACGTTTTATTTAACTTTTTCAGCTAGGAGTCACTTTTTGCAACAATATTTCCCAGTCATACAGCGCATGCCAAGATATTAATATAGTGTCAACATTCTTTTTAAAGTAGTCACTTACGTATACTTTTTAGTTAAGTTTTTGTTTAAATATTTGAATTATAAAATATGTTATAATTTGTAACGACTTGCAATATATATTGGCGAGTCCTTACCAGACATACATATCTAGTATTTCCAACGCATTGAAGCTACTTTCGCACACAATAGATGTCACAAGTATTACCTGTGTATGCAATCACAATTGTAATTCCCGTTAGACAATGCGAGTAATGTCACATAAAAATGAACGGGACGCGCTTCTATCTTCTTCTTTTTAGCTATAGGCATGAATTAAAATGCATAATAAATCGGACGAATTATACAAGGTAAATTACTTCTTCGTTAGTGTTCTATTCAATGCAACATGAATGAGGGCACTCTTATATTAAATAATTATAAAGATGAACCTTTAGGGAACTCCCTCATATTATGTATGACCGGACAACGATAAATACATGTTCATATACCATTGACTACTGTGAATGCTATAAATCTGACAATGGTAAGTCGTCGAAAGAAGCTCGATCAATAGTCTTGATTTCTTAAATATTACAGGTGAACTTGTATACGCCGTAAAGTGTTACTATTATTATTTTTTGTTGGTGATTTTAGGCCCGATTCTACAATTGTCTGCTTATAAACGTATACATCGCTTTTTTAATAATAAACATAACAGTTTATTATTGAATGCATGTTGAAAACTTTGACAGCGTGAAGTATGTTAAACTTTTAAAACAACCTCAATGTATTAACTTCAAATTCCTATTTAAACATGACGACGTCAACGTTTACTTTCAACAGAGTCTAAGCGGAGACAGTTTAAATATCTAACATTATTAGAGCATTTCTGCCTCCGAGTATAATCTAGAAAACAAATAACAGCATATTTGATTTCAGCATGAAGCAAAGTATGATGTAACACAATTCTCTCGCGATAAAAGCTGAATTAGTTTCCATTGGGAGTCTAGAAATGCATCAGGAGTTTAACATGTTATGTTTATGTGCTAGACAGTCTATGCGTCTTGATTTGATCTTGTCTGAAACATTAAATGCACAAACGAAATCAGAGATTTGTTTTAGGCGGAGGATCGATCTCGAAGTGGGACAGGGGAAGTATTACATCAAACACATTGCTTCATTTGGTAGTATGTTGTTATTCCCTCACATGCTATCCATCCTACATGGTTTCGGTTCATATCGACCAAGTTGCTATTTCGGCCTTGTCCATTTCGAGCCAGTTATGATTTTTTCAGACTTTTCATGTGTATTTGTTGCATCATGTTTTTTTATTTCACATAAATAGAAAAAAATACTTGAATCAGACTTTCAATGAAATGTAGGGCTAAAAGGAACAGTTCGATTAATTGATTTATTGGATCGAAAACGACCGGGCTGGCTTATATATGTACCATTTGTGAAGATAGTCTTTAAGTATTCTTGAATCCTGGTGAAGCTTAAATAATGTCTTGTTCATAAGTATTGTGTAAAACACACTGGTTAGTAATGAAATCTACTTAATTACCGACTATGGTTTTCACGCTGGATTTTGTTGCCATTGTCACACTGTACTCATGTCCGATTGATGTTTTGTCGTACTATGTTGTAGTTAAGCATTTGTGACCTAATATATAGTTAATACAATCCAACGATCAAATCGATTTGTTTAGTTTTATACAAAACGATACATTTTTACTGTGATGGAAAACACAATATGACACGAATTAGACATAGGGTATTGTGACATGTGTGAAATTGATTACACTTTAACTAGTTTTACTCCCCCACCCTCAGACCTCGGGTTTCGCTGAACGTTGCGAGGCAGTGACCCTTACATTTGTGTATAAAGATAATTGAATACTTGTCTTTGTCGGTTGGTATTGTTGTTGTTTTTTGTCGTTTTGTGTATATAGTTAAGTGTGTGGTAGGCATTAGCCTTTTGCCTTTGAACCGAGCCTTTGTTAAAGTGTTCAAGTACTGGGCTTGTCCCTGTAGCTTCCATTGTATGATTATACATGATCATATATTTGATAAATTATTCTGCTAGGCTTGCCTATAAAAGCTGAACTTGTTTCTATTATGTTTCCATAAAAAGCTTACATGGTATCGAGACAATTCGACCAACTTACTATTACGGCCTTGCCCTTTAGGTTTAAACAATATTATTTCAATATAACAAATACAATCGATTTAGTAATACAAACTTTGAGCAAGATTGTATATGATGTTTTTCAAACAAATACAGTTTTTTAATAGAAGCTTATTCGTTGCTGTTTTCTTTCTCCTAAAGCACCTTTTTGCATATTTGCAAGAACGCTTTAAATGATTCCCTACTTACGTTCTGAGAATCGCATTTTATTGGTTGTGATAAGAAGTGCTCGTTTGTACCTAATAGCGCTTTTAACCACTACATAAGTTAATTCCATACCTCTACCAGAAACACAGACACATCTTAATATCGTTACGTAAAACAGTAGCATGAATGGGAAATAATGTCTTAGTGTTAGGAATAAAGGCCTAACGACAACAACACTTTTAACATTGAATACAATCGCTTTATAGACAATATAAGGCTGGTACATTTACATATTTATTAGGTTTAGTGTAATATATACTTTTAATGAATAGCAACAGGAAGCAATATGATTTAAATACGCAAAAGTCGGAAAGGTCATTGATGAACACTTCATCTACCACTATTTTGCTGAAACCCCATATTACACAATAATGTTTAAAGATGTACTGCCCGGTTTGTTTTATTTGGAAATTTAACAACATCATAAGGCATTACATTGTAGATAATTCTAACAATTTTATCATTTGGCATAGTTACTTAAAACCGTAAGACAGTATCAAATAGTATTGATAATGCGATAGTAGATTTAATATGCCCGTCTCTGCATATACAAAGTCATATTGTGTTGTTGTTTTAACAGAGAGTATATATTTAATGAATTTGGTTTGTATCCTTTTAATTGGCAATCGTTTTGAAAATCACCATTCTTCTGAACAATATGATATAATATGTCTTATAAGTTCGTCATAAAGTTCCAATTGACGTTGTATTAGTAAATAAATCAAGTGTTCTCTTAATTTAAAATTGCTTTACGTGCTTGATCAGATAACGTTTTGATAGCATCCATAAGTGATCCACCTGAGCTAAAGACTATACCTAAATATGTATATGTATTTACAACACGCAACGGTAACAGATAAAATAAATGAAGCTTTAAAGGTAATCTACCCCCTTTCCAAGATCCATTATCTTAGTTTAGCTTTTATTTACTTAAGTTTCCACTTGTCAGAACATTCCTCTAACATATATATATTCGAGTCTAATTCATCTACTGAACTAGCAAAAATAACAATATCGTCTGCATAAAGAGTATGTAGAATTTTTACAACGCTGTGTCGACTGCTTTAGCCCCTTTGAGATACAATACTTCTTCTAAATCAAAGAAAATAAAATCGTCGTTAGACATTCGCCTTGACGAGCACATAAATGTCTTTCAAGCACTGCACTAACTGAATATGCGGTTTAACTCTTGAAAACACATGATAATACAAAGACTTTAATTCTGAAAAAAATGCATCTTAGCTCTTGTAGTGAATCATTTTGCTTTAGCGTGCTAGACAAACTCGCAGTCGAGATCATATTGTGTCTGGAAAAAAAACAAGATGCTTTTGCACTTAATGTTAACAACCGAAGTATTACATTAAATACAGTGCTTTATTATTTACATGTTATTTTTTGCATTTTCAATTTGACTGATATCTGAAGTAATCGTGCTTGTAAGAAAAGTCTTTCCAATCTGTCAGTTGCTCAAATGGTGCGAATATGATGGAACGAGAGAAACACATTAACATATGAAGGAATCAGACACAAAAATATCGTTTCGTGTGAAATATGAACAAAATACTTGAAACAATGTTCAATTTTTCAAAAAAGAACTCTCATGTTAATAGTTTCTTTAAGAAATCTGACAGAAAAGCTCCATCTTTCCGAACGTATCTAACGCTGTTTACAATTGTATTATTTAAATTTTTGGCTAATAATAATGCGTATCTGCCAGATGCAGTTTGGTGTAACTCCCATTTCATTAAGTAAAACAACTAAATTTCAACAAAAGTAATGAAGTCCCTTTGATAGAACAAGAATTTAAACAAAAACGTTTAAATGAATAACTTAAAGCAGCTCAAAATCGTTGAAAGAGTAAGAATAAGTCAAAATGGGGAAAGTGGAAAATTTGTGGACTTACTTAGGTCTGTAGGAACATATGAAATGTACAATGATTTTCTCAGGGACATTATTGACTGTAACTAGACATGAACTTGTGGGAGGGTCTGTCAGACATACAGTTTGCCGATTTATATTTATTTTTTCACTCCCGAGTTTGGGCTTAAACCCCTTTTTGATGATAACCAAGGTCAAGATGACATACTTCTAGGTATAAATTTAAACTCTTGTTTATAATGCCTCAATTTGACAACTGTGTTTCCTCATCAACTGTGTCACTGTCAACAAATCAAGATTGCTTCCAGCACGGCTGTATCCACCAATGCCTTAACCAACACTAACATTCTTACCCTTTCCCCTCCAGTTGAAATAAAACCGAAACAGATCCGGATCGAACAAAAAACACTATGAACAAAACAACAGTAATCACAGTACTATTGTAAAGTTTCTTGCCTCCAAAGGCGAGATTCATTTAGTCGTAGACATCTCCCCAGTGTAGATGGACATGTTCATGCATGGGTTTGTTTGACAAAAGAATGAAACCAAGTACGAGCCATCGGCACTGCTGAGCATGATATGCGGCTTGGACAGATATCATTACTAAACTTTCTTTCAGAAGTCTATTACACCAGTGTTTGGCATATCCTTAATACAATCCAAAGTTATTTTCCTATTCTGTATCAACAGTGACGGGCTGATATCTGAAAATAGAAATGGAAATACCATAACGGCATTGTATACAAAGAGGGTATTTGCTGAATTCGGTGTAAGATCAAAAGTTTATCTAAACGAGTAATTAGATAAAACTAAATGTTCACTTGTTGCGAAGTCAATCATGAAACTTTCTGTGGTCACTAGTAAACTAAATGTTGATCTTTCACCGAAATACAGTTAAATATTTTGTTCATTATATGACGAAAATGGATGAGAATGAATATGTTTAAGTAGCACGAGCCCTGTTTTACGTGAACGAAACATATTTTGAGAAACGACGTGATTGAACATAAGATCAGGCATAAATTCCTTCAAGGCGCTTTTTATATTTTAACTAAAGACGCAGGTGTATCTCATCTATATTATACAATTATATATCACATGAATGCGGTGCGGATGGAAAAATCCAACCCGGGGGTTACGTGCGAAAGACTGTGACGAGGCGTTCCAAAAGGTCAGTTTTTTATCCGTCGCGCATACATGTGAACGATACTTGTTCTTGCATACCGACAATTTGAAATTATTGCTGCTGAGTAAAAAAAATTGCTTTTAGATATTCCACAAAATAGCGCGTGCAAAGTTTCTGCTGAGCACAGTCTCATTCTGCAAAATTACATGCAATAATGTACAACAATGTTTCTTTGAAATTAAGGATTTTCAGAATTTGGATATGATTAAAGATGGTAAGATTGTTTTATATATTCAAATGTTTGCTTTCGTCAATACATCAGAATATCTTTATTTACTTTTTTAATGAAAAAGAAATCCTACACGTAGCAAAGATTGGTATTATCTATTATAGAAACCAAAAAAATCATGTTTCAAATTTGTACATTTTGGCATATTGTCAATATTAAAATTGAAACTATGTACGTCTCACACTCACACTTTACAAGCCATGGCTTACTGGTCAAGGGGTATTCGCAAAATGTGATAACAAAGTTTCGATTTGTTATGCGAACAATTACCTGGGTAGTGCAAGATTTAATGATAGTATTCAGTACCAGTTATTTGTATTGTTAAACGAAGAATACATTGAACTTTTTACCTAGAATCTTGAATCACATAACTTTAATATAATCAGAGGTTAATAGTACTAAATACCATTAAACTTATATTAAACAGAACCGTCCGCTGTGACTCATTAGAGGAATCCGACAGCTTACGATCAGTGGTTCTTTCCCAGCCCGATTAGAAGGCGCAAGCTTCTACTTTGTTTTCCATGTCAAGAAGGCGACTGAAGTTTGTTGAGAACCGCGAAATGACACGTAGATAAAGCGTTATCAAAATGCTATAATGGAACTGTGCATTGCTTGATTTCCATATTTGTTTATATCAATTGATGTACTGTACATCAGCTGCCCTCTAGGCCGAACCGTTATCGAATAAAACCTAATGGAATGGACAACAGTATGCGATAGGAATGCTTACTTACTTAACGAGCAGCTGTCAATGCCGCATTCATATGGTTAGAAAGACCTTTGTACAATAAGGACATAAACTTAAAAACCTATGTGTAGATTCAAAATAGTTTTGAAGTGGTAAATGAAGAGTTAATCAAAGATTTTTCCCACTCATGCGTATTTCAATCATATTGTTTCCTATTGTCATTCATTAAAGTATATATTAGACACAACTAAGTTATTATGTAAATGTACCAGCCTTATATCGCCTATATAGCAATTGCACTCAATGTGTATAACGGTGGTTTTACTAGGGTCCGGTCCCTGCTTTCCTAACACTAAGCCATTGTTTCCCATTCATGCCTCTGTTTTACATAACGATATTAACATATGTCTGTGTTTCTGGTTTTGCATACAGATACTGTTATTACAACAGTGACCACGATACACATACCATTACGGTCACTGGGGGGATGAGCCTGTTGTGCATACATTTACTGTTATTGCTGACCGTGACCCATGATACACATACCATTACTGTCTCTGGGGGAGATGCTCCTGTTGGGCATACATTTACTGTTATTGCTGACCGTGACCATGATACACATACCATTACTGTCTCTGGGGGAGATGCTCCTGTTGGGCATACATTTACTGTTATTGCCGGCAGTGACCATGATACACATACCATTACTGTCTCTGGGGGAGATGCTCCTGTTGTGCATATATTTACTGTTATTGCTGGCATTGACCACGATACACATACCACTACTCTCACTGGTAGAGATGACCCTGTTGTGCATACAGATACTGTTATTGCTGGAAGTGACCAAGATACACATACCATTACTGTCACTGGGAGAGATGACCCTGTTGTGCATACATATACTGTTATTGAGGGATGTGACCAAGATACACATACCATTACTTTCACTGGGACAGATGCTCCTGTTGTACATACGGATACTGTTATTGCAGGCAGTGACCACGATACACATACCATTACTGTCACTGGGGGAGATGACTGGTTATGCTCACGAATATTCACAAAGTCTCGAATGTTTACAAGTCCACAGCCGATTACAAAGTCACAAACAACTTAGAATTACCGTCCGCAGCGGACACTGGTAATCAGAGATACCGGACTCCGTAAGGCGGTTTCCTTATTATGTGAAATATTTTGGCACATCGAGGCCCCGATGACACAAGTACACTAAAGCCGTACGACACGATTGGAAACCTGTCGAGCCCCCAGTTACACCGAAAAACAAGAACGAAACTACCAGCGCAAATTTGTTAAAAAAAACAATAATAACAATTATGATATTGATTATCACAAGACTATGAGGATTATAGCTATTTTTGAAGGTAACGTCAGGCTAGGTGTAATAATAGTTAATACAATTCATATTTAATATTTCCGGAAATATGTCAGAAGATTAAAAGAAGACCAGTCCATAAAAAACCCGACACGACAAAAACTAAACAGATTTTTTTCTAACACGAAAATAATGCGTTTAATATGCTGCAGAAAAAAACACAAATAAAATTATGTAAATACAATTCCTATCCGTAAACGTGAAGATTTTCGAATAAACTGATCGTAAAATAAACGTATGAAATTTATTAGAGTGCCATACTTTATTGCCTCCATAATGATGGGATGATGCGGAATGATTACTACGTCGCTCTAGTAGGTCATCATACTGGTGTGTCGCTTTCCCCATTGAATGCTGCGCATGCATGCTGCATGCACTACTCTCACGAACTATTGGTAAAATTAAGGATTCAAATACATCTTAGCTAATCTGACATAAATTCGCCCTACAAACAAAAGTGTGCGTTTTTAGAACCCTTAAGGACAGAGTTCCAACTATGCTGACAAACAATTTTTACCAGATACATTTCTGGTAAGCCCCGACACCCTGTCTAGATATTAACAAATCATCGTTATGCCACGATCCTGCTGTTTCATTGTTTAGTTCAATATGGTAGAAAGGCAAATGTAAACAACGGCAGACAGAAAGACTCCAGGCAGTTACAAAGAGTTGTAAGATTGCGTTCAATTAGTTGTTGTGTGCTCCATAACTAATTTTTACATGCTAGGATTTGTGGTATCTAATGTGCTTATTAGTTTCTTAGGCACATTAAGAAGATACATCTTGCATCTGAGGAAGCTATTATAATTTTTCAAATTATCAACATCTTATTTCAGGTATGTTTATGTATTTAGAGATAAACATACGTTTGGTAGTCATACTCATTATTTGTCCAATACATTGCACTGAATATGACCTACTGCTTTTTCAAATTACTAGTAGAACATTAGGAGAAAACATGTTTCAAATATCAGTTATGTCGTACGAATTGTCTTATTCATACAGAGACGGCTATGTTCATACTGTCGATACTACAAATGTTTATACTTCCGATATAATCTCTTTCAAAATATAATAATAAAACGAGATAAACCTAAATAAATTGACGAATAAAGTTCGCTGCGTGGCAAAACTTTTTATATCAACCATCCATTGCCAAAATTCTTCTCTCAAAATATGTCAATTGACATTTGATTGAGAAAGGAGTTTGTTATTTTGTCAATTATTATTAATGTGGCCAAGTATATTGTATTCAACTTCAAGTAACAAAATGTGATCTATTTACTAGTGTCGGAATCATTAATTATATTTAAATCTGCTACTGTCAGTTAAACATTTGCCTATGTAAATTAAAACAAATCGCAGGTGTCTAATGTAACACTGAATATATTTCTAATGCTTGGCAGTCTGCATAGTTTGCATACGATGTGATTTTCTGAAGGTTTATTTTAATATTAAATGCATTCATCATTTGCATACTTAAATGTGTCGGTTTAAATTTGGAAACAGAAATATACCAAGATCTTATTTAGTAGCCAGCAGCGACCTTTTCAGCAAAAAGTGTTATGATTATTTATCATCATAAGTTGATGGCAGTTTGTATGAGTATTTCATGGCTTAATAGTTCGATCATGATATATCTTTGAGTTAGCAGTTCAAGACTTGAGCATCTTTTACATTGAAAATGACGAATAACTATAATGATGTTTGTATAATTCGTCTGATGATCAAACTTGATCTGAACGCCATAAGCAGAAGGCGGTCAATCATTTTGATTAAGATTGTTAGATAAATACTTTAATTCCGATTGGGAAAAGAAATAAAACAAGTTAAATTGAAAGTGCTATGCATATCCCAGACTAAACTAACAATTGAATTTGCTTTAGAAAATGTGACCACACACTCTGTCCCCAAGTTGCATGATTTAATTATTTAAAAATTCTGAAAAGTTTATGTAATTAATGCTATGTAATTAAGATTGAGAAGGGATAATAAATCTATGATCACTCAGGATGAGCATTCTTAATAAATACTTTAGAAACAAATTATCTTGTATTCTGTCATATTTATTAACGCCAACTCGTTCCAAAGTTCTGGACCGTTATCCGACGAACACAATATTTAAATCGGTGTGCTTAATATCTTAATATGTATTCATGAATTCGTCTTATTTTCCGGGACGAAAAGTTCAATCGTATCGAATGTCATCTCCGTTCAACCTTTTCTTCCAACTAGTCGATCTATATTCTGGTATATCCTCTGATCATTGTGTGTAATATCTTTATTTTCTCGTCACCGTCCAATCTTGATATTCGCTTTTTTCGACCTACAAATATGAGTTTCAAGTTTCAATGAGTTGTATATGTGCCATCGCAAATCTCGTGTATGTTCTTCAGCTGTGATTTTAATTCTCTTTAACAGTTATGTGAAGTCAAGAGCTCGTCACATCCTAAGATCTATGCACTTCGATTCATGTCACGGAGAAGTCAGTGATTTGCCAACGCAACCGTGGTAATAAAGTGCTCTTGCTGTCATTTTCTCTTTTTCATATATCTTTCGGTAAAAATGTATGATTCGCGAAACATTTCAGGGGTGAAATAATATTCAGGAAAAGCTATAGAAGCTTGAGGCACACGGCATTAAAAGAGCGGATTGTGAACAACTTCTTCTCTTCCTTCGTCGAACGTGCATTTATGGTTTCTAAACATTAATATATTATGTATAAATCATTTCCTTGCAATAGTAATTTGCAATTATTTCCCTATTTTTCAGCAAAGTGGTATCGTACCCTTTAAATAATATGACAGTTATTGTATAATTCGCGGAACATTTTAAGAGTAAAGATAGTTATTTTGGGAAAGCTTTTACGCACTCGGTTCGGGATACCACTATCTTCTTCTCCGTTCCATGGAAGGTTATTATGTTCCTGTACAGCACCATTTAACCACGCTCCACTACCTCTTCCCGTGTAAAAGCAATTATCGTGGTCACGTATACAGATATTCAACACATTTTTCACTTATCTTTAAAAGTTAATCTTATATATATTTAAAGTTCCGTTAACGTATGCATTTTTATTGCAATGCACTATTAAGTATTTATCTTCGAAGCATCGCGTGTCATACGACTTTGAAACACGTATAGTTAGTGCACCCGTCATCAAAGTTCAGAGTCGCTCAGAGCAATGGACGGTATACATCCTCTACGGGAAGCGAAACCGTTACAGGCGCCGGGACGCTCAGGGCATTTGCATCGTCAAATGAGGTATAACTGTTTGAGCATTAGCTCAGGACGATAACTGTGGCTCCAGATCAGTTGAAGAGCTACATATTTCTCCAAGTACCAAACGTTTTGGACTCGTGTATAGTCATACCTGATATGTGCTCATTCAGGTAACTAATTTAAGCTGTTACGCTGTAATATTCGAAAACATGTTAGGTAATCATTTAATAAGAACACCGAAAATTAACGAATTCGTGCATTTGTAATTCTGTTTAGTTGCAAACAAGACGCAATCGAACAAAAGTATACAACTTTATGTAACCAGTTTTAGACTACGTGTCTGTCGTCTGCGGCATTTTCCTTTCTACCATAATAGGCAAAACAACGAAAACTACAGGGACATTCTTAACATTGATTGTATAAATCTAGACACGGGGTCGAACAGGGATTTCACCTGAAAACATATCTAAACGACCAATCAGATGTCACAAGGTTCTTAAAATGCTTTTTGTTTTATTTTAACGAAAAGGACACAACTCGCGTTACTTCAATATTTTTATTCGTTTCTCAGACGAATAAGTAAGTTACATGCTGTAACAGATGAAATTAATGTGCCAAAAATTTTTAATTAAATTTTTGCTTTAAAGATAATCGACGTTTTGTTAGTCATATTTGTTTGTTGGGTATTAGAGACCACTGGATGTACTACCCTATCCGTAGAAGTATTATAACTACTAGTAGTAGTAGTAGTTATAGTATTATAACTACTAGTAGTAGTAGTAGTAATAGTAGTAGTAGTAGTAGTAGTAGTAGTAGTAGTAGTAGTAGTAGTAGTAGTAGTAGTAGTAGTAGTAGTAGTAGTAGTAGTAGTAGTAGTAGTAGTAGTAGTAGTAGTAATTGTAGTAGTAATAGTAGTAGTAGTAGTTTTGCCAAATTACTCACCTTAGTTTTGCTGAAATAAATTATAAGTTATAATAGCAAAATATTTCATTCCTCGAGCAAATTGTTCACAATAATTCAAGACAAATTTTGCTCACAAAAATATGTCTCAGAAACACGAAATTGTAAAATGTTCATGTTTGCTTTTGGTTTTGAATCATTTCAAAACATTTTCTTTACTAAGTTTGTTTTAACCTGTGCGTTATACTTCAAATCTAATTCCAATTACATTATTTATGCAGCTGTTTCTTATACAAAAGGAAATTGAAGGCTTGAGAGTTGAGTTAACAAAATATATGATTTACTGGTCAAAATTGCCCTATTTATGCTTTATATGATAAATAAGATTTTTAAAATCAGGATTTGTTTTTAGGCTGACTATTAAATGTGTTAAATCACGTATATGTGTTATTGCTTGTCTAAGCATATGCATTTCGCCACGCTCTTAATTCAAACAAATGTCGTACCATGTAAACAGTGTGCAAATCATATGATAGAAGCCCAGACAATATCTAATTACAATACTGATCGAACGTGATTTCGCCTCGTTTATCAATCCGTTACTTACAGGTAAGTTTGGAGAAATTCAACATTAAATGTATTCGTCTGAAGTTTGCCAATATTATCAGTTATACATATATTTGTCAATCTGAGGCAAGACTGTCGACAAAAGCAAATTTGATTGCAAGTATATTTCTCAAAGATATAGCAACACAGCAAAAATAAGCAATTAATCTTGATATTACTTATGATTGGGTTTTCTTTTTAAATTGTGTTTTACGCCAGTGTTACAAAATATTTCATATCTATAAGTTTTGTGAAATATGTCTTGAAAAGTCTGGTTTTATTTCATGATATATATGTTATTATTAGAAAGCCAATCACCTAACACGCAATTGCATTCAGGTCATATTGTTATGGCAACCTTAACATAGTGGGTTGAAAAGCAATAAATGTTACCATAGCAACCGAATCTCGCTTTGACTTGTAATGTTACTTTAATTTGAGTAATATTTAGATGTTATTGTTTTCTAGTAGTCTATGTGAAACTTGAAGAGATATTCAATATCCATGATTTAAATTCGACATGGATAATGCAATTAAAAAATTAAATGGCCATTTTGTTAAAAAATCACTTTAACCTCTCTGTGTTTTGTGACATTCGATTTGAAACATCCGATATTTTTAAGAAATAGGAAGTATCATAAAAATTGCATAAACCTAAAACACAATTGCATAAAGAGCTCATATTTGAGGGAACCTCTATAAACTATACCAAAATGAGCTGAATTAGCAGTCGCCTTTTTTAGATAGCAGCCGAATGTCGCTTTAATCTATTCGGTTAGTTATCTATCACAAAGAAAGAGTCCTTGCTGCTTTAAACAGCATGTTATATGTTACATGTATATGTTTGAACTTGTATAGAATATAGAGTATAGAGTATACTACCTTTAAATATACTTATCTCCACCTTGCATGTTATTTAATTTGTGTTCTAACCCTGTGGTAAAGAAAGTTTTATTTCTTTTAATATTTTGCGAATATAGACTGTGAACATGTTGATTTATATCGAGAAATACTTGACATCACGGATGTAACAAAATAACTCAAAATATAATACTTTCGCAAGAAGTATCAACTGCCAATTCCCATTCACATACGCATTATCACATTAACGGACTATACTATAAAATACCAAGCATTTTCTGATATTGTAGAGTTTGTCAGTAGATTGCCATAAACATTAATCATTTTAGAACGAACAATCAGCGATTTTCCTGGGTTTCAATTTTGATTTAGGGCTTATTCATACCCTAAACATGTCAGTCCAGAGTTTGCAATCGTACACACATTTGACTTTACCGCGATGCAATTCTCCATTATACCATCGACAATCAGTACAACTGTTTTATAGAGGTATAAACATCATTTTTCTAATTTAATAACTATTCAATATAAATGTTTAATTATCAGTCTCTTAGTTTGCTTTATAGCCTTAAGAAACAATAAGACATAGAAACCTGCAAGGACAACTTCAGTAGTTAAAAATCAACATCTGCCATATTTGACGATATTTCTATTTGTTCTGTGTCAAATCATAGAAACAATGAATATTTGTACCAATGTTCATTTTGTCTTCAAAGCGTCCACGTTTTGCTCAAATTTGCTTTTGATTACTAAATTATAATTATTTTAATCATTATGCTTCTTATTGTTATAATTTTCATTATTTTCATAACAATAATAAAAATAATAATAATAATAATAATAATAATAATGATAATAATAATAATAATAATAATAATAATAATAATAATAATAATAATAATAATAATAATAATATTTATAATAATAATAATAATAAAAATAATAATAATTCTTATTTTTATTATAATAGAAACAATGATAGAATCAAACTACTACTACTACGACTAGTACTACTACTACTACTACAACTACTACTACTACTACTACTACTACTACTACTACTACTACTACTACTAATAATAATAATAATAATAATAATAATGATTTTTTTATTATGATTATTGTCATCAATTTTTGTTATTCTTTTTTTTAAGTTAGAGCTTACATGGAATTTCAAGTGAACATGACATGATACTATTTACTATCTTCCTTTTATCAGTAGTTCCCTGTTCACCCAGTTAATCGGTTGCTGACCTCTTTTTCAAGATATAAACTCATGGCCCATAGCGGTTAAGGTGTTAATATATATAAAACCTTCCTGTTTTTTTTGAAAACATTGAATTAATGTGACAAATATAATAATAACAATGGAAATAAATCAAAAATTTAGATACATATTCTAATTCCAGCAGGATTCGAACCCAGGTATTTTAGGTCTGCAGTGGTGACTATATATATACTACTGTCGGCGTATATAAACGCATGTAAGCTATGGCGTATGTAAGATATAAACACGTGTGAAAAGTGCGGCGTAATTTGTCAACATTAAAACAAATTCATTAGAACAAACATATCAGTTTCCTTATTCAGTATATTTATTGCATTATTCTAAAATGTAAACAAATATTCTGGTCAGAAAGGTAATCGCTCCTTTGATGTCAAGTCACAGATAATCTGTATGTTCTATTTACAATTGTATTATAAATTGATAGAAAGCGAGCTTAAAACTATTTCCTGCATATAAACAGTATAGGCAATATTGTAATATGTGATTGCATTAAGCGAAATAAAACATAAAATGCCTACCTTAGACTTTATTAATAGATTTCTACTCAAAAGTCGAAAGCGTCACGGAAATACCTACATACTGATCATGATTTATTTCAAAGTCTTAAATATTTAAAGCAAATGAAAAGCATTTATCAAGCAAAAAACAACTTAAACTGAATTATTAGAATAAAACCCCAAAAGGCATTCTTGAACAACTATAAACAGGGACGTGTAGCAACGGAAGAGAAAGTCTCACATCTTTATTACCTGACAAGACAATACTTGTTATCAAAATTGATTCTTATAGAAAGGACTGATTCAAACCAAGATTGTCCCAATACATTTGTTCTACTTCAATAATCAATGATTAACATTCAAAAGAACACATTCGTAAACGACTATAATTTATAATGTGCATTTCCCTGATTTTCTAGACATACTGTTCTGTATCTAATTATTTGCGTGTAATAAAATGAATAAATATCATTTAATACGTCAGACATACGACAAACGTTGCATTAACCATCTGTTTGAAATATATTATGTAAATAATTAATAAAAGCATAAAAATAACGCTGGAATATGTTGTCTTCCAATTAAAATTCTCACAAATTTAAATTTAAAAATCTTTATTTATTGAAACTTTGTATAACACTTATATTGGACAGAAAGGGGATTTTGTTTTATTCATTTTTAATTACTCCGGGGCTTCAAATATCGCTTGATCTGTTGTCTGTGCCCTAGGACTGTGAAACATCAATCGTGGTATAATGTTCTTATTCAGTAAATGATCACTTTCGGTTTTAATGTCAAGGTCACGGTTAACAATTTTATAAAATATTTGTTTAAATCACTTGGGAACGGGGGAAAAGGACAGTGAAATTTCAGGAAGCCAATGATAAGTATTTTTGAAGCTCAACGATAAAGGTCAAGAGAAACAGTTTGATGAAAATGGCGTCCTCATAATAACTCGAACACAGTAAAGCATGACCGTAAAACTGCAATGGTACACATCGACCTTAAGTGTTATGATATCAATGAGTCAACGATTAGACCTATCACCACAAAGCTGCAAAGGTGTGTTGCCCTTCATTGTATCTGATACTTAGGGTATTCGTCGAAGGTCACCTTCACGGTCAAAGTATTATTCAAACCTTGTTTGCGCACTAACTTATGAACAGTTGACTCACGAACTTGATGTTTCGGTGTTGCCCTTGACAATAAGATGCCCCATATTAAGAGGGCTCAATAGATCGAATACCAAGGCCACATTAAACATAACTATAAACACAAACAGTTCTCCGCTTTCTTTAAACTCAAATCATCCTTATTGCATAACGTGCATTTCGTCTAAAACTCCTTTATTTAATTTTCCATATGTTTCTGACAATACGGCGCCCAAAGGACATACTGTTACATTAACATCTCGTGTTCATTTATTTCTTAACGTAAAATTGTTAAATAATTCTGGAGCTTAAAGACTTACGTTATAATTCAATGTTGAATCTGGCTTTGCGTTTTTACATGTACGCACATAATAATACCTTAGAGAAAATTAAAGTGAAACTCTTATTGAAAATCAATACATACACATGAATAACAAACATAAAATTTGAGTGATAAACCTTTAACTCCGTACCAAATAGTGCATGTATGGAAAATATTGATTACAGATAACAAGATTGTAACCCTGTATTTAATAGCTGAAAATGCAAAAATATTAAATTATTGGTGAGCGCTAAAAGATTTATTGTGATCTACTATTGTCTCCTAAGGTAGAAATACAATGTTTTCTGCACCTTTCTTTCAAATTAAACTCGGTATCCTTCATAAGAACTATTGTTTTCGACATTTATTCACCCTTTGTGGTATATCAAAACATTTGTATTAATTGAGGTATATCTTATTCGGGAGTAAGAGTGCATCTTTAACCAAAAGGCAAATTTCGCCATTAAAACGTATTAAAAGCCGAAAAGTTGTAACCTAGCTTCATTTTTTGAATGGCTTTGTCTTCGTACGCATCAAATTGAACTGTGTTAATATTTGCCACACTTAACCACTTTAAGGGTATTGACAAATTGCATTTGTGCCTTATCGTATGAAATATTTAGAGCTTCTTGTCTACATATTCCAAATGGGATTTACAAGGTATTTGTTTTTCATTATGAATAAATCATAACAAGGTCGTCACTTCTTGCTATTGAAACTTATTGGTTTAGCGTGCTAGACAATCTCAACGCAAAGAATGACATTTTTGCGCACTTACTATTAACAGCCAAAGAACTAAATCAAATGCTGTACTTTATAAGTGATGTGTTGCTGTTTTTGCATAATCAAGTTGACTGATATGAGCATCAATCGCTGTTGTGAGGAAAACTTATTCATAATTTCAAGCAATATCTCATATTGTGAGGACATGATTGAACGAGAGAAACACATAAAGCCTCATAGAATCTGGTTCTTTTTATTATAGAAACACATTCTGTGGTCAGTCAAAATCATGTCGTGTAAAATGTGAAAACATGCTTGATAGAGTGATAAAACACGATAAAAAAAAATGAATTAGAACTCTGTTGTTAACAGTTGTTTTTAAGAAAATGCTCTATTTTGCATCTTGTGTGCGTAACACTAGTAAAATTGAATTATTTTGATCTGGACTGCAAAGACAGAAATTGCTGTTTGGTGTTTCTTCATATCAATTAGTAAAATACATCAACGTCGAAAAAGTTAATAAAGAAACCGTTGCCAATACTAAATAAGATCGTTGGACATTTTGATAAAACCAATGTCACTCAGATAAATCGACTTCATTTAAAGCTAATAATTAAGGCCCGTGCTGAAAATCGAACTCCTCTTTGCCTCAAGAACTGATTTAACATGAGGTTTTTGCTCATTAAATTACACCGGTCATTTCTTACACAAATAAGCATTGATTTATATTTATTTTAAAAGGAAATTTCAATTTAAATGTTAAATGCCAAATAAATGATAAAAACTATTACACAATATCTGTTTAATAAGATTTTGTAATTTATTGAGGAATTTAAATAATGAAGGCTTTTTTGCCGATTTGTTGATGTCGAGCTTAAACATCTTTAAACGGGCTGATGTACTTGACGCTAAATGAGCGCCAAGCATAAAATCGTACAGAAACAAACTGACTGATTTTCTTTAAACTATACTTAAAACCTGAAAAGTCGACTACGCATTTTTATTAAAGGTATTTCCATGCTATACATTCTTTGCGTGCAAACTTTCCTCGTGTCCGGACTTAACCAGGTCCGGGTTCCCGCAACGCAGCTTATATTTGTTTACAGTCTTCTTTGTCGGGAACATAATCAGGACGCAACGTTGTTATCATTTCCGGTATTAATTTTCGGTTTACTGCAAGTTTGTCGTAACTACACGGTTTAAGTGTCATAGTCAATGGATCTGAATCTTAGTACACAACAACAGCTTAACAGCATCGATGGAATTAATTATTTATGATGTTTAAAGAACAATGTGATTCATTGTTTTGTAGTCAAAATTTACTGCCTTAATAACTTAATCAGATTTTGCGTTCAAAACTTGTTTTAATATACACGGACACACGAGCAACAACCACTTCCACGTGTTTCCTTAGGTAAATCTTAAATTCACTTCTCAGTATTCATATAGCGTTAGTGTTATACACAGATATTTAAATAGGACAAGCTTGTAAATGTTTTAGAAAAAGTCTGTATTTACACTTAATTACATCAGTAAAATATGAAAATTGAACCTTTTATAAATCATTCTTGTACACCTGAGCGATGATGATATGCGTACCAAATTTATATATCATAATCAAACCCCTAACGAATGAAAATGTTATGAGTAAATATTTCTTAATTAATGCACTTTTTACCTTTGATCGAGTAGTAATAAAGTCTTTTTCGTACATTCTGGCATTGAAGCAAGGTGTCATGTTATTATTTATCATGTTCTTGAAACGGAAACATCTTTATTCCAACAACAGTTCTTAATATTATGACCGGTCAATTATTAAATCCATAGAGTATGTGACCATTGCTTACACATTTGTGATACTGGAGCAACTTACTCCGTGAATAATTGTTCCACGATTATATAATTGTTTTGTTTGTAGTTCTTTTATGTTTTTGCACTTTAAAAAGTATTTTTCGTTGATATTTAATCATTTAGATGCAATTCCAATGACTTTAGCAATATTGAATACATTTTGTGAGAACTATTTTATTTGCGTAGCCAAATACTGCATGGGTAGTGTGCCAAGCGGGAGAAACCGTTGTCCAGTTTTAAAAAGGTATTTGTTAACTAAAACAGTCTTTCTCGGATGAGCTGATGGTTTCTTATACTGACTCTATAGGCCCCGTTTTATGTTAGTTTAGAAATGAGTTTGAACTGTCCATTTGTACTACTAGTATTACACGTTGTTCAAAACAAACTAAAAACATATTTAAGCTGTATTCACTTTTCCAATATGACACGATTACACTTCAGTGTTTAATATTCGGAGTTACTTACTACCTGACTAGCGGTGGTTGCTATTTTTAGTGTTTGGGATAAAAGATCAGAGAACTTGGAACATGCCCCTTCCGATGAACCAAATAATATAGTTTAATGTGCTTTATGTCTCTTCCTGAAAACCAATATTATTTTATTCTTCGACATTGCTGCCATATGCATGATTTATTTGTAAACGTTAGTCATTTATATAATTACCATTAATGTGTTTTTTAAGGATTCCTAATCTACTATTCAATGTTAGTTGAATCGGGCGTTCGTTACCTCGGCATCCCAGATACCGCCAGAATGGTTCGGAATCAGAATTACCAAAATATTGTTTTAATGACATCATCCAAAGGTTTTAACTAACAGCATCATACAATTGCAATTTTTTTACTTTTTATGAAAGCAAAACTTCGAAAGTCCATTTAAATCTATGATTTAAGGTCAAACATCAGACTGATAGTTTACCTATATTAACAAAAACAGAGCTCATTTAAAAGCATAAATAGTTTTTTTTTAAATCTAGTCAATCGTTCGTTAATTTTAAATGTTTATCTACATGATGCGAACAATTGCTTTGAATCCCAAAACCATCAACTATGTTAGTACAGAACTAGTCAAAATCTTTACCATCAGAATGTTTACGAAATGTTTAATCACATTTATATCAAAACAAAAGCATAGTTTGTTTTGAAAGTTTAGAACGTGTTTTACACAAACGGTTACGTTTCTATGGATCTTAATTAGTTTTGAATATGTTGTTGTTGAATTGTTTAATATACATCCTTGTCTCGAGTATATTACAAATAAATGTAGTAATTTCATTTTCAATTAACGGAATTTCCTTAATTTTTGCTGTTTCCATATTGTTATTTACGTAATCGTTATGTTGAGCAGCGGTGGGCTTGCCATATGTTTCCTTTAAACAGAAGTGCCATGTCTTTTGAAACAATATTCCAAAGCTTGTATTCATTCAAATACATCTGAGTAGAAACTACAATGACAGCATGGTAACCTCCGTAATTTGAAATAACACTAATGGATTATTACGCATGCGGTTCATTCTTTAAGCCAACTCAATTTATTAGATAATAAAAGTGAATAGTGAAAATTTTCATCAAACTAGGACACCTTAAGCCGAAATTGAAAGGTTAAAATTTACCCACATTTTGACTTGACAGAAACCCCAATAACTATGGATTACAGTCAGATTTGTACTTTGGAAAACTAGAACTGACGAGGCACAAGATGCATGAAGTGCATACACACGTATTGCCTACTTCGTCTTTACAACAATACTCAGATTCTGTTTTGTCGCCAAAAAATACAATTGATTGATCACATGTCGACATCAGACGTACGTAATAGGTATTCAGAGCATGACGATGAGGCTTTTTTAGTCTCTTTCAACTGGTAACGAGAGCTTTATTACGCATTTTATGACCCTCTCGTGGTTTGGAAACTAATTTATATGTCTCGTTGAATTTTATGGACACCTCTTATTTCATATAGTATGTTCAGAGGTGCTTGAAACTTCTAAATAGAAGCTAATGAAATTTGTTCTGTTTAGAGTATAAGACGGTATTTTAAGGAAAGGAACTTTCTATAAAGACTATAAAGATAATAAATGTTTTTATATAATCTGCCCAACAGTATCAATCTTATAATAGTATTATAATAGTACTCAAGTATTTGAGTACATCGTTTATTTGTTTACATAGGGCATCACTTTAATGTTAGCGTCATTTTTTATTATCAGAAAAGTATAACTGTGTGACTACAATCTCTTTAAAAACCGCCTTGTTTTAAGTGGTCTCTGTCTGCGCCAGACATTTATCATTAATTGTCTTACAGCAAGAACAATAAAGGTAATTCTTACTTAATCCTACTTCAATTTTTTTAAGTCTAGAGCAAGTACTTCTGTGTCTACAGACAGGATTGAATTAGGTTTCGGAAATATCTTCAGCAAGATAAAATAAGACAAATAACACAAACAACAAGACTTTTAATTGGAATTTATTATTAACCAATGTCAAAGAGACGGCTTTAAATAAAATTTCTATAAAATTAGCCATGATCGCATTGCTTCGACCTTATTAAAAGAAGGTTGCCCTTTAAGTGTTACTTTCAATTGAGGTGTTTACGTTTGCTAAAGAAGTTTTGAAAATTAGAAATAAAAGATTAATAATATAATACTAATAATTCAATGTAATTAAATGATTTTTACCCTTAAAATCTACAAAATAGTAAGAAAATCACAACACTACACAGCAGATAAGAAATCAACAGTGCCCACCAATATTATTAGCCATTTCATTGTGAAACGAGCTCGTTCAACACTCAGGACATTCGCCTTTAATCTCGTCGTTCACGCGCTATTTACAACAAATTCATACAGACCTGATATGAATTACAGGTATAAAAATTAGCTGTAGTGATCTTTATTTAGGTTTTTTAATAATCATCTTAGATGTAGTCCCTGTAATGCTGAATAAAATGCCGAACACCATTTCATGATGTAAAAAGCACTAAAAACGTTTGTCCTTTAAGTCCTTTCAATGTATTTGGGGATGTTAAAATCACTTGATAAAGAAAATTAATTGTTTCCATAACCATCCTTATTACGGAGAAGGTGAACACCACCTCTCCCAGCTTCCGCCCCTTCTATATTTCTCGCTCTTACCATTTTTATTCTCGTACACTTATGCACTCCTACTATAACCACTATCATGTATTTTATTGCATTTCACATTTTGTAATATTTCATAGTAATTGAAAACCACTTTTCTCATAATTACTAACACATTATTCTCATTCCATGTTTCTATACAAGGTTATCCTTTCTCAGACACAGACTTAATAAATAAGTATTGTCTTGTCAAAAGGGACATTCGGCACAATGATTTAAGATGTGGTAAATACAATTTATGTTTTCCCTTCAGACATGTTTTTAACGATTTGCTCAAGGAAGGAAACCTTAAGTGTTAATGTGGTAATACATCAGTATATGATTAGTGTATTGTATGACAGTTCCCTATAATAATGGGTTTTATGAAATTTATCTTCACATCCATCATCAGCAGTATATAGAAATACTTGTTTCTAACTGTCAAACCGACACATGCATTCTGATAATGGATTTTATCGAATTTATCTTCACATACATAGTGAGTAGTATATAGAGGATAAATATTTGTTTATTTCAGTGTAAGATCGTATTTTATTTCACGAGTGTTATAGAAAAACATATTTTCTCGAGTGGCGAATGCAAATTTTCTGTTTCTTTTATGGTTATTTTCCGAGTATTTTCCGAGTTTTGTGGAATTTTAATCTATTTTCTTAATTACCCCCTTTTTTGAAAAGGGTGTTATTTACGCCGCTACCCGTGGGGCGCCCCCAAAGCAAAATTATAGCTGTCAACTTTTCTGTTTCCGGTTTGTTGAGAAATGAAGTTTTATAAGTGCACATAGTTCTAAAAAATAACGAAAACACTTTCATTATAAACGGGGCATGAATACATAACCAAATTACTACGCCGCCATTTAATGAATGAAAATTTGGAAGGTCAAATGTGTTAGGAAAACAAATGCGGATAATCATTGGATTTTAAACATTTTTCTTAGTTTTTGACTGTGTTTCATGATACATGAATATTCAGTCATCATCCTGTCAGAGACAAGTCTGTTTCGCTTGAAAACAGGTTTGTTTTCCAGGTAAAGAGTGAATGCCAAGCTAGTTTGATGACAAATTTTGAGGCGTGGGTGGGGTAAAAAATATCAGTTTATCTGTAAATTGTTGTGTGATTTTTTCGGGAAGCTCGTATTACGTATTACAAAGACAAACAGTTCAAAATACACTTGAACGATGACATGGAATTTTATTTTTGTTCAAACAGTTGTTTTCGTCTGTAATTTGTTTGTTATGAAAGCAAATGTTCGAACATTCAGCTTCAAGATCAAGAAAACGTTTGAAAAACGGGTTAACCGGTAATAAACGGTAAGTTGTTAACTTATATCTATTTAAACTTATAAAACATTTCTTTAAATATTAAACATATTTAAAAGTAGTTCTGAAAGTTGATATTTTCACTCCTTATTTTGCAGTGAAAATATCAAATTGATATTTTCACTGTTGTTATTTCACTGATAAAACCACATATTTCATCGAAAAGCATGAAAGAAATAGACATACATGTTTCTAACTGTAAAACTGACACATTCATTGTTTTGGAAATAATTCCCGATTTCGTGTGTAGCTGATGTGTTACAGATTTCTTCTGATGTAGCTATTTCTCGTTTATGTGTTGAAATGCAATGGTTTTCTGGTACAAATTTGATTTTTACAATCATGCGAACACTGAGATTGTTAAACATTATTTTTTATTTGTTTCCGCTTTGCATTGATAATCAAAACATTCCTAAGTTGCTTTTGATCTAATTTCTAAATCGTTACTATGTCTTCAATTTTGACATATGTTTCCGTTTGAAATATTTAAGTTCATGGTTAAACAAAAAGGCGACGTATGAATAATGCTTCGTCAGCAAAATTTGTACCGACAACAATGACCTTAAAGTTATCACATTGATAGTGTGTTTGTTAAATACTGTCTCGTTTAAGTACGACTGTCTTACATTTCGCCTCGGAAACACCAGCGTTATGCTCCTTTTACAAATGGTTTAGCTCGGATGATGCTTGCGTGATTCATCTTATAATCAAACTTGTTGAAACCTGCCGTAAGTTGTGACTAAAATGAATTGACCAAAATTGATCATGATTGTTTGGTAAGTACTTAATTATGGTTTGTTCTAGGGACAGGACTTAAACAGTGGTGTACATTGATGCTCGTCAACATGGCCGTCGTTAACGCAGTCTTTTCTCGTTAACGCATTCTGTTTTCGAACTAGGGTTCGGTGTTTGTGAGTTAAGTTCGTAATCTCAAAGCCGAAAATGTTCGTTTTGCGGGTAATGCGGTGTACCCAATAGCACAGAAAAGAACCCTCGCGTGCCAACTTTAGTGATTACTGTTAGCACCGTAGTTACTTATGTACTCACAAAAAGGGGACTGAGCATAAACACCACACAAGGACAACCTAGCATACACAACTATTTTTGGCTATTATGTGTTTTATGAAAGAAAATTATCAGAAATGATAAAACTATTGATCATCGGTTGTTGAGCATTTACAGTACAGATAAAATAAATGTAAAACTAGGCGTTATAAATAAATCATATTAACGAACTACTACTGTAACTGTGTTGTCGTATTTTGTGATGGAAAAACAAGTGTACGCCATGATGTAGTGGAATAGTCTTTCCCTGTGAAACACAATCGTCTTTTGTCTGATAGATATATCTTCTTGAATCCATGTATCCACTAAAAACATTGACATTGAATGTAAATCAGTTCTCGTTAATTTCAAAGCTTTAAAATTTAGCAAAAAAACATTACCTGTTAATATTAATTAGAAATTTTACTTTCATAATGTACAATTACCAGGAACATATTTATATTGCTGATAATGAACGACCATTTGCTTTGTTTCGATATAAAAGTGATTATTCATTACAACATTAATGGAAAAAGTACAACTGTTTGTTTTTGCAATAGTCAATTTTAAATTCATCAAACTATCAATTCAATATAATATAAGTTTTAATATATGAATTTGAAGTTATTCAAAGTTATTCAAAATACGCTACACAATATTTGACAGGAAAGGTAGCAGCTAAAGGTGTCGTAATAACCAATAATAGCAGTTGACCAACTGTTTGGGTAAATTCATCTCACGACAAAGGCAATGATTAACGTAATACCAGAACATATTGTAGAGGATTATTGCAAAGATTTGGCGTGGATATCAAAACGACGACTTCTAATAAAATGTGTGTATTCGAAAATAACATAACACGTTTAAATGACACAATAAAACATTTGTAAAACAACTTTATTCGCGCCATCTAACGTGAATCATGTTGCCGCCACATAGATCAAAGTGTCGGGCGCACGTCACTATTATGTAGATAATTTGTTTATTGCGATCAATTGTTTTATTTTTGTTGCTGTGTCGATATATCTCTGAAGTGGACAATGACAATCATTTCTAATTAGCTTGCATGTGCCTGATTTAGTCGAAGGTATTTTCTCAACACAATCATCCCATCAGCCATCTTTTATTGTATTTATAACAAATTCTATTAGCAAATTTGGAATAGATAATATTCAATGTTAGACGTTTCCAAACACCTCTGATATTAATGGATAGATAAACGAGGCAGAATCGCGTACGTTCAATATAGTTATTAGATATTGTCTGCGCTTGATTATAACGACAACAATTTGTTGCGTAGTTTATCTCAAAACATGAGACTTTTAATTAGATTTTTCGTGAAATGTAAAATTTTGTTACAGAATTATATTCTTAACACTCATTTTTTAGCTGGTGTTTATTGCCAAAGCACGATCAACATCAACCAGAGACACTGGTATCAGGGGATATTAATTGTATTGTCTTCGCATGTTCGAGGATTGTCAATGAACTGTCTAAGAAACAACTAACACAAAAACAACAATAACACAAACAAAAACATTAAGCACCTAGTACACCTACAACAACAACACTACAGACTAAACCTTGAACAACAACAACGTCAAATAAAACTTTTTCTAAACTACTACACCACAACCACGAAACAACACCACAACCACTACGACAACTACTACCATAAATAACAACTACAACTATTATTACTAGCTTTTATTATAATTCTACTACTACTCCTACTGTTACTATTATTACATCTACTGCTTTTTTACTGCTGCTGCTGCTGCTACTCTGATGTTGATTCTGCTGCTGCGTCTGCTCCTGTGTCAATTCGTTTCTGCTACTTGTTCCGCTACTGTTACTTCTACTACAGTAACTAATACTTCATTTTTACGCCTTCCATCAATACTTATCCTCCAGATAGAGAAGTAATTAGCGCACTCGATTCTTGCCAAGTTATTTTCGGTCTAATTGCCACCCTGGACGCACATGAGATCACCAAGCCCGACAAGAGGATTTCCGAAAAATAATGTTAGAACAGGGACAAATAATGCAAAGCCTGCTGACAGTGCAACACATTCAAAGTAAATCCAGGCGAAAATTAGACAGTTGTCGTTTGAACTTATTCCAATGCGGAAACACAAAAAAAGGTTCTCTTGTGTATAGTTTCACCATTTTTACCCTTAGGTTAAACACGTTTCCATTGTTTATTTCTGTTTAACGGCTTTGATATTTCTTTGATGCAAAGTATGAATATGGCAGTATTGGTTTAAATAAGATGTTTCATTTAATATCAGTAGTATGTAAAAGAGACCACTACAACTTTTTAAAAAGTTATCCTTTTACTCGTTAAAACAGTTACTTAGTCATACAACCTGATCGCTTATGACGCAAATACATACGACAAACATCATGTTGATTATCTGGAAAACTACAGTCAAGGTATTTAGCACAGTGATTTATTTGTTACAAAACCAGCATGTAACTTACGTATTGGTCTGCAAAACAAATAAGAACAGTGAAAGTTTACGAATTCAAGCATGTATTACTGAGTTATGTAGTAGAAAACACGCAATAGAACAATATCTTAGAACTTTATGGATCCACTTTGAAACTTTGTGTCTGCCGTCTTTGGCATTTTGCTTTCTACCATAATAAGCAAAACAATGAAATCTGCAGGGATTTTGCATTACATTGATTCGATAAATCTAGAGAATCTCACCTGACCACATGTTTTGCTTAATAATACTTAATTGCGAATTCGGTTGCACAATCTCTCGGTCCTTTTAAACGACATCTGTTTTTAAGGTAAAAGATGGGAATCGTGTTTGATAAGCTTATTATCATACGATACTTAACATACCTAAACAATGGGTGAATATGTATGAAGGGGCGTAAGAAGTGTATGTGTATATCGTGGAAAAAATGCACTCAAAGAGGAAAAAGAGACATCGACACGTATGATGACTTGTTATAGCAATTATTTCTGTATATATAAGCAGTCTTTAATCTAAAAAGTTCTTTATTTAATTTAATTAAGTTCGTTTACCTTACAATTATAGCTATTTTGCGGATACTTACAAGCTATCGGATTGGAATTATTTTTAAATGCATTGTTTTCTGTCGTGTATTCATTTCAATTTGAATTTTGTCATGCTAAACAAATATCATTCTGCTCTTCCAATATCCCTTAAGAGAGATTTAAAAGGAATGGTATTAAATGTTCATATATCTGTCAGATTATTTTAAGGAAACATCGCGGAAAAGAGATTTACGCACGAATGTAACAAATGCCGTATACATAGGGATTACAAGACTGTAGTCATTTTAATACAATGAATAGGTGAATATTCGTTAATATCCAATAAAGACATGTTTTTCCTGTTGCAAACTTCGTGTAAGAGCGTTAAGATGAGAGGAAGCTGCGTCGATCCGTAAGCAAAGAAGCCGTTCGTTTGTCATACTGAAACATTTTGGTTATGGATTCTCTTTGTGTAGACAGTTTGTCGGAATTCGTCCCAGAATGTCAAGAGCAAAGAACAATTCTACAATGAAAACTACAGGGACAAGCCCAGTAGTCGAAAGTTCTGCCAAAATACAGATATAATAAAATATATAGCACCAATTGAGCTGGTTCGACGGGAAACTTCTTTGATAAGGATGATAGTTATGTATAATGAAATTTTGTATCGTACAATGGAAATAAAATATATTTCACAGGGCCCCAGGGCCATTTGTGCTGTTTATGTGTCTGTATCAACAGTCAAGTTAATTCATTTGAAAAGTCGAGATTTACGTTTTTATTTACATTCACTTTGATTTGCATTTTTTGGCCTGACCTTCTGTAACTTTCATTTGTTTTATTTACTTTCATTTTACTAGGCGGTCTTAGCTTTCATATTACAACGGGGAATCCGCGCACGTTATATAAGTTTTTGAAAAGAAAGTCGTTTTAGTTTGTTGTTTTTTTATTTACATTTTGTGTTTGGCTATTGCTTTAAGGTAAACTGCTTATATATCATCTATTTGACATGCTATGTTTGTGTAATGTATGATTTGCATTGTAAGTATTCTTTTAACATGTGAAGGAGACAGATATGTTTGCTTTGTTATATAAAGTGCTCCCTTTTTCTCTTTCATAGTGAGCACTCCTGGGTTGGAACCCTTGTACTGCGACTTCATGCATCAAGGTGCATATATTCTGAAACAGAATGAATTGCACGATTAGGTCAAGAATAAATTCAGCTGCTATGACGTAAATGTCATTTTGGCAATCATGAAACGCATGCATGTTCATGTCACTAGGTTAAAGCAAATTATGAAATTAAGGTATTAGCCATGTAATACAACTCGGGAAACATCGGGTAACATCGACATATATCGCCACTCGCCGTAACAGATCGCGACGAACATCGGGCGTATTCGGCCTGTACCGGATGTTGCTATTTTTAGAAACAGAAGGTATTTCCCGGCTATTCATAGGTCAATAATGGAATTTCTAAATCGTAGGATTTGGAAACATTGTGATGTTTTTCTCATGAATATACGTTTAAAATAAATAAACACTAAAAGTACACGCTGACAGTTGATTACGATACATCTAACAATTTGAGTCATTACAGTTAAACATGGATTATAAGTGAAATATACGCGTAAGAGAAGATTTTCTCTCGAAAAAACGAACTGTCAACAATCGGCATGGAACTGGGATATTCGTATCAAAGGGCTCTGAATGTAAGTATCCTTGAGCAGTTTTGTACGTTGATGTGTTCAAAAACGTTTGTTTTTTAATTTATCTTTGGAATTCTTTAATTATTTTTATTAGCTAAATGTTTAGACAGCATGTTTATATTTTACATGTACTTATGTACATGTTACATATTTTTATATGTACTTATGTACATAACTTATCTTTAAGATATAATATGAGTATGTAATCTTTAAATTGATTGTTTTATATTAGAAAAATATTAGACTTAAAATTTTGTTTAAAAATGATGTGTTTTGGTACGCGACCTATTTCTAACATACCACAATACATGTACATACCCGTTATTTGTTTACAAAATGCATATTTTCAAAATTAACCTGTGAATAAAAGTTGTATGTGGTTTGGGGCTTGAAGCCGCATCTGCTAGGACACTATTGACATTCATTGGCTTGGTGTAGGTCTCGTTAAAACCCCATACTGTTGTGAATCATTATCAACCATATGCACAACAACTACACATTTGTGCCTACCAAACCTTACTCTTGGCTAAAACAGTTTTAGTGCAGAATGTATAATACTTGTGCATTTGTATTTTACGGTGGTAGTTTCTGCTGGTTGATAATCAGAAGTCTAATTTCTTCCAGGCAGGAAAATGACTGAATATTACTTAGTCAACAACACTGGGTTATGAAGAATTCCAGCCTGCATTAAATACTATGTTGGATCCTTGAGAGCGGATTTGACAGCCATATCCATCCACAAGGCAGTCGCATCTGATCGAGATGATGTGAGTATTTCATATAAAACATATTTGACTTGGTTTTTGTTTTATAAACCTACTGTATTCAATAATCAAGTGGTGGTGGTGGTGATGGTGTTCAAATGGTGGTGGTGGTGGTGGTGGTGGTGATGATGATGATGATGATGATGATGATGATGATGATAATGATGATGATGATGATGATGATGATGATGATGATGATGATGATGATGAATTTTATTGATAAATTTAATAATTTTCTTTATATATATATACATGTATGTATCAGCTTGTTGTTGTTTTTTCAAAATAATGTCGAGAAATATTAAACTGTTTGTATTTTATTTTGTATATGTATGGCAGTATAATTATCTATACTAATTCGTTTGAAAGGCTTTAAAGTACAACTTTTTTCCTTTACAGCACTAAACATTCTTGATGGGTAAAGTACCTGAAGCTGCATGAAAACCAAATCAGCATTGACTCAGCATTGAGTAGTTATCATCTGTGCACACACTACAAGTACAAAGCATGGGAACAGACCAAACTTCAAATATTGAAGAGTGAAGAATTATTGTGAAAAAAAACTAATTGTTAGAATACCAATGACAAAATAAAACAGATATACATCAAATTACCCACAGAGATTGTTTACATGTTATAATATTAAAAAAACAACAACATTAGTTGAGAACTTTCACTCTGATATTTTTGGAGGGGCGAGCCCACTTAGTGTTCTTGTTTCTTCACATATTTTAGTTTAAAAGTACACTCATTTGTTTTAAACTCTGTATTCTGTGTTAGTATCATAAGTAAAATTCATTTATTTGAAAGAGTACATTTTATGAATAAGTCCAATTAAGCTTTATAATTTTTTACAAGAAAAAGGTTGATTTTTAAGCATTTTATTAGCTATAAAAATGTATGGTAACATGACATTATGTATATTTTCTTCAAAACTGGACGGTAAACTATCATAAATTGTCTTTTAAATTGTTCAATAGACATCATAGATAATATCTAAAATGATTTCAGCAGCTTGCCTTATAGTTAACTATTTTTATGAATTTTATAAAACTGCTATATATTTTCAAACATCGAAAAACTGCTCTTTTCCGAAGAATCATAAGATCAATCAAAATGATTTTTTTCCATGTGTATCAATAATGTGTTCGTTTGAACTTTAGTTTTCTGTTAACTGAAGTTTATTTTACCAGAAACTGTTGTGTTTATTCCATAATCTCTGATAATGCGAAAAAAAATCAAATATAGACAAAAGATTTACTTATCGCTCTTTGTAGCCCTTGGAGTTTGGGGGTGGGTGTAATGAAACATAAATAACTTTTTTAATTCACGGTAAAAAATCTTCAAAATTTGCATAAAAGTCCCATAGTGTACCGTGATTATAACTATGTTGTCGGTTAAAGCTTTTAAAAAAGTGTGTATTACGCGGCTAATACCTTAAAATGCACAGCGTAAACCTGTTAGGCAGAAAAAGGCTTGATTTGATAATTTTGTTAGATGTACGAAAGCTCAGGATCCCCCGTTTAAGCAAGTACGGAATGTGTTAGCCATGTGCAGTATAAATAATTCGGCATATTATTAAGATTATACCCCACTGCATTAAGTACGTAGTACATGTAGAAACATATATATATATATAGTGCATACTTCAATGTAACACACATATCGTTTTAAAGATATAGGCACGGCTGTTGTTTCTTTCACGCAAAGGTATAATATAATTGGATATCGAGCCAAATAGTGTTACTCGTAAACATCATCATGTATAATAATGCAATTGAAACTAGAGCACAGTACTCAAACAATAATTTTGTGAAAAGGACCGAGGGTAGTCCCAACATATACTCAACTAAAACGGCACAACGTGCAAAAACAACAACATGTATGTAGACCACAAATATGTATCAAATTATCGCTTCAATGACCTGTTATGGCACCTGCTTGGAACGTACAGCGATTTCATGGCAGGGGTTATCCTAGTGAAAGTCAACTCAATCTTAAATGTGACCCAATTTAATATGTCTAATTCACATTCTATAATTTTTCATCCATTACGAAAAACTGTATCGTATTGGATTAAGATCATAGAATCTGATTGAGCGAACAATTGTACTTAACTATACTATTTCAATATGAATGAGTTTCTACAAAGGGAATGAAACCAAACGTGTTTATTTATATAAGGTAGTTGATTTAGTCATAAACCAAACTAATTAGTATTAAGTTTACTACAATACTAATCACTATGTTTTAAACAAAGCGTTAATACAAAATGTTATATAAGCTCCTCAATACCTTTGCAGTAAACCCATAGAGGGATCCTGGGAGACTTGTAGAATATCTTCACAAAATAATGATAATAAATATGTAAGCGGTTCCATGTGAATTCGGTACAGTACACTTTTCTAGTCTTTTTTGGTCCAGTGAACAACTTGAACTTGTCATTTTCCCCCTAATTTTACTGCTAAATCATTATTTATAGAAACAAAATAGAAACTAGCTCAGCTGTTATCACAAGAGCTTTTCGTGAGATCTCTCCTTGCCCATGCTAAAGGAAATTCAGCAGGAATTTCATTATTAAGTAAATGTTGTTGTTTTTCAATTGTTTTTTGTTCTCAAGTAGAAATGCTCTAAATATGTTAAATAACCTTTTCCCGCCACCTTATTGAAATGCGTTTTTCTTATGTCTGATTTGTTTGCATATTTTCACTAATAAAAGTTATTAAAATAAACAGAACAATGATGCTTTTTATTATGAAACTCTATAATCACACAGTTTTAAACCTTTTATTTTATAAGGCAGATTGTGTGTGATGTAATTAGTTTCAAACAATAACTGCATCGTATCTTTGAAAAGTTTTTTGTATTAGGTGCTCTGAATTGTATTCCTCCGTCTGCAGATAGAGTTGGGATCTATAATTATAGGAGTTCTTGGGGTTTACCTATACGTTTATTATTATTTGTTTTATTGATACGTTTCCTCAAGTTAATGCATATTTTGATAAGATTTAACTTTTGCGTTTTATCTTTATTAAGTATTGTTGGGATAAGAGTGAGGTTTGTGTACATAAACTGGTTTAACCCCCCAGTAAATTTACATTGTACTGACCGTTCCAAGGTGGTACTTAACGAGTCCTGATAAACATACCTAGTTTTTTTATATATATAGTATGTATGCACTGTGCTGTTTGTGGAGTTTTGTGCTGTTTTTCTATGTTTCTTGTAAGTGAATTTATGTTCTCTGTCTTTGGCGTTTACCCAGTGCCATTAAACCGGGTTTATGTTTAAACATTTTGTTATTGAGCTTGTTTCTGCAGCTTTTTGAATAAATATTAAAGCCAAATTCGTACTTTGAACCTTTTACTTAATATGTAGAAAAACCAAAATTAATGTGAGCATAATTGATGATTTCGGTAACTGAACGTACTGCAGTAGGATATCAAAATGCGCAATGTGTCTAGTGATACAGCTATTTATCAATCCTCTTATCAATAGCACGTCTATGTTAGATGTGGTCGTACCAACTGCATTTCAACCTAAAACATAGCGTGAACCGATGCAGTTAGAATGGTTGTTCAGTATTTTGTTATACCGAGGAAGTATAATTACTTACCTTATTCCTTTTTAAAATATCTTTCAGTGCACCTTATTTCAAACTGTTAAAAAAAAAATCCAAAAAATGTATTTCAGATTTTTCTTTTAATTCAATGATTTGTGCACATTCCCTAGAAGTAAATGTGTTTCTAGTACATGTATGGTAAACACGTAGATCGACTTAACAAAGGTGTATAAATAAAATTTTAAAGTGGAAATCAAATAAACATGATTGGTATATATATATACATATTTTTTTATTATTTTTTTTTCGAAAAATAAAAAGTGCTTATTTCAAAAAGACTGTCGATTAAAAAAATAGGAACTCGAATGGAGTTTTCAAGTTTCAGTCTGCCTATGTAAAATCGATTCTCGTGGTCGCGTTGAAATTTTTATACGAGCTTTCTGGCCTATTTGTAAAAGTAAGTTTCTGGACATAATTTAGATATACGAATGGTTTTCCGGCAGTGTACTGAAAACCACTCCGGATATTGAATCATTAAAGTTGTTATGTATTTGTGTCGTGTCAATTTCTGATGTTCTGTTTTTATTGTTCTACCGTTAAAAGACGACAATGAATGGTCTGAAATATTGCCTATTATTTGCTTTACGCAAATCGTCTATACGACATCCAGACAATATCTAATTGCAATAATAAACATATGTCATTTGGCTTCGTTTTTCAATGTTTTTATATTAGAGATGGTAGAAACTTAAAAAAAATGTATTTATCTTTTTAAATGTTTAAATAATAAAACTATTAGTTGGCTGATTGGATTATAGCATAAAAGTCAGTTTTCGGAAAATACTGGAGACAGAGGCATACCTAAACTAGAAACGTGTTATTGATTTGTTAAGAAATATCGGCAACTCCATAACATTATCACGTTTTCAAAGCAAATATCAACAGTATTTTCTACATAGAGGGTAATTGGGGTTATGTTTTCATACGTAAGCGTTGTATATGTCAGGATTTGGCCAAAAATAATGTTATATAAAGTATAGTAGCAATTTGTGCCATCTGTAACATCTGGCGCCCCATGTTGAGACATATATATGACAAAACACCCAGTTATACTACTGATTACTATTTTTTCTAACATGTTTAGAATAACGATATGATAATGTGCAAACTTTAAAATTAGAAAAAGGGCGCAAATTAGACAGGTTTCTCTTTTTTCTACATTAATCAACAGTTATTGAATATGAGAAATAGCCTACCGACCGCAACGTTTTATGATAAATATCTTTTTATAAATGTGTGTATTGTCTGTTTTTGTTCAGAACATTGAAACAATATTTAATAAGCAAAAGATGAAATTGTACACACAGTAAACTAAATGACGGTAAGTATCTCCAATTATACCATCAATATTTACTAATAGTTGAAATTTATATATTGATATCTGGACATTATGAAAGGCGCATTTTATACGTTTTTTAGTAAGGGTAGTAAGGTAATACTTCAATACTGTTCAGAGATATAACAACTAAGCAACAAAATATAACAATTTATAATAATATTTTTATATTTATATTGGTTATTATGCTTACATGTTTGCTATGCTAATTGTTGTAGGTGTAATGCCGATTTGTATATTAAACTAACGGCAACTGATCAAGATTGTTGTACAATAATGTATAAATGCAGTTTTAATACGCTACAATATTCTTTTGGCAGTTTATTTACATGATATGACACATAGATTATCCAACATGTCTTACTAGGAAATGTAGCTGCTTATACTTTTAGTAAAGGTTATTATTAATTTTTGCTTGTGCTAATGTTCATGTTGTTCAGTCAATTGGATAAATTGTTTATTGTTATGTTTTTAGAAGAGAAGTTCTACGTTCAGACTCAAATATCAAATGAAAAGGAATAAATCCATGTGAAGCGACAGTGAAAACTCTAGTCAAAACTAGTCAGAACTATGTTTAATAAAGAAACCCGATACAGCTCGTCTACGTAATAACAATGTTTAAAACTATGTGCATAAAGTGATTGTATCATTGCAAAATCCAGGAAGTCAAACACAATTTCAATATATTAAATGCAGATACAAGAAAATACATTTTTTCCTCGAAATTTTTCGAGTTATACACATTAATTTTTAAATACAAATATATTATCCACTTTTAAGACTTGAATTTAATAATGCAATGTAAAGTGCGGGTACAAATGCTTTCAATACACAATTGGAGAAATGCAAACTGTGCAGGATTAGATTTTGGTGTATATAATAACGAAAAGACGTTCGATTGTTAAATGTTGTTTACCTTTTATTGTAGTAAATCATAATAATTGTTCAATGGTCGGAGTGGAAAGGAGATCATGCATCCCAACCCGAGTGCTTGGCCATTTACATAAACGAGTTTTATTGATACACGGCCTATTGGAGATGTCTATTCTTCCGCCCAATTTCACGTAAAACCGAAATATGTAATGTTTTTGCTTAACACTTTTTGAACTTTTGCACCAACTAGTTTGCGTAGGAAATGACTTCTTAACATTTCCATGAATGACCTAAGCTACTTATATTAAAAAATAATCCCGTGTAATTATCAACTTATTCTCCCTTAAAACTGTACGTTAAAGATCATAAATCCCATGTCGGTTTCAAGAAATGTTAAACTAAAGAATAATACAACTTTGAGACAAAGTGACCACGGCAAGTTTAATCGTAAAATGAGTCAGAATCATTCTGATTTTACGTTCAACTAGTTGTTTGATGACTCGTTCGGTGAGTTAACATGTATCCGTCTCAACCTGCGTTCTCGACGGATACGTGTTTACACACCGAACTCGACGTGGTACAGGTCACCAGAAAAATGTCCTATCATAATATCCCCTATCAGCACTGATGAATATACCGACGAGTATTTTAACAGACTCGGATTTACGTGGAAGACAACCATCGTAAATTACGAATCAGAAAAATGTGCAAAAACTGCGAAAGATGCATGTGTCGTAAGCGCTGTGAAACATGAACAAGTGGGATTCAGTGGGTTTCACACAACGATGTCAATTTTATGTAGGTTTTTGACAATCTTGTTTTCCTCATGCATTTGTATCATCTGGTGTCTAGCCACAATAACAGATGCTATTGTTGTCTTTTTTGTTCTTCTAAAAAACAAATTAGCACATTTCTACGAATACGTGCATGTGTTCATAAGTTATGGGGCAAAAAAACACTCACTTGAACGATACATTACAACTCTTTGTAACCACTAAGAAATAACGTGTCTGCCGTAATTTGCATGTTCCTTTCTACCATTATAATGAACTAAACAACGAAAAAAGAAGAGGAGAATGGCATTCGTAATGTTATGCTTGTTTTTGTGTATGTGATGTTAGTGTGTTTGTGTTTATAGTTCATTGTCGTTAAGGCCCTTGCCTTGTGTCCTTAAACAGGGTTTATTTTTGAATGTTCGACTTTTGTTTTTGTCCCTTCATTTTGCATTGTATTATTAATTATATGTGACATATTGATTTGAAAATAATTAGACGTCGTTTCGTGTTTAATTGGAATTCACATGATTACCGAACAAGACAAATAATAAAATTATTGAAGACTTGGTTTGATTCAGCCTGGTTATTGGCAGTAATGGAAATTCATGTTATTGCCCGCCTAACCCTGTTTTGAACTCATTATCTAAACACGTAGAATTAATAGAATGGTGAACATTAAACCTTCAGTAGCATCAGTATTATCAGATTAACTCCATCCCGTAATCAGCGGCGTATGGTCCTAAGATAAAAGAATAGGTTTGCCCTAAACGAAAAACAATTAGAGGAACAGATCAGAATAGAATATGGATAATGGAACACCTACTTCTGGGAATGTTTATTAGTACTTTAGAAATTTGTTGAACAAGTTACATAACACATTCGTTTTATATGTAAAGCCTCATTTTTCTAAATCTCAGAGCTATAAGTTTTGGTTCAATACAAAAATCAACCGCCGGAAATTTTATCAATTTTCTAATCGTGTTGTTGAAATACTTAATATACTGCACGAAGCTACGCAATTTTATGACTACGTTTGCATCGTTTAAACGTACGTAGATCTACGATACCAAATCGAACACGAATTTATAATTGCATTCATGAATGACAAGTGAACAGTCCTCCAACAAAAAAGCATATTATCAATAAAAATTACACCGAAGAATCAACCGCTAATTTTTTTTAAAAAAGGGTGTTGTTTTGTTTCATCATTCACAAAGTGTTTTGAAGATTTTGAACCGTTTATTGATCGGATAAGTTGTGAAAATATGGTATTAAAATATTTGTTTTGTTCATTTCAACTGAATGTTAAAATGTTGTTGTTAGGACACTTTTCAAAGTTTTACCCAGTATTGCAGTTAAGGACTTATTGTTCACATATCACTAGCGCTACAATGTTTAAGCAAACGACGGTCCCAGCATTCAAATGGAAACGTTACTGCTCAAACAACCTCAGACCATCCCATTTCAACAAATCTCAAGCGCAATGAAACAAAAGGGGCTTTGGTAAAACAAATTCGGCAATGACAATACGTACACCGACCTTAAAACTAGAGGGGAATGAAGCATATTCATTTGTAATTAATTATTTTGTATTAACATTTATTAACATTTTCTGTTGATAATTAATGTACGAAGCAGAGCTCACATCGTTGGATGTTAGACAAGTGTGTAAACTGAATGTACCGTCTCAATAAAAACGACGTTTGTATACTATGAATGTATTTATTTTTCCAAATGTTATTTCCAATTGTTTATAGAGGAGTGAACTAATCATTCAGTTAAAGAGGTTTGCTTATTAGTCCAGGCTGTTCAGCTTTTGACCCGGACAAAATTGATACAGAAACGATATTAAGCATGTTGATTGGAATTGGTGTGCTTTACCATGAATAATAAAGTTCCCCAAAATTTCTTGTTGGGAAAATTATTTTGGGGGCATTTTCTGCTTTTTTCGTTGTTTTTTTGAGGATTTCTGGAATCCATGCATAACTTTGCAACCATTCAATCAATATTAAAATCATTTTACATGTTGGTCTAACATTGATAGAGAAATTAATTTACATACTTATGGTGTCTTAAAATCCAAGGTCAATGTGAAATTTTAGAGGTCAAAGTTCAAAAATTAGAAAAAAAACCATAAGAGGTCAAACACACAAATTGCGTCTGATATATATCCAACTTTTTATACGTAAATGTTTACTATTCAAAACTGTTACAAAGTTTTGTTATCCATATAAGAATCAAATCATTATATTTGAGGTAAAGGTCACATTTTAAGGTCAAATTTGATAAATGAAAGGAATCAAAATCAATTATACATTTGAGTTATAAATTATTACATTTAAATATTTCATAGGATAAGTGTTGTAAATGTGTTACATATGAATGAACTATACAATTTTTTCTCAGACAACTGTTCCAACTACATGATAGTTACATTTACAGAAAATGATTATAATATTGCTTAATAATTGTCACACATTTAATATTTGAATAAGGTTACTTTATTGATCTACTCAATATTATACAACTGCAGTTGGTTGCAGCAAGCTTCGTCGCAGTAACGGCACACTGATGAACAATTAAGCCTAGTTTCCTGCAGCCACACGTACGACATACTTCTACACCCAGTTTTACATGAAGATCGAAATACTTTAAGAATGTTGGCTGGAGCTGGTGCCATATCAGTAAGGTTTGGTACAAGTAAGCCGTTTGAGAGCATCCAACCATAATCACAGGGATTTTCGTCCAAACCTTTCCATTGCAACATTTGATAGTATGTTCGGAGTGAATGGTATTTTGTTGCACTGGACGTTGGCGGTAAAGTTTCCGGATCAATAGATAAAGAGTTACTTGAAGTTTTCTCAATGAAAAACCTGACTCTCAGATCATTTATGCTGTCTATTTGCCTGTCCGTGTATAGGAGAATCATTGCACGCTCACCATGTTGTTCAATCTCTTCTTTTGATATTTCATGTAGAAGTTTTTCGAATTACTGAGCACATTCCTGGAATTTCATAGACTTGTTAAACAACTTAAATGAAGCAGGTTTGCCTAATCCACTTGGTGGTTTAGAAACAGCATCACACCCAAGGCCAAGTATCGCATGGATAAACAAAATATGTTTACACACATCAATACCAAGGCATTATTTAACAGCTTTAATGTTTGTTGTTTTCTTTTTCCAGCCTTCACTATTGAGATTTACTGAGAAAACATGATCTTCAAAATAATAGAAAAGTAACACTAACAAATCAGTGTCTTCACCAACAACAACAGTGTTTATTGACTTTGAATAGTTCACAGCTGTCATGACTATATCGAAATCTGCTTCCCCCTCATATATTTCTTCGAATTCATCAGTAGGTCATCGTGTACTCTGACCTCTGCACCAATGCGTCCCCCAGTTCGTCTGTGTGCGTGTTGTCCTTTGTTGATGGTCCAGCCCTGTATCCATCAAACACTACGTGGCTGTTTGGGTAGTAATCGGTTACATACTTCACATACATTTCACACAACTCCTTGTAGGTTCTGCCTCTTAGTAAGTTAAGCTTTTGGATGAGCCAAGCCCTGTTAAACACATATTTTGTTTCAAATGGGTGAAATCTACTGTCATCATTCGGAATAGAGTTGGTTATGTCCTTAGCTATTACCGATTTATTGGCTTGTCGTAGTAGTTGTGCACTTTCAAACAGTGCTGGCGGGTAAGTGCAGAGCTCATACGCGAAGAAATTCTGCAAGTCATCTACAGGTTCAGCTCCTTGGGTAGCAACAATTAATCTCTGGAAATGAAGCTGTGGATCAATCTGCAACTCATCGCCACCCACCTGTACACTGGCGCTGTCGTTCATAGTAATAACCTGAGCTTTCTTGCTAAACTTGAAATCTTCTACATTCGTTCCTTCCATATCTCTAACAATTTTCATACCAACTTCATGCACTCTGTCCACATTTACTCTCTACTTCACCACTAGCAATACTTCTTAATGACTATTCTGCCATAAATGGGTTTCTATCCACAAGACATGCAAACATCTTTTGAATATCATCATTATCTCTACTCTTCCTTGACTCGCTGCTTTCTTTGTGTTGTTCGCTTGACTCACATTTCTGACCTGTTAATTCCTGCATTTTGTAATTGATTTCTGAACATGCTGGCCTAGACAAGATCCACTGTGCCCTCTGAGCTTCATCCATTCCACTTCCTCTTGTCAAGCCACCGACTGTTTTAACACTGCGCATCAACATCTGTTCTATGATGAGGTCCGTAGATAACCCAGCCCAGTATCTGTCAGAACGTCCAATAACATGCATGCCTTTCATGAAATTCCTGTAAACTTGAGGATGTGTTGTTGGTAAATCTAGCATCTTATTCAGGTAAATGTAAGTAGATTTTGCATATGCATTGTGACCAGTTGCTGCAAAGAATGGAAGCATTTCTAATAAGGACTGTAAGTGAAGCAGCCAGTCACCAGTACGTTCGCCTTTTATGATTATTTTTTTCAAATTGTCTAGCAATTCCAGATAACCCAACCATAGCTTGGCAGTTCTACTTCCCTTCATGTTTATTTCCGCATTATGTATTGTTATTTCAACTTCATTAACTCTTGGTGACTTTACTACAGATTTTAAGTCCACTTCTGCACTTAACAAGCTGTCAAATTCTTTCATTGCTGCTTGTAAATGTTGGTAAATATCACTGCTATCAATTCCACTATTTTTGTCTGATTTAATGTCTGCAATATCTGTTTTTTTTACTGGGAGCGCTAATTCCATCACTGTACATTTTGCTATTTTTCATTAAACCACCATTCATTGAAATTGGACATTTACTTCTCCATAATATAGCAAATCATTATTAAATAGTAAATAATAAATCACAACTAAGTTAAGTGAAGAAAATGATCAAGAGTTGTGCAAAAGAAAAATATGAAGTTTAATAGTTGAAATACATGTAACACTTCCCCACCCACTCACCATGCACAGTATTTTTTTTGTATTAACCAGTGTTCATTTTCAGTAACTTCTGACATGTTCCAAAAATATCAAAATGTACACATATTTAATTAGTTAAGCACATGAAAGGCTTTATAAGTCATTTTTGCTTTAAATAATTAAATGAAACGAACAGAAAACAAATATTTTGATAAAATATATATATATATATATATATATATATATATATATATATATATATATATATATATATATATATATATATATATATATTATGTTTATGTTTTTAAATATTTTAATAAAAATAGAAACTATGCCATAACAAGACTTATTCCTATAAATATAGATATAATAGTGACAATAAATAAGATTTTTAAACATTCAAAGCCAGAAAATGTAATTCCTTTAAGCAGCTCTGGTATTCAAAATTATGGCGGCCATCTTGGCGGCCATCTTGAATTAAAGAGTTTCTCAGTCGGGAACTTTTGGGAACTTTGTGTTTATGGAAACTACAGACATTGAACTTTCAGAAAACATAACTTTTATTTCTGTATCAATTTTGTCCGGGTTCAGCCTATTTTGAGGCTCAGTAGCCTTGACTATATACTTTGTACGCGCTTCATGCATGGTGAGAAGTAGTGCCTTGCGTGTTGTGCATGACCAACGACCATTTGTCATTGAATGATGTTTCCTGAATATGACTTATTCAAATCCGTCTTTATAGTTTTATCGGAGCAAACTACTCCTATAGATCAAGAGATATCACTCTGATCTTTGCCTAACTTTACATGATAGCTAGTAATGCCTAGCATAGTCTTCATGTGCAACAGCCGTTTTGTCTCACAATGTTTCCCTGAATACGATTTTAACACTTTGGGCTTCATTCGATTTTGGGGGCGTATTTCTCAGACAGTTTAAGTGATTTAGAATGATGTGCCCTTTGAATATGAGTTTTATACTGCTGTCTTTACTAGCCTTTGTTGAGCGAACTTCTCAACAGTTTAAGAGGTATCATTTTGAAATTATTATTTGACATAACCGCAACGATAGGTATAACTGCCTAGTGTATTGGTCTTGACAAGTGGCTAACCACAGTATTGATTAACAATTGTGGATTCGAACATTATTTCAACACGTTGGCTTTATCAAAGATATAAGGTTGGTTGCGTGACAAGTAAGAATGATTTTCCTTGATATAAACTGAAAACATTATTCTTTCTTTCATTATACGTTTTTAACGTTAATATTTAAAGACGACATCTCATGATTTTTGATGTCAATTAACCATTACAATGAAACATCGATATATCTTAGACGACCGCTCCTGGAATTGAGTCAATTGTCGCGCTTGTATTAAATTTCCACTGACCTTAGAGCCTTATACAAGTGTCAGAAAAAGAAAAAGGGTATAAACAGGGTATTATTTTAGGTGTAAGACCGTATTTTATTTCACGAGTGTTATACTAGATAACATTGGTTTACGAGCGGGGACGCCATGAGTTGAAATGTAATTTGTCTATGATCACTCGTGAAATAAAATACTATTGTGCACTTTAACTAACAAATACCAAACAAATATATCAACAAATTTTCTGGGTTTTTTATGATTCATTTTCGGAGATTAACTGATATAAATTGTATTTATGTTCCTAATTGATATCCTCCTTTTTGAACGACCCCCTTTGCTAAACTCAGACTGTCGTTCCTACATTGCCTGTTCGAGAAATTGATATTATATTAAAAGTTTTTCCTTATCTCGTGTTTCAGGAAATACATTTTATAAATTTTCATCAATAAACTATTATTTATGCATTTATATTCATAATAATTATAGTTGATGTTCAAATTATTTTTAAATTACCAGGGCATGGTTACATTGACCAAAGTACACTTTTCGCCATTCACTCAAATAATATTTGAAAGGTCGAAACAATTGTGGCTTACTTTTTTCAAGTATCAAAGATGGTTTTATACATTGTTTTATAACACATGGATATCAAATCGACTTCACTGTCAGGGATAAGTATTATTCAGTTGTAGATGGGTCGTAACTAAAATGGTGTAGATATAAGTTTGAAAATTTAATAGATTACATCGAGTTAAGGTTCGAGCATTGCTTTTTGAATGATGTTTTGTACGAAAGAAAATATTTGCGTATACAGCTTAAAAAACGTAGGTAAAATGGGATCGCCATTTACCAAATTAACGGTAATTTGTGTTGATTTAAAAACTCGTCATTCAAACAACTGCAAGATTTTTTTAAGATAAAACTATTATTTTGAAGTAATTGACAGGTTCCAAAGTGAGGTACATGAAGTCATATTTGAAGGGAATTTACATCGTAAACGATAAATCAAATCAACGCTTGAGGAAAGACGAATAAAGCCACTTAAAGGCTAAAACAATACAAGCGAGGACAAGCCTTCGACATCCGTAACATCACAGAAAAAACGGGCGACTCTTCCGAAAACACGTCACAGACAAAACTAAACTCTGCTTACAGACAAAAGTAATATGATATAGTCGTATAACCAAATACCCTCTCATACGCAAATAACAATGTAAGGAAATAGCTTTGCTCTGTAATGCCCTGGCTGAATGACAAAGTTTCGGTTGACAGCGCTTATTTAAACATTTCTTTAGGTCCCTAGAAGGAGAGTGTAAGATTTTCTTGCTTAAAGCCGACGAGCACTAGAATAAATTAAGAATTTGAAAAGTTTATGTTTTGAGAGACTTGCTTCCGGTGTATTTTGTCTCTGAGTATGAACTTATTTCAAACCGTTCAAACATATTTTGGTGCATTTCAAGTAACTGAATATAATTGTTCATGCTTAAGTTATTTGAATTGTGTGTTGAACCTTCTGTTGTCGCAATTTTCCACAAGTGTTAAACTATTTTACCTGCATATTATATATGCGGATACTTTGCTGAAGCTATATTTATAAATACACCTTTTCGTTTGCTGTTATAGACAGGCATGCTTGTTCATGCACTGGACGGATTCCAGAGAACATGTTCATAGCCATGTTCAATAAGGACAAATTGACTTTCTTTTTGAACGTGAAGCTTGCTGGAAATATAAAGAATGCCCTTGCGTTAGGAATTTTTTTCGAAGATGCTTTTCTGGAATTGTAATTAAAGGCAAGATACCTAATACATAAATTATTTTCCATGGGCGAGTTAACATGTCGTTCTTAACATGTACACATATCTGTATTTTTAGTAGTAGTAGCCAATGCGTACACGAAACACAAACACATAGTGTTGCACAACCTCTCTAATATCTCGGTCGTATTTAATCAAAACTTTGTGATCTGATTGGTTTTAAACGCACATATAACCAGCAATTCTTCAATTACCGAAGAATCATCTGGCTATGCAAATCACAGATTTATATACATTTAGAGATCATATCGTTATGCTAATTGAAGAACTTGGAAGATATTCTCTTCAGTTAATGGTATTTAACTCATTTGTTAAACAATACGGCTAAGCGAACTGAAATCATCGACGATCAAACGGAGCCTGGCGAACTTAACTTAATAAAATAAACACAACGTATGAAAATTGAATTCAAAACATGCTTGTTTAATTTAACATAACTGTTTATTGCGCATAAATGTTTTAATTGTTTTGCCATTAATAAACAATTTTATAAGCATGGCTGCTGGACTTTAGTTGGACACTTATGCTGTAATGCCATTCGATTGCATTCCTGTCAACTCATATTTGCACTTACGACTTGATGTCATTGAATAAGTTATGTCAATTACGATTATCACTTTGTATGTGTATTACAACGGTGACTAAACTTTATAGAAACTGCTGGCTGACGTCATAATGTCATTTGCATGTAGCTCGTTTGCGTCCCTAAAGCAATACTGTTTTCATTAACACTTTTTTTATATAATATTGGTTTTTAGTATATGCCATCAGGTAGAAGCATATTTAACTCACAATAAAGTATGAGAAAGATACCACTTAAATTGGCTAAGGTCTGATATTGTTACTGATAAACCTTTCGCACACTGCCCTCTCGGTGTAATGCAGGGTTCTATCCAAGGTGTGACATTAAAATTATGTGGCGCACTTTAGGGGTACACAATTGGACATGCGTACCACTCCCCATTAAAATGTAAAGAATCAAAATGTGGTAAGGGCGGTTTTGTCTCATGATTATGTTGGTTATTTTCAGTCTAATATGGTGCATTTTGATAAAATGTATGCATATATTTCCTACCATACTGATATGTCAAGTTTATTTGTTTACATATTAACATTGACACATTTCGGGTTTGCATCGGCAGCCAACCCCTCCTATCTAAGTATCGGTGCAAGCCATTCCAATTGCTGTCCAAACGTTGGTCAAGTTTTAATTGTTACATTCATTTGACGGATAAATATTATTAATAATGTCGAACTGACACTAACAGTTGTGCATTACAATTTAATGTCTATTTTCTACAACGAAATACCTTGAAAAAATACAATCGTAAAATATAATAAAAAAACACGTCGACCAAAAAGGTGGCAAAGTGCAAACTAAAATGCTTGTCTATTCTGAGTAAAAATATGTTTATCTTAGTTTCACAGAAAAAATAAGCTTCATTTTTAGCTTGAATGTTATATTAAGATGCTTATTTCATAGTTAAAGTTTTTGGAACGAATAGTACACTATTAAACATAAGATGTTCAACAGCTGTATCAGAATTTCTTTCAGCGATCATATTGGTCATTTGGCATGTAAGAACAAGAATAATACTGTACAATAATATGTATGATTTGTATCAATAAATACAAGTCTCACATATATGACGATGTGTGCAACATTGATTTCGTTTGTGTCACTTACAATTATATGTATTGCTGGTCATAAGGGACACTACAGTAAAACTGTTTCATATTTGAGAAATGCATTCACCCTAAGCCGGCGAATCGGTTGACAACGCATCCATTGTGTAACAATGTGGTAAAAAAACAGTCACAATCATATACAGTATGTATCCGAATAATGTCTCCTATGACAGTCGCAGAGTATAATCAACGACATATTATCTTAAAGACAAGTTCTACGTTTACCCAAACGATAATTTCAAATTGATGTTTTTATCTATTTGTATATACTGTCCTCGCAACATAAGGACTTCTTCTGCAGTTTTAGTCATATTATTATGCATCGTCAGACTCACCTGCTAGTAACATAAAACGCAGATTATCCTCCTTTGCTTTCTATTTCTATTTTCACTTGACATTTACACACTGGACGCACCTAGAGGGAATGCCAGGAGAAGTAGAATAAATATATTGATTTAAAGTAGACAAACCACCTAGAAGAGCTGCTATCAACTGCTGACAAAATAATATCAAAGCATTAACAGAAAATTATATCTTAGATCATGATTCAAGTACAATGACCAATCAACGAAAGCATATATGAAATCCATTCGGGCTTAATCTTGTTATGGGTACTCAACCTCACAATAAATTAAACATTCATGACTGATCGAGGCCAACATCAATTTGAAGATAATAATATGTAAAAGTAAATAAACTAGATACAGTTATTAATAGACTTCACGTTTTCAAAGCGGACTCTGCAATATCAATCCAATCAATGTGTTCATATATATGCAATATGTCATTAGACACGGCCTCTCTTAAACCTTTACGCCCGTCGCCTTGACTTAATACAATGTAAATGGTTAGAGACATTAATTTATATTCATTCTGGCTTAAAAAGATGACATGTGGTTTGGGTGTCGTTTTACAACAAACAATTAACCCAAACTAAGAAAACAAGTTTGATTAAAATGTATATATATATATAGTATACCTTACATAAAAGTGTCCATTCTTGGTGTATACAAAGGTGATCGATCCGTAAATCAATGTATTTTAATAAAAATCCAGGCAGGTCGGGACCTCACCAAAAAAAAATATGGATCGCTGACGTCATATAATATGGACCGCTGACGTCATGAAACTGGTGAGTGCTGCTTGCAATTTTCACAACGACATTTTTCGCAAGTAACGATTATTAGCTTTGTTCAATAAAACACATCAAAGGCGCTTTAAAATTATTGAATGGTAACAAAAAGTGCTTGGTATAATATAAAAAATATAACACAACTTCGGGCAATATGTCATTATAAGGACCGGCCAGTCACCGCCTCGGTCCATATTCACCTTTGGGGGTCTGACTGGCCGGACCTTATAATGTCATTCGACCCTCGGTGGTAATATTTCTTAATTATATATATGAAGGTTTATTACAAACACCCGGGCCACCAAATATCGCAAAGTACGAGAAGCCCTTTAGATATAAGTAACTTCATTTGATGAACATAGTACATCTATAGCAAACACATTCAACACATTGAACATTATTAAAATAACATTTTATTTTAGCCGTCTGTCTGAGATACATTGGGGCTTATTTGCAAGAATCTGACATGATTTGGGTAATGCAAGCATTTTATATGTGAAAATGTTTAATGTTGTAACAAAAGTTCATTTTAGGGAACGAAGCTGTAAAATACTTACAAACAGACGCTTTTAATTGTTTGAAAAAATACTAACACGAAGATTTTTGGCAAGCGCAATGTTTCGACAAGATTAATTTACCCTCTCACACAATATCCTTCATCATGAATTTTTTGACAACGCGCGTTAGAGTAGACAGGATGAAACTATCAGATATATTATTCCCAACATAAGTACCATCCATGGGGACTTGAGTTCACCGACTATTTAAGTCTGTATGTCAAAAGACCTCTGTTCTTTTTAAAGGGAAACTTTCAATAGAGGAATATCCATACCAAATGATATAACCGATGTTATGAGTCTGCTATTCAAAGACGACGTTGCAAATTGCGCGCTGAAACCGCGAATAGCTGGAATTTGGCCGTATATCGAAATATTGTATTAGCCTGGAACAACAATGTACCGTTAATGCAAAGAAATCAAAAACGTTCTTATTTGAAAGAGCAGCCCCTTGAAAACTTATAAAACATGGTTATACAAAGTCCAACATGTGAAAGTAATTTCTTCGTATAAATATATATAGGACTACTTTTTATCCAACCCCCCATTTGTCTGGTCAGATGCAAATTACCAGTTACAATTTCAGGCCAGACAGAAAAAGCATTTTCGCACGCAAATCCTATGAAAGGCCGTGTTGTAGCTTTAATAGAATGTATTTTTTTTAAATGTTAGACACTACGGTGTCCCATTTTCGACATACGGAGCGGACATGTGGGGTTGCAGCTACGCACCTAAAAGTTAGCGTGTTTCATCTTCGTTCTGCAAACACTTTCTTGGTTTAAATGTTGGTATCAACAATTATATGGCAGTAGGCGAATGTGGTCGTGTTTCGCTGTCCGATTATAAAACATGTATTAGATACTTGTGTAGATTTCTGCAAATGCCAAATAATTTTTACACGAAAACCATTACGTTCAGTTTAAACCCCTTCAACCCCTTAAAGTCGACATCAGAAGAATAAATTTGGTAACAATAGGAATATTATTTCAGTATTGGTTACGTTTGGTTATGGCAGTTCGCAGGCGTAATTAATAATTTCACCGTGCAGTGAAATGCACTGTATGACTCAGGGGTGGCACGATACCGTTTGAACAACTTCAAGAGACGAACTCTATAAACACGTTAAATCCTTACACAAGGCAGACACATATATTTTCATTTATTTGTCACATAGTTACATTTGTTCGTGCTTTTAATGTGTTCAAATCACCGGTTTAATATTGAAGTTGTCCGGCATCTTATCATAGAAAGAACTGACAGACTATGTTCGTCCTGCTTGATCAACGAGAATAGGCCTCTGTATGAATACGAGATTCATGCGTTTTTCACATGCCTGAGGGATTCCCCTGTAAAACCCCAGTTTTATAGCTGATAATCGATTCATTCTGAACCGAATGTTATTACAGACTCCTACAGGCAGTTAATTCTTGTGTTTTTAGAAGTGGCAATTATTTAATAACTAGTAAAAATGCATATGTAGATAAAACATTTGTATAAAATGTACTATTTCAGATCAATATTTCTTTAAAGGCCACTCACTGCAATGCATGATTGTATATAAATATATATATTTGCGTAACATTTTATGCTATATTATTATGAATTAAACATTTATAACACAAACAAACTTTAACATTTACGTGTACTTCAGTAAAAGATATTTAAACCCATGTTATTAGGTAGAACAAATACATATCTGACGTTCACGAGAATTTCTGATCAATAGTTTTCGATAATAAAAGAGACTACAACCATAATCACGTCCTCGCTACACCGTTGTATTCTTCCTGAAACATTGGGCGATACGTCTATAGTAATTGACATCATAAGTGCTTATCTCGAGTCCAAATATATTTGGAATGTTTCTAAAAACAAAACGGATATCTTATTCTTTGAATGACACATGTGGTGGAATGATCTTTTATGAGTTTTATCTTGGTTTAAACGAGTGTTATATATCTTACAGTTAGTATTATATCTTATTGACGCGTCCAATTAGTACCTTATAAACTTACGTTCACATTAGATGTGATTTACCTTCAATTACAGTGGCATTACCTTAGTAAGTAATCTAGCAAAGAGTTTGCGGGTTGGCTTACCTAAAGATGCGCTCTTACTCCCAAATACTATTTACCACAATCAAAACAATCTTTTTAATATACCTAAAGAGGATGAATAAATGGCGAAAACAATGGTTCTTATGAAGGATACTATGTTTAGTTTAAATAGAAAGATGCGGAAGACACGGTAATTCTACCTTATGAGATGATAGTCGATCACAGTAAATCTTTTAGCACTCACCAGTCATTTAATATGTGTGCGTTTTCAGCTATTACATACATGGTAACAAGTATGTTTTCAGTATTATTAGTTTCCATAAATGCATTGTTTTAGTAGTTAAAGGTTTTTTACTCAAAGGTTTTGTTTATTATACATGTTTATGTACTACTTTTGAATAAGAGTGTCGCTTTAAATTTAGTTCGAAGAATCTTACTATTCTATACAAATATATTTACATGTCCATAGTTAATTTCAAGATAAAAATATGTTATACTAAATATATACTTATATAAAGGTATTTATATAAATTTGGTTAAAAGAACAACAGTGATATTACTGTACAAAATATGTACCTTAAATCCTTCCAGTTATACGAAGACCGCCTCTATACTTAAGCAACTAACGAAAAATTTATGTTTAGGAAAAGGGATAATTAGACACATGCGTTAATCCAGGGATAAATAATGCCAAAGTCTTTGCTCCAATTTTTGATCAATGCCTAATTGATAGTTTTCTGCAAAAGTGGCGAGCTGATTTTGCCACCAAGCCGAAAAATAATAGAATATCCATCCGCAAAGTAAAGTCTCAACAATTTGAATATTTTAATATTTCATATAAAACACAAACAGCAATAGCTTACCTAAATATATGAATCGGCCCAAGTGCTATGTATTAAAACTGGCTGAATAGACAGACTACTGAATAGACGGCTGATTAGATTGACAGGCAATGACATATGTGTATTATGCAATGCACATGATTTTAGGACGGATTTCATTTTGTTATTAGATAAGACTGTTTCAATGACCTCCAATCACTGTTTGATAAGAAGTTGGTTTTTCACGTGTCACCAAATATGTTTAAATTTATGAAACTTGTAAGAAGAAATAATTAATTTAATGTCGTCAATGAGATATTTTGTTAAAGGCAAATAGTAAAAGAAACCTGTTTATTATTGACTTTAGTTTAGGTTTTAATTGTATAACCATCAAAATAACTATCAACTATCCGAATTAGATTTAAATCTAAGACACTGGTAGACCTTGGGAACTATGCATTCATGTTAAGTATCGTCCTCAGGGAGTAAACGTAAATGACCTTGCCCTGGGATAAGGTAAATGGTAATGCTGTGTAATAATTAAACGCAATATAGGTTCTTTTTACCTTAAGGCATATACATGTTATAACTTTCGTATATTAAAAACATATGGTGGGTGTCACCAAACGGAATGCAAGTCTTTGATATAAATCATAATGGAATTAATATCAGTTAAGGCTATTGTCGTTTTTGGTCAGTGCCTTCAACAATTTAATGACATAAAACCAGTCTACTTTGAAATGGTTGAGTAACTCCGGGTTTCAAAGGATCCGTTGATGGGTTGCCATTCCTTTTTCTTAATTGGATATTTGTAGCAGATTTAGTATAAACAGATACACTTTCTGGTTAACTTCATTATCACGCATGTCGGATGCAGGTTCCGGATCGCTCGGGAATCAATCAACTACTCTTTCCGTTCTGTTTTTCTTCTTCCGTGTTCCTGCGTGAGACAAATAGGTGCCAACGACCTCTTCCTACTAGTTAAAATAACGATGCACTCGCACAAAGCAGTTTCCTAGCTTTTTGCTAATATCTGGTTCTAACTATCGCCACAATGTTCGTAATGTTAGCCTATCATCAGGAGTGGCATCCATATGCTGTCAATCACTAGGTGACTTGCATACACATTTGAACATCCGCGGGAACGACGGCAGGCTTCGCCTCAACGACTTCATGAATATGACTGATTCTTCGTATGACATGAAACGGATCCACTATTTAAATAACAGCTTTGGGACGGTATCCATCATAACAAAACGGTATCGAAGATAGATGTAATGGAAGCCGTATAACTGGTAAGTTTTGATCTTTAGAAAATGTGAGTAGTGTTTATTGACGATGTCTGTAGTGATAAAGTTCTTCAACTAAGGTTCTATGCTTCAAAAGCTCGTTAAATCAAACGTCATGTGATGAAAATTTGACATAATATGACCTGTGGTCAGTTCTCGTAGACAAGCCAATTTTCTTCCGACACCAACTGTCTCCCACAGTCGATAAAACTATATTGCAATTCGTGAGGCAGAACACTAGGTACCGTTTGTCGCTAAATGTTGCCATGTTTATTTCAACTTAGAGTTAAAAATAAAATGACATCAAGATAGTGTAGTCTGCAGGTGCGTTTTTGAAACTAATATTATCACAACTATTTAAGCGAATGTATCCCTATTTAGAAGTTTTATCTCGACATATTCTCTAAACTCTTTTTTGTTTGTAACTTGCATCTGACGAAAAATCAAAATAAATAACATACTTATTTCAAATCCTTTCTTCTTACACTACCACAATAACCGGTTGAAGAAAGGTCGATGCACATATGAACATCTACATTGTCGTACCATGATACCATATAAGTAACATGTCTATGTTTAATTTGATAACTATTAACCATTGTAATTTGTTTTGACAAAAAAGACCAAACAATTAAGGTCTAGATTTATTTTAATTTAACAGTCTTATTACTATCGATCATCTATAACTGGTGATATTGGAAATATGATTAACACCTATTGATATGATCAAATGTGGGAACCTTTAGAACTGTGTTGTTGTTAGTAGGCCATATTGTTAGTTTCTAGTGAAGATCGACCCCACAACATGTCGCTGTGCAGGCGGGTACTCTTAATGTTGCTTTAAAGGCTAAGTGCCGCTATGTACACATAGAATACCCTACGCTTTGCCCCTCGATGTTTTATTCCAATTCCAACTTCGGAGGCCATGGTCAATTTCTAATGCCCTTGAAGCTAATCGTGCGGCGTGAATATAACGTTCGACGCAGTATGAAACAGACTACCATTGTTTTATTTATATTATATGTCGGGGATCGAACTCATGACCTTTCGCTTAGCTGCAACGCGTTCAGTAAAGATGTTTGCGGCGAACGTTTGCTGTTTGGTTTCCCGCTTAACGTGTATGCGCTGCGTTGCAACAGAGATACAAAACAAAACGTTTGCGAGCGTTTTGTAAACGCTCGCCTTACTGAACGCACTGCTGGTGTACTGGTTGTTGGTTTGATCCACATCGGAGCACACAGCAAGTAATTAATAAAGCGGCATTAGAACTACGTAGCAGTCAGAATGTTTAAGCTCATCCCTTGCCTATTTTCTGCATAATGTTATCTTCTACCGCATTCACCAGCGTTCAATTAAAAGAGGAATTTATAAGCCGAAATTGGAAAATTTACCCTTTTGTCGACATAGGTGTAACAACAAAGAACGAAATCCAAAGTGTAACATAATCGGAAAGAATTGTTTTTAAGTTAGCTCCGGTCACGTGTATTATAGGATATAGAGATAACTAAAGTTTAGGCGTTGGGTTCGATCCCCACGAGATGCACATACGATAATTGCCATGTAAATGTTACTCATTATCAATGCATACGGCTACGGGTATTTGTGTATTTACCTCAATTAATTAAAAAAAAATCGAATAAAGTTATAGATAGCTGTGCGTCGGTAACGATCATATGTAGAGTAAATCTCAATGAGCCTTCTAGAAGGTTCCATAGATTCAACATAGCCAAATATTCTCAATAAGTAAATTGTTTAAAAAGTGATTAATATTCAAAGTAGACATTTGGAGCAAAGACACACGAGGGCTATTTTTTGACTGAATTAGATAAGCTTTACAAATTGTCGTTTTATTTTACAAACATTTGAAGGCGGTGACCAAATATGTATATGATCGTCATCAGTGTAGTGTTTAGAGGTTGTGTGTACCTCGATTAGCACCTGTTAGACCATGACTTGTCGCTGTAGTGTTCATTGTATTAAAATACTATATTTTCATCGCCTCATCTTTTGTAAAGTTAATATTGTAAAGCACGCAAGGGGGTATTACGTCATTGTTTATTACAATATTGGGCTGCGATCGGATTATTTTAGCCAATGATATGCGACATAGCAAAAAATAACTCTTTAATACAAACGTATGTTGTCTATTACACTTCTTAAAGAACAAATATTCAATCGTAGACTGAAGAGACAGCTGAGGTTCAATCGCAATGAATATTTTTTTTAAATGCAAACATAAGTGTTGTATTTTACCTCGATGAACGCAGTAGGGCAAGCGCCCAATCACTCAATGGACTTTCCTAGCGTGCCCTACTGTATTCACACAACATAATTCTGGACAAAATATGATCAATCCTCAGTTTATACACGGTATATTATTTGTTGTTTTGTTATAACCTTTCCTTTAAATCTGGAAGATTCTCTGTTTTCAATTAATTTGTTAAATTTGATGTTATCTATTGTATAGAGATAAATTAACAATTATAGTCCTATAATCGGTATTTCGATTGAATTTTGGTAGCTTAATATATCCAGTGGGACACAACGGCACACAATTTAGTATATTGGTTTTTAAATGTACATGTTCGATAACCTTTCTTTAGTAATTGATCATCAGATGCATAAGATTATATTGTTTAACCGTGCTTGATAATTATATTTCCAGAATCCATTGCTCTTTGCTGTGTGCTTGTGCTGAATGAATACACATTTTCGTAATCCCAAAGAAGCGAGTGCAAAATCGCGCCTGTGCATTCGTAGTTTAGTCTTTTCACAGAAAATGGGAATACGACCTTAAAAACATAACATAAACAATGCACTTTTAAATGTAAATTATGTTCTATCGCTTTCAAAACGAAATTCGTCAACAATTTTTTTTTTGAAACAACCATACTGATTTATTTCATCAGATATTAAAGCTTTTCCTGCGCGAACATTAAACTCATCCAATTTAGTTACAAAAGTTTGGTAGTAAACATTTTTAGATATCTGTTCCGGAATTTTAATGTGTTTCACATATATCGCTGTTTTAGAACTTTAAATAAACTGTTTATATAGTTTCAATTATATTTAAACAATAAAGTACCCATACATCACAAACTTTTTTCATCACAATTCTTGCAAAAAATTATGTAAATACTACTTAGTGCAAACCAAACTATTTAAATCTAATATATTGATTCATCGATTCATTGTTAAGACCACAATCAGGTCAACATTAATGATGACAAATGTAAGAAAACCAAAATTATTTAATATATATGAATTGGCCATTTTTATGATTACTATAATTAGCATGCTAAAATTAAAAATAATATTTCCGTACATTTATCTTAATACTATATGGTATGTATGTTAGATAAATCCTAAATGAATACATATATACATATTTTCCTAATTAAGAATAAAATGTATGTAACTATGTGATATTAGCGATAAATATGCGGTAGAAAATCCTAGTTGAATAGCCAGTTATGCGGCGTTGTGCCAGTACCAGTCGTGTGTACTTTATCACTGAGTAGTCTAAAGTCATAACAGTATATTAAGACACATTGTCCTCATCATTCGTTGTTGAGCGGCGAGAATTCGGTCAGTGATGCATGAAGCTGATCATTGTTGTAGTGGGAAGACACAAGTGACCTTTGCGGTCTACGTTTTTGCCCACATTTCCAAAACAGATGAACAAATGTCCGTCTAAACTCATGACTCATAGAGCAATAGAGTACAAAGTTTACACTACTGTTAACTAAAGCAATAATATCCATGGAATCGCCAAGCGGAATATAAACTTCCTCGAAGAAATTTCTTAGAAATATACAACACATAATTAGAACGCCCTGTGGCAGCTCCGTGATCAGGAATAGAACAATGACTATCAGCAACATGATTGTAGTCCTCGACATATCACGATTTCGTCGAGAAGGCTGGTTAACTGAACCGTTCCCTGACATCCGCTTTTTGCTTTTTAATCTTGAGTTATTCAAGGTAATAAGCAACAATGCCCCGTAGATTATAATTAAAACACATGGAACTAGCTTAGCCAGACAGCTATATAAAATCAAACTGACAAGAATCATAGGCTTCACGTTTCCGGAACCCAAATTCCAGTTTTCAAAGACATATATTGTAGTATTGTTCTTCCATGGCCACTCGTCAATCGAATGACTAAGATAGTTTGGAATCATCAGAATAATGGACGCAATAAATATTATTCCTACAACCACTCGCGCACGAATCATGCGTCGCATTCTTGTTAGATTTCCTTTGGCCGGTGAATGTATATGACTATGACGGAAAATTGCAAGGGCTACACACAGCCATCTTGAAATTGTGTGAGCAGTAGAGGAGAAATTCAGATACACGAGCAGGAAGTGCATCCATCCCCACGTGTTTTTCCCCGCTGAAATACTGTTCGCTGAGTAGCTAATATAGAAATGAAAGGCGAAAGGAACGTATGACATCATTGTTGCCATATCGGCAACTGCCAACCAAGTCAACACACTATTGATGGGCGTCTGTAATTTCTTTCTAGTTAGCACTATTATGTTTATGATGTTCATTGGAATACCAAACACGCAAATTATAATGCTTACATAGCCATGAATGGTGCTATACCATCTGCTATATGCGTCCAGGCTTTCTGTATGGTAAACGATCATCGGAGGACCTGAGGTGGTGGCTACTGCTGCTGTTGTGTTCATTGTTACAGCAAACGTTATTATTCAAGTGTTATAAAAGCCGAGGCATCATTAAATTGTTGCGGTCAGGTGAGAGTATTATAAGTTCAAATGATTTTAAGTATATTTACATCCAACATTATCAAATTCTACCCCAACTATTCGTTGTATAAAAATGCTTAAAAGTGTGACAATGCGCATTTCATGTTATATACATCACAACTAGGTATTAGACAGTAACAACATATTTTCTTCGGATAAACCACACTATTCGTGCCATTTTGAAAAAGGTCCTTCCGCACAATGTTTTGTAAGAATCGCTTCTTCATTCGTTTAAAAATAAATGACCATCTAGTTTCTCACTACGCTTATGCCGTCAATGTCACGGCAAAATACATGTAGGCAACTTGGCAGTGATAATGTTTGAAGACCGTCGTTTGGTTCCCTATATTTTAACGAAAGTATGTTATTACAAATCTGCATGAAAGTCGGATGGCTAACGTTTTAAATAGAACGTCTTATTATTTTGTTTTATGCAAAACCGGCGCTTATGTTTACTTTTTTCATTCAAAACAACAATTCAAACAACTTCTTTGTACTTCTGGAACTCACTCGTTTCGTTTTTATCACAACAGCGAATAGGGTGCGTCAAAAGATTTAGTTATACGATTCGTGCACTAACCGCAGATGTCAATGATCACAGATGACAAAACAGATGTTTTGTTATCGAGTTGAGATCGCTTCTGCCGATTTTTATGGGTACGTTTGTTTTTCAATTAACATTTCCACATATGATGCACCTGAAAAGAGAAAAAAATACAGTATAATTATCTTTATGGAATACAAATACAATTATTGTACTCGATTAAGTAAAAGGCTATCTAAATAATGCTTATTAATAGTACTGCTGATAAACATTTGGTGGAATATTAAAGGGACTCGTTCACGTTTATGACATCGAAAAAGATAAAATCGTGTTAAACATAAGTACAATGCTTGTACTAATGATTTTAATTCATAAAAAGTGCCATGTAAGAACTCACTTGTTAATTAGAATTTAAAATGTGACAAAATTGCTGAAAAGCGTTGTTCAGAGCTTGGATTTACAAAAACATATTTTCATAGGAGTATCTACCTACAGCTGTTGGAGTTTGCCCATAAATTAAGTAACATAACTAATGGCTAAAAGGATGAATGGGAAAGTGACACGCTAAGGGATACACAAAACGTTACATGTCATAAAACAAAGATTAATTTGACATAACGTTCTCTTATCAGACAATGTTTGAAGTACCATTTGTGACCGGTCAGTGCAATAGGAGTTCACTTGGATGACAAACACGAGTTCTAATCCATAAATATTTCCCAAAACATAGTCTCAGGTTCGACCTGAGATTCCTTACTTATGTTAACGTCATAGTTGTTTGTATTTGTTTGTATTTCTTATAAATATATCATCGATAAGAACACATCATCTGATGAATAGTTGAGTATGTTTTCGTGAGATAATTACATAATTTAATGGCGTAGAAATATAGGGAATATGTTTACAATTTTTGACAATAGTTGTACTATTATAATACCTTTACCTATGATTGTATGACTTATCTATACCATGCAAATGACTAATTAATTTGAAAGAAAGATTATTTAGATGTAAATGGACTCATTTTTTTATTTATTTAAATGTTATATGTGTTATAATGTTTTTATAAACATACACAAAAATCAAATAAATAGATAGTTAAATAGCGTTACTGACGCTTTCGGCGAAATCATGCATAATCAGTCTAAGTGTTAAATAAAACATTTATATGATGACAATGAACATGCACGATTTAAACGCGCTAATTTTGTTAATGAAAATAAACATGACAGCCTCGTGGCTGGACGTTGTCTTCGGGTGTGGGAGGTCTCGGGTCCAAACCCCGACCACGTCATACCCAAATACCTCAAACACTAATTGGTACTAATAAATCCCTTACTTGTGGCTCGACATATAAAGAGCAGTAACGGTGGAACAAGTAGGAGGTTAATGCGAACATAAACCAGTTAAGCCCCAGTGCACTCGTGTTCCAGTGAGCTCAGGTTTGGTATGTTCGTGGTGTTCGTTTGTGTTCTTGTTCAGTGTCTTTTTGTGGCCATTACTTGTGTCTCTAAACAGGGTTTATAAGTTTTGTTGTTTAATTTCCGGACCTGTCTCTGTAATTTGCATTGCATTGATAAAAAAGCCAATTCTTTCATAACTAAAATATTATCAAAACGTTATACGCATACCCTTAAAAATTAAAGACAGATTTGATACTGTACTATTAGTAAAAAAGATGATTATTCATTTTCGTCTGTGTTTTATAGTTTTCTAATATCCGCGATTATAGTCCTCCTTATTGGCATTATTGTTTATTTCTCTGCATTTTTCCCAATAAAAGCTTGAACATTATTGCTTCTTCGTAATACAAGTGCATTTAAATTATTATGATGACACAGATGTCATATAAGTTGGATTGTTGACTAAGATATCGTTTTATATTATTAATAAATGATAAATGGACAGATTATTCTTCAATGAACCTGACAATCTTATTAGAAGAAAACTATAACATTTCAAAAGTGTCAAAAATCATGTTTTTGTTCGAACAGACGAATAACTAAAGAGCCATGTTTGTTTCAGTTTAAGCTATTTAATGCCTTGGTCTTCAACTTTTCAACCCACGGTGAAGTGTTAGTTTTGTGTAAGATTGATGAATCTTTTCGAACTAAAAGCTACAGACCACGAATGTGTACTTTTAGTGTTTACATATTTTAAGTTTACATTGTAATTATATGCATCAAATGGATATAAAATGACCGTTAATTGTAGAGTTTTAGATGAGTGGGCCAAGCTGTATGCGACCGGGTCATTATTTCAGAAAATAACGTCGCTGGCATTGTGTCTTTCTAGCATAAGTTTCACTTAGCTAAACAAATTCTTTTTTGTTATTAGTAATTACTATATAATATTCCTTTTCAAATATTGGGATTCGGTTAACATAATCATTTTCTACTTAGTACATTTCAGTCAACACTTTAATTGTACAGTGAGTGGTTTCAATACTTTAGGTCATTATTATCGAAACACCTCCATTAATTAAAAAAAACTTGTCATCACAGGTATAAGTAACATTCAGAGTAAACAGTAGTCATTTCTAAAATGAACAGTCGTTGACCGGTGAAAAGATATAAGACCTCGCTTTAACAGTCCTTTGTACAATAATATTTACAGCAACACAAAATAAAACTTTGTTTTATTAAAACTCTATTGTCATGTACAGTACTTTGTTAAAAATTAGCTAACTATGTATGTTTTATGCCTAGATCAAGATAATGTTGAGGCACGAAATATCGTTGCCCTTTAGTCACTCCGACACAATTCCAACAAAACGTACAACGATTCGTTCAGCAAAATGATACATTCAATGAACAGCCGTTTTTCAAGCTGTCTGTGATTCGTTTAATTCTTTCAAACAGCGCAAAACTGGAGGAAAAACAAATGCCATACAATATTCTGTTGTGGCATGTTTCATTTCTTTCAGTAACGTGCAAATTCACATTTAACATACAACGATTTGATAACAAGAGTGTTTTCCAATGTGCTGAATTGCAATTAATTTGACAGATAAAAACATTCCTAAAATAAAACAGTAAAATGTGATTTTGTATGTTTTTCCGAAAATAAAACAATTAAATTATACTTTCTTACATTCAGCAGACACAAATATGCATTGAGTTATAAGAAAATATTCATTACTTATTTTCAGTTTACTTTGTTAGTTATAACGTGTTAACGATTGTAGTGATTATATATAAGTGATAAAGTTCAAATAGGTAAACTACTCATGCTGGGTTGAAATCTCCAACAGGGTACCAAAAAACCTATTATGGCAATTTTGAACCTGAGATATTGTTATGACGCGTATTAAAGTTATTATTACTAAAATGAAATTTGAATTATCTGAATTTGATACCACTCTTACTCTTCAAGTGGTATGTTACATCAATTTAGGTAAGAATATATAAATCTGATAATCTTTCAAAATCATTATGAAACACATATTAATGTACCTATTCGTATGTATGTTTCATTTTTAAATCAAATAAAGCAACACGTCTTTGTTTAAAATTAATAATTCGAAAATATCAGCTGACATAGGAGTGCGTTATATCTTAAGTAAGTGTACTTCGTAAGTTAAGGTCTCGGACTCAAACACTGCAACCGGTACACACTGTCGGCTTTAAACAACCCTCCCAAGCGCTACCCTGAATGCCATAGGCGAGGTCAGATTCACAACAAGTTAGGTAGCATCCTTTATAGAGCTCGTTTTCATCTCTGTCCATTTTGTTATTTGCATTCCTTTTGTGGTTTTTGTATTTGATCTAAATATTTGGACAAATCCAAGAACCTATACTGTAATATGATAGAACAGTTTGCCTCCAATTCATTAGGAGTTAGCAAAAAGCCTCAGAAGCCTTTTACCTCTAAGAGAGGCTTGCTTCTATAACATTATGAAACGAAGTTGGTTAAAAACTTCCTTTTTTCAAAATATACTAACTACGAAAGGGCAAAACATTTATTTGTTAACTTGTTCACTAAATGTTTATGTCAAATAAATATGTCGAATCTAAGAAAGATGTTGGCGTAAATTTGTGACATAAATATATATGCAAAAAGCTACAGAAACATGCTCAGTAGCAAAAAGTTTAAACATAAACCCGGTTTAGTGGAAATGGGCAACGCCAAAGACATAGAACACAAATTCACAAACAAGAAACATAGAACTGCACACAACTCTACAAATAAGACTTAAAAACTCTCACCATGTTTTTTACATTGTGCGCGACTTACTGTCATTATCCCTATCCAATAATCAACAGCAAATGGTCAGCAATTTTATTCAAAAACATAGCGCTGTGTAAGTGTAAATATAATAAAACTGTTGACTAAAATTTATATTAATATTTATAACATACGTATGTTTAAAAAATACCTTTCTATAACTGGCACAAATCTGTTGTAATATTTATTTGGTCTTTTTCTTTGTTCTGTGGTTATAGACATACTTGATCGCAGTTGACAAAGTTGTCCCAATGCATTATTTTCAAGCTCTTTTGAAAGAAAAGACTTCCATTAGTGTTGATTAAATATCATATCTTGAAAGTTCAACGTTTCCGGAACAAACAACAGATTGAAGGTGAACTTTACATGCCCTAGCCAGACTGAGACAGGTTTTATCATACAAAAGTAATGGTGTAAAACGGTCACCGGCGTCAATACTCACAATTCATATATAATACTCCGTCTGAATAATAAACGCCAAAACGTCACGTTAAAACATACGACGACAGTATGACGTTATCTGTATCACTTTTCAAATTATTAAAGTCATCTACCTGTAAACAAGTTTGTAACGGTCAACGGAAGTATACAGGCATTTCCAAGATGTCGGGAAAAACTCCAACGTTGACGTCACGCACGGAGCAGCGCGCTGTAATCAAACACTGTGTTCGCAGATGGATGACACCTACAAATACGTATAAGTTTCTAACACAGGATAAATCAAAGCCAACACGTTCAAGGGCATTGGTATTTCGCTGGCATGTACGTTTTAGTGACGGGCATTTAAAGCGGAGCGGCAGACCGTCAGTTGTGAGAGAATGTGACGTTAGTTCAGTACGGTACATGTTACAAACAGACCGGCGGAGGACAGTGAGGGAAATTAGCGACTCCGTTCAGCTGAAAAGGACAGTTGTCCATAATATCATAAAAGAAAATTTCAATTTATCAAAAGTAAGTGCCAGATGGGTTCCCAGGCTGCTCTCTACAGAGGAATAGGCGGCCCGTGTAACGGCCTCCCTAGAGTTTATCCGTAGATACGAACGAGAGGGGGACAGATTCTTACAGCGAATAAAAACCTACATTAGCCTATACGAGCCAGAAACAAAGTTAGCCTCTATGGTTTGGAAACATCCGTCTTCTCCTCCCCCAACCAAGGCAAAAAGATCCAGATCAACAACACGATACATGTTCATCTTCTTCATGGACTCTCAAGGGATGTTGCTCCAGCACGCTGTACCAAAGGGGATGACCGTGAATGCAGAATACTATCAGCGGGTAAGTAAATTAAACTTTAAGTTGTGCTATGTGCAGTTAAACATATAATTATCGATATATTTGCAATACATAATTCTAACACTTATTCTTTTTCTATAAGAAAAATTATGCGATGACATCTACAAGTGTATCTGAAATTTACAATCCATAATAAACATTTAAAGCACATGTTAAAATTCCAAATACACATTTACAGGTGATACGGAGGGACCTGATGAACGCCATGCGTAAGAAGAGACCGGACGCCGAGGTTTAAAATCTTCTTTTTCACCAGGACAACGCCCCTCCACATCGATGCCACGAGACCTTGATGACAATTTTTTTTTTTTTTGGGGGGGGGGTACGAGAGGATAAGTCACGCACCTTATAGCCCGGACCTGGCCCCGTTTGATTTTGCAATATTCTCGAGGCTAAAAAACGATATACGGGGTAATCGCTACGAAGATCTACAAGACCTTCGCTTCGCCATGAGAACAGCAGTGGCACGATATCAATGTGGTACGGACAGATATTCAAACAATGGGTTGAACGCAACCGTAAATGTGTACGTGCAGACGGTGCGTATTTTGAAAAACTGTAAATGACTTGACGCAATGAGACTACGAAGTGCTCCGTGGGTTGTAACCTGTATTTTTTGTAGTGTTTGTTGTATACGTTCACTTCGTAGTAAATTGTTGAAATTTTCAGGATCGATTTATATTATATATAACTGTCAGCTGGTAAAATTTTAAATACATCATATGAGTGGTTTGTTTTTTATGAATGCAGTCTCAAAACTTTCCGGACAACCCTCGTACATCTCTAAAGTCCACTTTTAGCTTTTGTAGTTCCATTAAATAATCGAAAGAGCAATAAGTTCTACTCATTAGCACCTGTATAGATTTCGTTAAATGTTGAAATCAGGTGAAGGCTAGATTTCAGTATCAATCAATACTTATTATTTGCGAAATATTCCAGCTACTGCTGCTTATAATAACAAGCGTCTTAAGCGCTTAAGAGATATGCCACAAATCTAGGTAAATAATTATTAGAAGATGGCAAGTTAGGCCAATGGCTATAAAGCTATCGAAAGGAACTTTACAAGTTTATATAAATACTATATATGTCGCATATTTTCATTCTTTAAATGACCCGAGGGAACATGGGTAAGCCGATAGCGATACCTGTGAACTTAAGGGCCACAATTTTCTCAATCCTTTGCCTCAAGCTTGTGCTTATAATCTAAGCCGTAATAGCCGCAATTATTAAGCATTTGTTGAAATTGTATTTATTCTGCATCTGATATCAGCAATTAACTTAAACTATATAGTTAATAATGAGCCGGCCTTATTGCTCATTTATATGTTTTCCTATCATTTTATGATGCTTGAAAAACTAGAAGTAGGCTTCAAAAATGTCTTTGCTTCGGTGACTGTTAAAGACAGAACTAGATTCTTAACAAGTGATCATTTAGAAACACAATTACTTTAGTGACAAAAGCAGTCTTGTTCTGACTAGGGCATATAAAGTTCACCTTCAGTATATTGTTTGTTTCGAAAACGTTAGAATTCCGAGAGATTAATAACCACTATTGGCATTTTTTTCAGATCACGTGAGAATAATGCATTTAAACAGCATTGTCGTTTGTGAAAAAGTTTGTCCACGGTCCCAGATAATGATAAATGACCAACTCGTACGCCAACAGACTAATTCCGGTAATGAAGGTCATCTTAAAAATACGATATAAATATTATAATTGCGAATTTAGTTATGAGTTTAAATTCATTTACAATAACATAACATTATGTTTCTGAGTAAAATGACTGAACATTTAGCTGTTAATTATTGAATAACGATAATGAAAGACACTCGCACACACTAAGAAGATCTTGATGTTGTTGTTTTTTTTTATTAATTTCTAATGTATCATATGTCATTAAATAACACCAACACATTCCTAATGTTCGATACATTTTGATAGCATTAATATTCTTATAAACATTTTGATTACCTGCCCTAGTGTTGTATTTAACCGGATCCAAACCAATTATTCTAGCACACCGGATAGGCATGCAGGTTAATTCGCCTTGCTGGAAAACTGTATCTGGCACCCAACACGCTTGATGAGTCAAGCGCTTTGAAAGAAAAATGCAGACGGGAGACACGTAGTCTGAAAGAAGTTACATAGAGTTCTAAAATATTGTTCCATTGCGTGTTGCTTGTTCCAAATACACGAATTCGTAAATTGTTCAGTGTTCTTATTCGATGGTTACCTAACTTCTTTAGAATATTACAGCGTAAGTACTGACAGTGTAATGTTTGTTGACTAAATTAGTTCATATCAGGTATGACTATACACGAGCCCAAAACATTTGGTAGTTGGAGCAAAATGAAGTTGTCTCAGCAACTTCTGATCGACTGCAACTGGTCCGGAGCCACGGGTATCGTTCTCAGCTTATGTTCCAACAGCTATATCTGATTGTTCTGACGATGCAATCGCCCTGAGCGTCTCTGCGCATCTAATGGTTTAGCTTCCCGTAGAGGATGTATCCCGTCAATTGCGACTGTGAACTTCGATGACGATGTGCTTGATGGTCCAATGAAACGCGATGCTTCGAAGTTCAACACTTGCCAGTGCATTACAGGAAAAATAGGTTCGTTAACAGAATTTTAAATATATATATAGAAATTTGCTCTAAAATAGGTAAGAAAACTCGTTTATTTTTTTCTACGTGACCATGACAATTGCTTTTACATAGGAAGAGGTAGTTGAGGGTTGTTAAATGATTCAGTTTAGGAACATACTATCTTTCCATGGGACATATACTAATGTAGAGGTATCCGGACCCAAGTGCGAAAGCTTTCCCAAAATAAGTTTCTTCACTCCTGAAATATTCGCGAATAATACAGATACGTTTTATTATACAACTACCATATTCTTTTAAAAGTACGATAACACTAAGATTTTGAAAACAATTGCAAATAACTATTGCAAGGAAATGTTTGATGTTCTAAATACTTTCTCACTTTTAAAATGTTTCGCGAATTAAATGAAAAACAAAGAAAATGACAGCAAGAGCATTTTATTACCACGGTTGCGTAGGCAAACCACTGACTCCCTCGTTACATGAATCGAAGTGCATAGATCTCAGGAAGTGACAAGCTCTTGACTTCACATATCTGTAAAAACATCACAGCTGAGGAACCTACACGAGATTTGCAAGGGCTCATATACTAATCATTGAAACTTGAAACTCATATTTGTAGGTCGAAAACAACGAATATCAGGATAGAACTCCGATGAGAAAATGAAGATATTACATACGATGGTCAGATGATATACCAAAATATGGATAGAATAGTTGAAAGAAAAAAATTAAACGGAAATGACATTTGATACAATTGAACTTTTCATCCTGGAAAACAAAACGATATCATGAATTCATATTAAGATATTAAGCACATCGATTTAAATATTATATTCGTAGGATAACGGTTCAGAACTTTGGAACAAGTGGCCGTTATGAAAATATCATTACAACATAATACGATATCCTTTGTTTCTATAGTATTTATCAAGAATGCTTATCCTGAATGCTCATAAACTTAGCTTCCCTTCGAAGTTTAAACTACAGAACATTAATCATATGACCTTTTCAGAAATATTTAATAATCGAATTATGCAACTTTAGGATAGAGTGTGTGGTCACACTTTCTAAAAAAAGTTCAATCGATAGTTTAGTCGGGGATATGCATAGTACTTTCAACTTAAGTTGTTTTATGTCTTTTTCAAATCGGAATTAAAATATTTATCTTTCAATCTTAATCAAAATGACTGACCGACTTATGTTTATGGCGTTCAGATCAAGTTAAATTATCAGATTATTATACAAGCATCATTATAGTTATTCGTTTTTTTTTCAGAGTAAAACCCGCTCAAGTTTTACTGCTAACTCAATGATGTATCATGATCGAACGTATTTAAGCCATGCACTACTCATTCACACTGTCATCAACTTATCATGATAAATAATAATTGCCATAACAATTGTTGCTGAAAAAGCCGCTGCCGGTATCTAAATATGACTTTGGTACGTTTCTGTTCCAAAATTTAAAACGACACATTTTAGTTTGCAAATGATGAATGTATTAACTATTAGAATAAACCTTCAGAAAAATCATATCTTATGTAAAGTATGCAGACACTGCAACACATTAAAACTATTTTCTGTGGAACATTAGACAGATGCGATATATTTTTATTTCCTTTTGCAAACGTTTGACTGACTGTAGCAGATTTAAAATACAATTAATGATTCTCTAATAAATATATCACATTTTGTTACTTGAAGTTAAATACAATATACTGGGCCACATTATTGATAATTGACAGAATAACAAACTCCTTTCTCAATCAAATGTCAATTAACATATTTTGAAAAAAGCATTTTGGCAATGGGTGGTTAATTCAATAATGTTGTGCCACTAGACGACCTCTATTCGTCAGTTTATTTAGGATTATCTCGTTTTATGATCATATTTTGAAAAAGATGTGTTTCAGTGGTATAAACATTTAAAAAATCGACAGTTAGAAAATAGCCGTCTCTGTTTGAAATAGACAGGTCGTATAACATAATTGATATTTGACATATGATTGCCCCAAGTACCCGCTTATGTGGTTTTCTATTAGTAATTTAAAATATCAGTAGTAAATGTTCATGGTATTTCTCGGCTGAATAATAAGTATGACTAACGGACTGATGTTTATCTCTAAATACATAAAATACTTAAAATAAGATGTTTCGCAAAATAAGAATCGCTTCATCAGAAACAACATTTACCTTCTAAGTTTGCCTAAGAAACAAATAAGGACATTGGTTTCCACAAATTCTTGTATGTGAAAAGTGGTATTGGAGAAAGAAACTACAAATTGAACGCAATCTTACAACTCTTTGTAACCGCCTTCAGACTTTGTGTCTGCCATCTTAGCATCTGATTTTCACCTATAATGAACTAAACAATAAAACAGCAGGAACACGGAATAACATTAATTTGAAAATATATATACATATGGTCGGGTTTCCCTTGAATGTATCTGGTACCAAATGTATGGCAGCTTAGTGGGAACTCGGACCTTAAGGGTTCTACATACGTAAAATTTGATTGTCCGGTCAGCTAGGAAGTATATTAGTCCTTAAAGGGCTTGGTGTGGTTTGTTATGTAAAATGGCCTAAACTAACATAAATTCTGAGCTTCAGATAATGAAAAACAAATGTTTTTTTTAAATATATAATTAATTTGTTTTAAATAATTGCCAATTATGTTGCGAAAATAAATTCGTGCATTTTTTTTTGCTATACGACCGTGCATGACGTCATATTTGTGACGTCATCAATCGCAAAGTGCACGAAAGTCGCGAAAATCGGTTACATCGACAGAATTTCAAGAAATAAAAGGTATGCGCAAGCCATAAACTTTTACTTTTCTATATAATACAAATATACATTTCATTACTATGCAGAAATATATAATATGTAAAGTTTACTGCATGCGGATTGTATTAATTTTGCAAAAGTTGTCTGCGTGGTGACTGTCAAATGCCATTGTTTACATAAGGTGTCATGGAAAAGTTACGTCAAGGGGGAGTAATAAAGTATTAACTATGTGTTGTTTATTGAAGGTTAGAATGTACTCAACTTATATGTTTGTTATTATTGATTTTAGCTACCCACGTTTATGGCTGGGCCGTACAATATAGCTGTTCAACATTCAACTGTTACTGTTCCATCTCCATCAAAAACCTGTTCTGTATAAATGGCGAAACGGGTTAAACTGGTTTATTTTCAATCATTAAGTTTTTAAATGTTCAACTAGTCGCTATTAAAGAAAATACTTAGGACAGTCTGTTTATTTTATAATTCAAGATCGAAGCCTCTTAATACAAAACAGGTCTAAAATAAGTAAGTTAAATATAGCTTTAACAGATACAATTGCTACCTTTTTGGTTTGTCTACGAAACAAATAAGCACATCTCTACGAATACGTGCATGTGTTCATAAGTTATGGGGTAAACACCACGCACTTGAACAATACATTACAACTCTTTGTAACCACTAAGACATAACGTGTCTGTCGTCATTTGCATTTTTCGTTTTTCCATTAAATGAACAAAACAAAGAAAAAAGAAGAGGAACATGGCATTAGTAAGTTTATGTTTGTTTAAAGTGTTTGTAATTGTGTATGTGATGTTAATGTGTTGAGCTAAACTCATTATCTAAACACGTAAAAATAATTTTGGTCCGTCCCAAAGAAATGGTACACATATGACGTTGAATATAAAATTTTCAAAACCTTCAGTATTTTCAGATTAACACCATCACATAATTTGAGGCGTATGATTCTTAGATTAAATTATAGGTTTGCCCTGATAGAAAAACAATGAGAGGAACTGATCAGAATAGAATACTGATAATGGCACAACTTTTTCTGGGAATGTATAACAGTACATTATTTGTTGTTGTGAAGTTACAAAACTCATTCGTTTAGTATGTTTATCTCCATTTTTCTAAATCTCAGAGCGATAAGTTTTGGCTTAATACAAACATACACCGCCGTAATTTGTTTCAATTTCCCAATCGTGTTGTTGAAATACTTCAAATACTGCACGAAGGTTCGCGATAATATTCCTACGTTTGCATCTTTCGAACTCACGTAGATCTACGATACCAAATCGAACACGAATTTCTAATTGCATTTATGAATGACAAGTTAACAGTCCTCGAGCAAAAAGGCATATAATAAATGGAAAAAAAACACCGAAAAATCAACCGCTAAAATTCAAAAAGGTATTTTGTTCTTTCATCATTCACAAAGTTTTTTGGAGATTTTGAACCGTATATTGATTGGATCAGTTGGGCAAATATCTAGTCTTGTTTGTTTTGTTAATTGCAACTCCATGTTAAAATGTTGTTGGTTTTTAAATGCTGTATTTGAAGGACACTACACATTTTTTAACCTTTCATTCCATTTAAGGACTTAAAGTTCACATTTTGTAATTTGCATTATAAAATGTAATGCATTTAAGAGAAATACGTTAATTAAGTGTGTGTAACATATTGAAAATACAAGTTAGAACACGTTTATACTTTATTTGAGAATTCGTTATATTGTTAACCAAATTGGTAACATTACACAATAAATGATACTATCATAAGAATGATTATCTTTAACAGGGCCAAACAGATTTCCTTCAAAATATATTTTTTTTGTATATTCCTTAATATAAAAACTTTTTTTTCTGTAAAACTGCCTCCATTTTAGTCCCAACTATTTTCATTTATCATAAATAGTTGCATTAGCTACCACTGCAAATTCCAAGCACTTGTCCAACGCTTAAAAACTGACGGATTTGTTACCAGAATTCTTAAATATGGTGATGACTTACACTTTTAAATACAACGGGGAAAATAACATGTGAAAAAACCAAAACACGTTACCATTCGCGTATCAACACCTCGTAGACCATTTTTAAAATAACCTATGCCTTTGTTTTATACCAATGTGATTGAAAAGTCTGATTACATTCTAATTTGGAGTTATTTGCTTTACCCCTTTGCTTTCTTACAAATGCAGTTTTTTGGATCCTAATGTCAAGTTATTACCAACATTTTGAAATATTACAATTGCTTTACAATTTTAACAACACCATAAACAATACAGCTAAGAAAGATAAAAGCTTGGGAAGTATAGATGACTCACATTTAATTATGTTTATATGATAACAATATTTTGAATTAAACCTACATATTCCCCCCACCCACACTCAGCACATTAAAACCTATATTGTTTCAAACATGTGTAGAAGAACGTTCTCCGACCCTTTGACCCCTAACTGTAAAGTCAGGGAGTGAATAGCACCGCTTGTGACGGATCCGTGGTCTGGTGGCAACACACTTGACTATCAATCCAGGGGTCGCAGGTTCGAATCCCCTTCGCATCACTAAAAATACAAATCGTCTTCCGGAAGGGACTTTAAATGGGGGCCCCGTGTGACAATCAATAACGGGGTCAATTAATTTTTATTTATTAGCACCTGTAGCTATATTTGTATGAACCTATTCAAGATTTGTAGGCCCGCGCAATTCTGAAAAGCATTGAGCCTACAGTGCATAAACCTCTCCAAATGCAAAGTTTTAAAGGTTATGATATGATGTGCAAACTGTCTATTAGGTTTTATTTTTGTAATGTGTAATGCTAAATCCAGTCCTTTCAATACAGCATCGGAGGCAGGCCGATAATGTTTCATTAAATGAAGTCCAGATTATATGAACGCCGACCTAATCAAAAGTCGGAAATCGAGACCTGAATAAGAAAAACAGAGATGCATAGCGTGTAGTAAATACATTTAGAATTGCCAATTTCTTAATTGAAAATGTAAATCAATCATGGAACATTTACTGTTATTTTCTGGTGAATACAGAAACAAGCTCAACAGTCAAAACATAGGGACACTAGTTATTGAAAATGGTTATATGGGCAGAAAGACATATACAACAATAGAAGACAAATCGCTAGCGCTACAATGATTGAGCTAACGACGGTTCCAGCATTCAAATGGAAACGTGACTACTCAAACAACCACAAACCGCCCCATTTCTACAAATCTCAAGCGCCATGAAACAAAAGGAGATTTGAAAAAAAATCGGCAATGACAATACGTATATTGACGTTAGAACTAGAGGGGAATGAAGTTTAATCATTTGTAATTAATTATTTTGTATTAACAGTTTCTGTTGACAAATAATGTACAAAGCAGAGCTCATATCGTAAGCTGTTAGACAAGTGTGTAAACTGAATGTACCGCCTCAATAAAAGCAAGGTTTGTATACTATGAATGAATTTATTTTTCCAAATGTTATTTCCAATTGTTTATGGAGGAGTGAACTATTCATTCAGTTAAAGAGGTTTGCTAATACTTTGTACACGTTACATGCATGGTGTGGAGCAGTGCCTTGCGTGTTGTGCATGACCAACGACCATTTGTGAAAGAGTGATGTTCCCTGAATATGACTTATTAAAATCCGTCTTTATTGTTTGTTCGTAGCAAACTTCTCCCACAGATCAAGATATATCACTCCGACCTTTGGCTCACTTTACATGGTAGCTAGTAATGCCTAACGTAGTCTTCATGTCCAACAGCCGTTTGGTCTCACAATTATGTTTCATTGAATGCGATTTTAACGCGTTGGGCTTCATTTGAGTTTGGGGGCGTATTTCTCAGTATAAAATTGATTTAGAATGAGGTGCCCTTTGAATATGAGTTTCATTCTGCTGTCTTTACTGGCCTTTGGTAAGCAAACTTCTCCACAGTTTAAGAGGTATCATTTTCAAATAATTGGTTGATATAACCGCCACGATAGGTATACCTGCCTAGTGTATTGGTCGTGCCAAGTGGCTTACCACGGTATTACTAAACCAATTTAAATTGGAAAATGTGGCTTCAAACATTATTACGTTGGCTTTATTAACGATTTAAGGTTGGTTGTGTGACAAGTAAGAATTGAATGACTTTTCTTGATATAAACTTAAAACATCATTCTTTAATGGCTCAGTTTTTCTATAAACACGTTTTTAACGTTTATATTGAAAGAAGACATCTCATGACTTTTGATGTCAATTAGCCATTACAATGATACATCTATATTTCTTAGAAGACCGCTCCTGGAATTGAGGCCATTGCCGCGCTTGTATTGAACGCCTCATCGATGTAAGTAAATAAGATTTCCATTGACATTAGAGCCTTATACAAGTATCAGAAAAAGAAACAGGGTATATATAGGGTATTTTTATTAGATGTAAGATCGTATTCTATTTTACGAGTGTTATACTAGATAACATATGTTTTGCGAGAGCGGACGCCATGAGTTGAAATGTAGTTTTTCTATGATCACTCGTGAAATAAAATACTATTTTGCACTTTAATTAACAAATACCCTCTATACATTACTTTTTCAGACTGCAATTAACAAATGTTCTTTTCCACGGTTCTTTTATGATTATTTTTACGAGGTTTACTTATATTTTTGTTATTTATGTTTCTACTTTATACACCCTTTTTAAAAACAATCCCCTTTGCTACCCTACGACGTGCAGTTTTGATCGCCGATTTCGTAGACTGTCGTTCCCACATCGCCTGTTCGAGAAATTGTTCTTCAAGATATTTTATTAAAAGTTTATCCTTATCTCGTGTTTCAGGGAATACATTTTATAAATTTTCATCAATAAACTTTTATTTATGCATTTATATTCATAAGAATTATAGCTGATGTTCAAAATAATTTTAGATTACCAGGGCATGTATACTTTGACCAAAGTACACTTCTCGCCATTCACTCAACTAATATTTGAAAGGTCGAAACAAATGTGACTAACTTTTTTCAAGTATCAAAGATGGTTTTATACATTGTTTTATGATACATCGATAATATGTGTTTATTTAAAAACTCGTCATTCAAACAACTGCAAGACTTGATTAAGATAAAATTATTATTGTGAAATAATTGACAGGTTCCAAAGTGAGGTACATGAAGTCATATTTGAAGGGAATTTACATCGTAAACGATAAATCAAATCAACGCTTGAGGAAAGACGAATAAAGCCACTTAAAGGCTAAAACAATTCAAGCGAGGACAAGCCTTCGACATCCGTAACATCACAGAAAAATCGGGCGACTCTTCCGAAAACACATCACAGACAAAACTAAATTCTGCTTACAGACAAAAGTAATATGATATAGTCGTATAACCAAATACCCTCTCATACGCAATTAACAATGTAAGGAAATAGCTTTGCTCTGTAATAAATCCTGGCTGAATGACAAAGTTTCGGTTGACAGCGCTTATTTCTTTAGGTCCCTAGAAGGAGAGTGTAAGATTTTCTTGCTTAAAGCCGACGAGCACTAGAAAAAATTAAGAATTTCAAAAGTTTATGTTTTGAGAGACTACCTTCCGGTGTATTTTGTCCCTGAGTATGAACTTATTTCAAACCGTTCAAACATATTTTGGTGCATTTCAAGTAACTGAATATAATTGTTCATGCTTAAGTTATTTGAATTGTGTGTTGAACCTTCTGTTGTCGCAATTTTCCACAAGTGTTTAACTATTTAACCTGCATATTATATATGCGGATACTTTGCTTAAGCTATATTTATAAATACACCTTTTCGTTTGCTGCTATAGACAGGCATGCTTGTTCATGCACTGGACGGATTCCAGAGAACATGTTCATAGCCATGTTCAATAAGGACAAATTGACTTTCTTTTTTAACGTGAAGCTTGCTGGAAATATAAAGAATGCCCTTGCGTTAGGAATTCTTTTCGAAGATGCTTTTCTGGAATTGTTACTAATGGCAAGATACCTAATACATAAATTATTTTCCATGGGCGAGTAAACATGTCGTTCTTAACATGTACACATATCTGTATTTTTAGTAGTAGTAGCCAACGCGTACACAAAACACACACACATAGTGTTGCACAACCTCTCAAATATCTCGGTCGTATTTAATCAAAACTTTGTGATCTGATTGGTTTTAAACGCACATATAACCAGCAATTCTTCAATTACCGAAGAATCATCTGGCTATGCAAATCACAGATATAAATACATTTAGAAATCATATCGTTATGCTAATTGAAGAACTTGGAAGATATTCTCTTCAGCTAATGGTTTTTAACTCATTTGTTAAACAATACGGCTAAGCGAACTGAAATCATCGACGATCAAACGGAGCCTGGCAAACCTAACTTAATAAAATAAACACAACGTATGAAACTTAAATTCAAAACATGCTTGTTTAATTTAACATAACTGTTTATTGCGCATAAATGTTTTAATTGTTTTGCCATTAATAAACAATTTTATAAGCATGGCTGCTGGACTTTAGTTGGACACCTATGCTGTAATGCCATTCGATTACATTCCTGTCAACTCATATTTGCACTTACGACTTGATGTCATTGAATAAGTGATGTCAATTACGATTATCACTTTGTATGTGTATTACCACGGTGACTAAACTTTATAGAAACTGCTGGCTGACGTCATAACGTCATTTGCATGTAGCTCGTTTACGTCCCTAAAGCAAAACTGTTTTCATTAACACTTTTTTCATAATATTGGTTTGTAGTATATGCCATCAGGTAGAAACATATTTAACTCACAATACAGTATGAGAAAGATACCACTTAAATCGGCTTAGGTCTGATGTTGTTACTGATAAACCTTTCACACACTGCCCTCTCGGTGTAATGCAGGGTTCTATCCAAGGTGTGACGTTAAAATTTCGTGGCGCACTTTAGGGGTACAAAATTGGACGTGCGTACCACTCCCCATTAAAATGTAAAGAATCAAAATGTGGTAAGGGCGGTTTTCTCTCATGATTATGTTGGTTATTTTCAGTCTAATATGGTGCATTTTGATAAAATGTATGCATATATTTCCTACCATACTGATATGTCAAGTTTATTTGTTTACATATTAACATTGACACATTTCGGGTTTGCATCGGCAGCCAACCCCTCCTAAGTATCGGTGCAAGCCATTCCAATTGCTGTCCAAACGTTGGTCAAGTTTTAATTGTTACATTCATTTGACGGATAAATATTATTAATAATGTCGAACTGACACTAACAGTTGTGCATTACAATTTAATGTCTATTTTCTACAACGAAATACCTTGAAAAAATACAATCGTAAAATATAATAAAAGAACACGTCGACCAAAAAGTTGGCAAAGTGCAAACTAAACTGCTTGTCTATTCTCAGTAAAAATATGTTTATCTTAGTTTCACAGAAAAAATAAGCTTCATTTTTAACTTGAATGTTATATTAAGATGCTTATTTCATAGTTAAAGTTTTTGGAGCGAATAGTACACTTTTAAACATAAAATGTTCAACAGCTGTATCAGAATTTCTTTCAGCGATCATATCGGTCATTTGGCATGTAAGAACAAGAATAATACTGTACAATAATATGTATAATTTGTATCAATAAATACAAGTCTCACATATATGACTATGTGTGCAACATTGATTTCGTTTGTGTCACTTACAATTATATGTATTGCTGGTCATAAGGGACACTACAGTAAAACCGTTTCATATTTGAGATATGCATTCACCCAAAGCCGGTGAATCGGTTGACAACGCATCCATTGTGTAACAATGTGGTCAAAAAAACAGTCACAATCATATACAGTATGTATCCGAATAATGTCTCCTACGACAGTCGCAGAGTATAATCAACGACATATTATCTTAAAGACAAGTTCTACGTTTACCCAAACGATAATTTCAAATTGATGTTTTTATCTAATTGTATATACTGTCCTCGCAACATAAGGACTTCTGCAATTTTAGTCATATTATTATGCATCGTCAGACTCACCTGCTAGTAACATAAAACGCAGAGTATCCTCCTTTGCTTTCTATTTCTATTTTCACTTGACATTTACACACTGGATGCACCTAGAGGGAATGCCAGGAGAAGTAAAATAAATATATTGATTTAACGTAGACAAAGAACCTAGAAGAGCTGCTATCAACTGCTGACAAAATAATATCAAAGCATTAACAGAACATTATATCTTAGATCATGATTCAAGTACAATGACCAATCAACGAAAGCATATATGAAATCCATTCGGGCTTAATCTTGTTATGGGTACTCAACCTCACAATAAATTAAACATTCATGACTGATCGAGGCCAACATCAATTTGAAGATAATAATATGTAAAAGTAAATAAACTAGATACAGTTATTAAGAGACTTCACGTTTTCAAAGCGGACTCTGCAATATCAATCCAATCAATGTGTTCATATATATGCAATATGTCATTAGACACGGCCACTCTTAAACCTTTACGCCCGTCGCCTTGACTTAATACAATGTAAATGGTTAGAGACATTAATTCATATTCATTCTGGCTTAAAAAAAATGACATGTGGTTTGGGTGTCGTTTTACAACAAACAATTAACCCAAACTAAGAAAACAAGTTTGATTAAAATGTATATATATATATAGTATACGTTACATAAAAGTGTCCCTTCTTGGTGTATACAAAGGTGATCGATCCGTAAATCTATGTATTTTAATAAATATCCAGTTTTTATGAGATCAGCGGTCCATATCGTGTTTTAGGCCGGTCGGGACCTCACCAAAAAAAAAATATGGATCGCTGACGTCATATAATATGGACCGTTGACGTCATGAAACTGGGGAGTGCTGCTTGCAATTTTCACAACGACATTTTTCGCAAGTAACGATTATTAGCTTTGTTCTATAAAACACATCAAAGGCGCTTTAAAATTATTAAATGGTAACAAAAAGGTATAATATAAGAAATATAACACACAACTTCGGGCAATATGTCATTATAAGGACCGGCCAGTCACCGCCTCGGTCCATATTCACCTTTGGGGGTCTGACTGGCCGGACCTTATAATGTCATTCGACCCTCGGTGGTAATATTTCTTAATTATAAATATGAAGGTTTATTACTAACACCCGGGCCACCAAATATCGCAAAGTACGAGAAGCCCTTTAGATATAAGTAACTTCATTTGATGAACATAGTACTTCTATAGCAAAAACATTGAACATTATTAAAATAACATTTTATTTTAGCCGTCTGTCTGAGATACATTGGGGCTTATTTGCAAGAATCTGATATGCAAGCATTTTATATGTGAAAATGTTTAATGTTGTAACAAAAGTTCATTTTAGGGAACGAAGCTGTAAAATACTTACAAACAGACGCTTTTAATTGTTTGAAAAAATACTAACACGAAGATTTTTTGGCAAGCGCATTGTTTCGACAAGATTAATTTACCCTCTCACACAATATCCTTCATCATGAATGTTTTGACAACGCGCGTTAGAGTAGACAGGATGAAACGATCAGATATATTATTCCCAACATAAGTACCATCCATGGGGACTTGAGTTCACCGACTATTGAAGTCTGTATGTCAAAAGACCTCTGTTCTTTTTAAAGGGAAACTTTCAATAGAGGAATATCCATACCAAATGATATAACCGATATTATGAGTCTGCTATTCAAAGACGACGTTGCAAATTGCGCTGAAACCGCGAATAGCTGGAACTTGGCCGTATATCGAAATATTGTATTGGCCTGGAACAACAATGTACCGTTAATGCAAAGAAATCAAATACGTTCTTATTTGAAAGAGCAGCCCCTTGAAAACTTATAAAACATGGTTATACAAAGTCCAACATGTGAAAGTAATATCTTCGTATAAATATATATAGGACTACTTTTTATCCAACCCCCCATTTTTCTTGTCAGATGCAAAACACCAGTTACAATTTCAGGCCAGACAGAAAAAGCATTTTAGCACGCAAATCGTATGAAAGGCCGAGTTGTAGCTTTAATAGAATGTATTTTTTTTAATTGTTAGACACTTCGGTGTCCCAATTTCAACATACGGAGCGGACATGTGGGGTTGCAGCTACGCACCTAAAAGTTAGCGTGTTCCATCTTCGTTCTGCAAACACTTTCTTGATCTAAATGTTAGTATCAACAATTATATGGCACTAGGCGAATGTGGTCGTGTTTCTCTTTGCATGGCCGATTATTAAACATGTATTAGATACTTGTGTAGATTTCTGCAAATGCCAAATAATCTTTACACGAAAACCATTACGTTCAGTTTAAACCCCTTCAACCCCTTAAAGTCGACATCAGAAGAATAAATTTGGTAACAATGCACTGTATGACTCAGAGGTGGCACGATACCGTTTGAACAACTTCAAGAGTCGAACTCTATAAATACGTTAAATCCTTACCCAAGGCAGACACATACATTTTCATTTATTTGTCACATTGTTACATTTGTTCGTGCTTTTAATGTGTTCAAATCACCGGTTTAATATCGAAGTTGTCCGGCATCTTATCATAGAAAGAACTGACAGACTATGTGCGTCCTGCTTGATCAACGGGAATAGGCCTCTGTATGAATACGAGATTCATGCGTTTTTCACATGCCTGAGGGATTCCCCTGTAAAACCCCAGTTTTATAGCTGATATACGATTCATTCTGAACTGAATGTTATTACAGACTCCTACAGGCAGTAAATTATTGTGTTTTTAGAAGTGGCAATTATTTAATAACTAGTAAAAATGCATATTTAGATTAAACATTTGTATAAAATGTACTATTTCAGATCAATATTTCTTTAAAGGCCACTCACTGCAATGCATGATTGTAATATATAAATATATATATTTGCGTAACATTTTATGCTATATTATTATGAATTAAACATTTATAACACAAACAAACTTTAACATTTACGTGTACTTCAGTAAAAGATATTTAAACCCATGTTATTAGGTAGAACAAATACATATCTGACGTTCACGAGAATTTCTGATCAATGGTTTTCGATAATAAAAGAGACTACAACCATAATCACGTCCTCGCTACACCGTTGTATTCTTCCTGAAACATTGGGCGATACGTCTATAGTAATTGACATCATAAGTGCTTATCTCGAGTCCAAATATATTTGGAATGTTTCTAAAAACAAAACGGATATCTTATTCTTTGAATGACACATGTGGTGGAATGATCTTTTATGAGTTTTATCTTGGTTTAAACGAGTGTTATATGTCTTACAGTTAGTATTATATCTTATTGACGCGTCCAATTAGTACCTTATAAACTTACGTTCACATTAGATGTGATTTACCTTCAATTACAGTGGCATTACCTTAGTAAGTAATCTAGCAAAAAGTTTGCGGGTTGGCTATCCTAAAGATGCGCTCTTACTCACAAATACTATTTACCACAATCAAAACAATCTTTTTAATATACCTCAAGAGGATGAATAAATGGCGAAAACAATGGTTCTTATGAAGGATACTATGTTTAGTTTAAATAGAAAGATGCGGAAGACACGGTAATTCTACCTTATGAGACGATAGTCGATCACAGTAAATCTTTTAGCACTCACCAGTCATTTAATATGTGTGCGTTTTCAGCTATTACATACACGGTAACAAGCATGTTTTCAGTATTATTAGTTTCCATAAATGCATTATTTTAGTAGTTAAAGGTTTTTTACTCAAAGGTTTTGTTTATTATACATGTTTATGTACTACTTTTGAATAAGAGTGTCGCTTTAAATTTAGTTCGAAGAATCTTACTATTCTATACAAATATATTTACATGTCCATAGTTAATTTCAAGATAAAAATATGTTATACTAAATATATACTTATATAAAGGTAATTATATAAATTTGGTTAAAAGAACAACAGTGATATAACTGTACAAAATATGTACCTTAAATCCTTCCAGTTATACGAAGACCGCCTCTATACTTAAGCAACTAACGAAAAATTTATGTTTAGGAGAAGGGATAATTAGACGCATGCGTTAATCCAGGGATAAATAATGCCAAAGTCTTTGCTCCAATTTTTGATCAATGCCTAATTGATAGTTTTCTGCAAAAGTGGCGAGATGATATTGCCACCAAGCCAAAAAATAATAGAATATCCATCCGCAAAGTAAAGTCTCAACAATTTGAATATTTTTATATTTCATATAAAACACAAACAGCAATACCTTACCTAAATATATGAATCGGCCCAAGCGCTATGTATTAAAACTGACTGAATAGACTACTGAATAGACGGCTGATTAGATTGCCAGGCAATGACATATGTGTATTATGCAATGCACATGATTTTAGGACGGATTTCATTTTGTTTCAATGACCTCCGATCACTGTTTGATAAGAAGTTGTTTTTTCACGTGTCACCAAATATGTTTAAATTTATGAAACTTGTAAGAAGAAACAATTAATTTAATGTCGTCAATGAAATTTTTTGTTAAAGGCAAATAGTAGAAGAAACCTGTTTATTATTGACTTTAGTTTAGGTTTTAATTGTATAACCATCAAAACAACTATCAACTATCCGAATTAGATTTAAATCTAAGACACTGGTAGACCTTGGGAACTATGCATTCATGTTAAGTATCGTCCTCAGGGAGTAAACGTAAATGACCTTGCCTGGGATAAGGTAAATGGTAATGCTGTGTAATAATTAAACGCAATATAGGTTCTTTTTACCTTAAGGCATATACATGTTATAACTTTCGTATATTAAAAACATAGGGTGGGTTTCACCAAACGGAATGCAAGTCTTTGATATAGGACATAATGGAATGAATATCAGTTAAGGCTATTGTCGTTTTTGGTCAGTGCCTTCAACAATTTAATGACATAAAACCAGTCTACTTTGAAATAGTTGAGTGACTCCGGGTTTCAAAGGATCCGTTGATGGGTTGCCATTCCTTTTTCTTAATTGGATATTTGTAGCAGATTTAGTATAAACAGATACCCTTTCTGGTTAACTTCATTATCACGCATGTCGGATGCAGGTTCCGGATCGCTCGGGAATCAATCAACTACTCTTTCCGTTCTGTTTTTCTTCCTCCGTGTTCCTGCGTGAGACAAATAGGTGCCAACGACCTCTTCCTACTAGTGAAAATAACGATGCACTCGCACAAAGCAGTTTCCTAGCTTTTTGCTAATATCTGGTTCTAACTATCGCCACAAATGTCACATGTAATGGGTACTTAGTTAACTGTGTGGCGGCATTGGGGCATTTTTGTTCGTAATGTTACCCTATCATCAGGAGTGGCATGCATATGCTGTCAATCACTAGGTGACTTGCATACACATTTGAACATCCGCGGAAGCGACGGCAGGCTTCGCCTCAACGACTTCATGAATATGACTGATTCTTCGTATGGCATGAAACTGATCCACTATTTAAATAACAGCTTTGGGACGGTATCCATCTAAACCAAAACGGTGTCGAAGATAGATGTAACGGAAGCAGTATAACTGGTAAGTTTTGATCTTTAGAAAATGTGAGTAGTCTTTATTGACGCTGTCTGTAGAGATATAATTCTTCAACTAAGGTTCTATGCTTCAAAAGCTCGTTAAATCAAACGTCCTGTGATGAAAATTAAATAATATGACCTGTGGTCAATTCTCGTAGACAAGCACTTTTCTTCCGACACCAACTGTCTCCCACAGTCGATAAAACTATATTGCAATTCGTGAGGCCGGACACTAGGTACCGTTTGTCGCTAAATGTTGCCATGTTTATTTCAACTTAGAGTAAAAAAGAAAATGACACCAAGATAGTGAAGTCTGCAGGTGCGTTTTTGAAACTAATATTATCACAACTATTTAAGCGAATGTATCCCTATTTAGAAGTTGTATCTCGACATATTCTAAAACTCTTTTTTGTGTGTAACTTGCTTCTTACGAAAAATCAAAATAAATAACATTCTTATTTCAAACCGTTTCTTCTTACACTACCACAATAACCGGTTGAAGAAAGGTCGATGCACATATGAACATCTACATTGTCGTACCATGATACCATATAAGTAACATGTCTTTGTTTAATTTGATAACTATTAACCATTGTAATTTACTTTTGACAAAAAAGACCAAACAATTATGGTCTAGATTTATTTTAATTTAACAGTCTTATTACTATCGACCATCTATAACCATCTGGTGATATTGGAAATATGATTAACACCTATTGATATGATCAAATGTGGGAACCTTTAGAACTGTGTTGTTCTCAGTAGGCCATATTGTTAGTTTCTAGTGGGGATCGATCCCACATGTCGCTGTGCAGGCGGGCACTCTTTATGTTGCTTTATAGACATAGAATACCCTACGCTTTGCCCCTCGATATTTTTATTCCAATTCCAACTTTGGAGGCCATGGTCAATTTCCAATGCCCTTGAAAATAATCGTGCGGCGTGAATATAACGTTCGACACAGTATGAAACAGACTACCATTTTTTTTATTTGTATTAGTCGGGGATCGAACTCATGACCTCTCGTTTAGCTGGTGTACGGGTTGTTGGTTTGATCCACATCGGAGCACACAGCAAGTAATTTATAAAGCGGCATTAGAACTACGTAGCAGTCAGAATGTTTAAGCTCATCCTTTGTCTATTTTCTGCATAATGTTATCCTCTACCGCATTCTCCAGCGTTCAATTTAAAGAGGAATTTATACGCCGAAATTGGGAAATTTACCCATTTGTCGACATAGGTCTAACAACAAAGAACGAAATCAACAATCGGAAAGATTTTTTTAGGTCAGGTCCGGTTACGTGTTGCCGACCAGAATCTCCAACTGTTCCCCACAAGGGAGGCTAAAATCTTCAATTCATATACCAACGTCTTATCTGATGATAAAGCTGTAGCCGTTGCCTAGTATTATAAGGATACAGAGACAACTAAAATTTAGTCGTTGGGTTCGATCCCCACGAGATGCACATACGATAATTGCCATGTAAATGTTACTCATTATCAATGCATACGGCTACGGGTATTTGTGAATTTATCTCATTTAATAAAAAAAATCGAATAAGGTTATAGATAGCTGTGCGTCGGTAACGAACATATGCAGAGTAAATCTCAATGAGCCTTCTAGAAGGTTCCATAGATTCAACATGGCCAAGTATTCTCAATAAGTAAATTGTTTAAAAAGTTATTAATTTTCAAAGTAGACATTTGGAGCAAAGACACACGAGGGCTATTTTTTGACTGGATTTGATAAGCTTTACAAATTGTCGTTTTATTTTACAAACATTTAAGGTGGTGACCAAATATGTTCTCATAGATGTATATGATCGTCATCTATGTAGTGTTGAGAGGTTGTGTGTACCTCGATTAGCACCTGTTAGACCATGACTTGTCGCTGTAGTGTTATTTGTGTTAAAATACTATATTTTCATCGCCTTATCTTTTGTAAAGTTAATATTGTATAGCACGCAAGGGGGTATTACGTCATTGTTTATTTCAATATTGGGCTGCGATCGGATTATTTTAGCCAATGATATGCGAGATAGCAAAAGTTAACTTTTTAATACAAACGTATGTTGTCTGTTACACTTCCTAAAGAAAAAATATTCAATTGCAGACTGTAGAGACAGCTGATGTTTAATCGCAATGAGTATTTTTTAAATGTAAATATTGGGCTGCGATCGGATACTTTTAGCCAATGAAATGCGACATAGCACAAATTAACTTTTTAATATTTTTTTAAATGTAAACATAAGTGTTGATCGCATTTTTTCTTGCATTTTACCTCGATGAACGCAGTAGGGCAAGCGCCCAATCACTCAATGGACTTTCCTAGCGTGCCCTACTGCATTCACACAACATAAATTCAGGACAAAATGTGATCAGTCCTCACTGTATACACGGTATCTTATTTGTTGTTTTGTTATAACCTTTACTTTAAATCTGGAAGATTTTCTGTTTTCATTTAATTTGTTAAATTTGATGTTATATATTGTTTTGAGATAAATTAACAAACATAGTCCTATAATCGGTATTTCGATTGAATTTTGGTAGCTTAATATATCCAGTGGGACACAACGGCACAAATTTTAGTATATTGGTTTGTACATGTTCGAATACCATTCTTTAGTAACTGATCATCAGATGCATAAGATTATATTGTTTAACCGTGCTTGATAATTATATTTTTCCAGAATCCATTGCTCTTTGATGTGTGCTTGTGCTGAATGAATATACATTTCCGTAATCCCAAAGAAGCGATTGCAAAACCGCGCCTGTGCATTCGTAGTTTAGTCTTCCCACAGAAAATGGGAATACGTCGTTAAAAACATAACATAAACAATGCACTTTTAAATGTAAATTATGTTCTATCGCTTTCAAAACGACATTCGTCAACATTTTTTTTTTGAAACGACCATACTGATTTATTTCCTCAGATATAAAAGCTATTCCTGCGCGATCATTAAACTCATCCAATTTAGTTACAAAAGTTTGGTAGTAAACATTTTTAGATATCTGTTCCGGAATTTTAATGTGTTTCACATATATCGCTGTTTTAGAACTTTAAATAAACTGTTTATATAGTTTCAAATATATTTAAACAATTAAAGTACCCAAACATCACAGACTTTCTTCATCACATTTCTTGCAAAAATATATGTAAATACTACTAAGTGCAAACCAAACTATTTAAATCTAATACATTGATTCATCGATTCATTGTTAAGACCACAATCAGGTCAACATTAATGATGACAAATGTAAGAAAACCAAAATTATTTAATATATATGAATTGGCCATTTTTATGATTACTATAATTAGCATGCTAAAATTAAAAATAATATTTCCGTACATTTATCTTAATACTATATGGTATGTGTGTTAGATAAATCCTAAATGAATACATATATACATATTTTCCTAATTAAGAATAAATTGTATGTAACTATGTGATATTAGCGATAAATATGCGGTAGAAAATCCTAGTTGAATAGCCAGTTATGCGGCGTTGTGCCAGTACCAGTCGTGTGTACTTTATCACTGAGTAGTCTAAAGTCATAACAGTATGTTAAGACACATTGTCCTCATCATTCGTTATTGAGCGGCGAGAATTCGGTCAGTGATGCATGAAGCTGATCATTGTTGTAGTGGGAAGACACAAGTGACCTTTGCGGTCTACGTTTTTGGCCGCATTTCCAAAACAGATGAATAAATGTCCGTCTAAACTCATGACTCATAGAGCAATAGAGTACAAAGTTTACACTACTGTTAACTAAAGCAATAATATCCATGGAATCGCCAAGCGGAATGTAAACTTCCTCGAAGAAATCTCTTAGAAATATACAACACATAATTAGAACGCCCTGTGGCAGCTCCGTGATCAGGAATAGAACAATGACTATCAGCAACATGATTGTAGTCCTCGACATATCACGATTTCGTCGAGAAGGCTGGTTAACTGAACCGTTCCCTGACATCCGCTTTTTGCTTTTTAATCTTGTGTTATTCAAGGTAATAAGCAACAATGCTCCGTAGATTATAATTAAAACACATGGAACTAGCTTAGCCAGACAGCTATATAAAATCAAACTGACAAGAATCATAGGCTTCACGTTTCCGGATCCCAAATTCCAGTTTTCAAAGACATATATTGTAGTGTTGTCCTTCCATGACCACTCGTCAAGTGAATGACTAAGATAGTTTGGAATCATCAGAATAATGGACGCAATAATTATTATTCCTACAACCACTCGCGCACGAATTATGCGCCGCATTCTTGTTAGATTTCCTTTGGCCGGTGAATGTATATGACTATGACGGAAAATTGCAAGAGCTACACACAGCCATATTGAAATTGTGTGAGCAGTAGAGGAGAAATTCAGATACACGAGCAGGAAGTGCATCCATCCCCACGTGTTTTTCCCCGCTGAAATACTGTTCGCTGAGTAGCTAATATAGAAATGAAAGGCGAAAGGAACGTATGACATCATTGTTGCCATATCGGCAACTGCCAACCAAGTCAACACACTATTGATGGGCGTCTGTAATTTCTTTCTAGTTAGCACTATTATGTTTACGATGTTCATTGGAATACCAAACACACAAATTAAAATGCTTATATAGCCATGAATGGTGCTATACCATCTGCTAAATGCATTCAGAGTTTCTGTATGGTACACGATCATCGGAGGGCCCGATGTGGTGGCTACAGCTATTGTTGTGTTCATCGTATCAGCATACGATATTATACAATTCGTATAAAAGCCGAGACATCATTAAATTGTTGCAGTTAACTGAGTGTATTTCAATTCAAATGATTTGAAGTACATTTACATTCAACATTATCAAAACATTCCCCATCTATTCATTGTATCAAATGCTTATAAGTGTGACCAATGCACATTTCATGTTAGATACATCACAACTAGGTATAAGACGGCAACAATATATTTTCTTCGGATAAACACACTATTCGTGCCATTTTGAAAAAGGTCCTTCTGCACAATGCTTTGTAAGAAACGCTTCTACATTCGTTTAAGTATAAATTAGCAACTAGTTTTTCACTACGCTTATGCCGTCAATGTCTACCCGATGTCAATTACAGTAGTGGCATCATCTAATATCACGGCAAAACACATGAAGGCAACTTGGCAGTGATAAGGTTTTAGGCCGTCGATTGGTTTCATATATTTTGATAAAAGTAAGTTATAACAAATACGCATGGATATCGCATGGCTAACGTTTTAAATACAACGTCTTATTCTTTTGTTTTATCCCCACCGGAGCTTATGTTTCCCTCTTCTTTGAAAACAACAATTCAAACAACTTCTTTGTACTTCTGGAACTCACTAGTTTCGTTTTTATCACAACAGCGAATAGGATGCGTCAAAAGATTTAGTAATACGATTCCTGCACTAACCGCAGATGTTAATGACAAAAGATGACATGACAGATGTTTTGTTATCGAGTTAAGATCGCTTCTGCCAACTTTTATGGGTACATTTGTTTTTCAATTAACATTTCTACATATGATGCACCTGAAAAGAGAAAAAACACAGTAGAATTACGTTCATGGAATTAAAATACAATTATTGTACTCGATTAAGAAAAATGCCATCTAAATCATGTTTATTAATAGTAACAACTGCTGATAAACCATTTGTGGAATATTAAAGGGACTCGTTCACGTTTATGACATCGAAAAAGTACAATGCTTGTACCAATGATTTAACTTCATAAAAGTGTCATTTAAGAACTCACTTGTTAATAAGTATCTATAATGTGACAAACATGCTAGAAAGCATTGTTAAGAGCTTGGATATACAAAAACATACTTTCATAGAAGTATTTACCTACAGCTGTTGGTGTTTGCTCATAAATTAAATAACATAACTAATAGCTAAAAGGACGAATGGGAGAGTGACACGCTACGGGATACACATATTACGAAACAAAGATTAATTTCACATAACGTTCTCTTATCAGACAATGTTTGAAGTACCATTTGTGACCGGTCGGTGGCAAAAGGAGTTCACTTGGATGGCAAACACGAGTACTAATCCATAAATATTTCCCAAAACTTAGTATCAGGTTCGACCTGAAATTCCTTACGCATGTTAACGCCATTATTTCATGGTTTGTTTTTCTTATAAATATATCATCGGAAAGAACACATCATATTATAAATAGTTGAGTATGTTCTCGGGAGATAATTACATACTTTAATGGCGAAGAAATATAGGGAATAATTTTACAATTTTTGACCATAATTGTACAATTATAATACCATTATCTATGATTGTTTTACTTACCTATACCATGCAAATGACTCATTAATTTGAAAAAATGACTATTTAGATGCACATGGACTCATTTTGTTTATTTGTTAAATGGTATATGTGTTGTTATGTTTATAAACATACACAAAAAGTCTTAAGTTAAATAGCGTTACTGATGCTTTCGGCGAAATCATGCATAATCAGTCTAAGTGTTATATAAACCATTTATATGATGACAATGAATGTGAACGATTAAAAAGCGCTAATTTTGTTAATGAAAACAAACATGGCAGCGTTCTCTTCGGGTGTGGGAGGTCTCGGGTCCAAACCCCGACTACGTCATACCAACATTACTCAAACACTTATTGGTACCAATGAATCCCTTACTTGTTGCTCGACATATAAAGGGTAGTAATGGTGGAATAAGTAGGAGGTTAATGCGAACATAAACCAGTTAAGCACATGTGCACTCGTGTTCCAGAGAGCTCAGGTGTGGTATGTTTGTGGTGTTCGTACTTGTTTGTGTTTCCCGTCCAATGTCTTTTTGTGGCCATAACGTTTGCCTCTTAACAGCGTTTATAAATTTTGTTGTTCAACTTCCGGGCTTGTCTCTATAATTTGCATTGCAGAAATAAAAAAGCCTGCCATATATTTCATCACTAAAATCAACACCTATTCGTTAATAGTTGTTTAATATCCGCGATTACAGTCCTACTTTTTGGCATTATTGTTTATTTCTCTGCAATTTTCCCAATAAAAGCTTGAAGATTATTGCTTCTTCATAATATAAGTGCATTTGTATTACTATGATGACCGATATGTCATAAAAGTTGGATTATTGACTAAGATATCGTTTTATATTATTAATAAATGATAAATTGACCGATCATTTTTCAATGAACCTGATAATCTTATTAGAAGAAAACTATAACATTTCAAAAGTGTCGAAAAGCATGTTTCTGTTCGAACAGACGAATAACTAAAGAGCCATGTTTGTTTAAGTTAAAGCTATTTAGTGCCTTGGTCTACAACTGTACAACCTATAACTCAGTCATATTAATATCTGTTTTTATATAATAACAAAGTATGGTCTCTTTGTGAGCAATTAATGATTTCGGTTAAAACGTTCTTTGTACTAAACGTGAATACCATCCTAGTCTAGGGTTTTCCTAGCAAATGAATACCATTGCAGAAAAAGTATTTTTAAACTAAACAAATCATTACTTAACAGTTTAACAAAATAAACATCTGAAACAGTTAAACTCGAAGTTTTAAATGGTCTCTTTTCAATTTCCATATAGTTACACATGTCTATGATTTTATCAAAAATAGAGTACTTGCTAAATGTTAAAAGGCGCATAATAAACGATAATGCAAAACATTTCTTTATTTTAATGCATCATTATGTTACCCCATTTGACATTTTATAATCAAACTTTATATGAAAAACTACAGAAACACAAAAAGGAATATTATTTGTGCACAGAAAAAAAAGTATAAGCGATATTTTAGCTCTTTATAAACTGGGAAACTTTGTGGCCAAGTCTCTATTAAAATGCATTATTTATCTGACACCAAAACAATGTAAACTAATACACCTACACTATATTTAAGCTTTTTTCTCCAAAAGTATACAAAATAAAGGTGTACATGAACCAGTGCCGCAAAATTGATAAACTTAAAACACATGTTACAAATTGAATGTTGAATAGTGTGTGTGCAACTGGCTCATTTAAGCGACTGTCATGCAATTAACTGTAGTTATTAAAATATATTGAATATACAGTTCACATAGACAATATAATATTTATATATTTAATCTTACTGGTTAAACACTCGCGTTACATATGTCCTATCTAATAAATAATTGTGTAGTCTTTCGAATATGCTGTAAAAATATTTGTGTTACTTAGACGAACACAAACTGTATTAGTTTTTTTTTCTGGCCTGAGTACCTCCCTCAACATCACTTTAATGAATCAAATATCTCATTTATCCAATTTCCTTCCATTACAAAAATACAAGTATTGTTGTAATTCCAATGGTTATGAACAAGACATTTATTTAAATTGTTCTCAGATACAAAAGCACATACAAACACAAAAGACAACTCCATATCTCAAAGCCCTTTTTCTTCGAAGTCCTTCGCAGTAATTAATGTTAATGGTAATCAATCATTCGTGTTGGGGAAAAAATAACACAAAACAATTTATTTTTCTCTCCTCGTATCCATTCCATCCGCGAAATAAATGGTTGTCACTTGTGCACCAACGCCGATCAGTTATGCAAGACGTTCCGATATCCGCGAGCATACATCCATCTAATCCGCTAGAGTATTGGCTTTTATACGGCTGAGCTTTGCTGCCTAGCACTATAACGGCGTTTTCTACAGGGTAGTATTGGGTTTCATACGACCATGCTATTTCGTCGAAATAACCGAAACATCATGAAATAATAAATACCTATTTTTGCATCAGAAACATTAAAAAAATACCAGTACACTTAATCCAACATACATTTATGATATAAATAAAACAAAACACCGATGAAAAAAGAAATGTAGTAGCAGTAGTAGTAACGAAGTAGTCTATCGGGCTTACACCAGGGACGAGGTTTAGAAGTCCATTTATATAAATAACAGACATGATGTTACCATAGGGTTTCCAGAAAGCTATAAAACACGTTATCATTTAGAACTAGATATAAAATATGTTTAAAGAATTGTACTAATACTAGATGAGATATTCATTTATTTTGTCAATGGGGCGTCGCAACATTATAATCTGTGAATGTTTATGTTCTATTTATTGTCTACTGGACAGCACTCTTTCTAGCCTATTAATAAATAACACTAATGGAAAATCCTTGTTCATTTCTGGTGATACTTGTTTGACTTCTAAGTATATCCTATTTTCATCCTCCTCATCGTAAGCTATGACCATGCTTCCGTATACAAGATTGTAATAATTAAACCGATAAAAGTCAGACACAAGGTTTGACAGCTGGTACTTATACAAACACGGCTACCATCTCAATATACAAGTTATGTTGATGTTACGAAGTTAATTTATGATCACAAAGAGCTTTTACATGAAAGTAAACCTAACAAGTGTGCTGGAACATGAAGTCGCGTGTTAATTAATTTCAAAAATAAACATATATCTACTTTTGCGCTATGTTGAGTAACGGACTACTATTTGTATGTATGGTTGATATAAATAACACTTCTGCTGCATTGAATGTATCTAACGTAAACGCTTAACATGTTTTTGCTATTATATTTATTTAAGTCCAGCAAGGAAGTATATTTAATGTTGGCGAAATGTGTCAGGTGGAATCGAATGAAACAATTAATACATCTTTAAACAACTAAACAGTGAGTAAATATACTGCCGTATTTTATTTTCTATCTGTGATTTGGCAAAGACTATTCATACAGAGGCAGGGATATTTCATAGACAAAGATTAGTTGAAAACTCCTTCAGATGTGCTCCAATTTTACTGCAATGGAAACACACGGCGACGTTAACAAAATGTTAACATCAATTGTGTCGCTGTTGCTGTTAAAAGTGGATATATTGCAGGGTAACATTTTAAAAAAGAACATGTATACTTTTGTGTCATGAACGTCAGACAGTAGCCAAAATATATTTATTTCACCAGCTAGTATATAGGATTAGATAATAACTTGCAAAGTAATGAGTTTTCATTGTACGGCGAGTAGTACAACAAGCAAATCAAAACTTTAATATCGTTTCACGTACTCACCGTTTTAGCAAAACATGTATGCACAGTCTAGTCATTTTTATACCATTCATATTTCTTTTTATGTTAATAGAGCAGAATCCCATTTACTCAGATGCTGGAAGAATTTAAAATGCATTTGTCCTGTTTAATTCATAATTCGTATGAACTTGAAGTTGTGCTCTTAAGAATCATTCAAGAATGCCATACTCTAACAAACACGTAAAAATAGTTGATGCACTGTACATCAAAACAACAAATGATTTAATAAAAGGTTCGTGCACTCGCTGCATAACTTTGCGTCCCTGATTTGAATCCCGAATTTACAATTGTAGATGGAAACAATATTTTACTGAAATAACTACATGTATATTCATACAGTAGCGATATATATGCAAAAAGCTACAGAAACATGCTCAGTAGCAAAAAGTTTAAACATAAACCCGGTTTAGTGGCAATGGGCAAACGCCAAAGACATAGAACACAAAGTCACAAACAAGAAATAAAGAACAGCACACAACTCTACAAACAGCACAGTGCATAAATACTATATATATATATATATATATATATATATATATATATATATATATATATATATATATATATATATATATATATATATATAATTGGTATGTTTATCAAGAATTGTTAGGTATCGCCTTGGAACGGTCAGTAAAATGTAAATTTACTCGCATTTCGTTTCCGATTTTGCACTTTAAATCAATAGCGCACTAGAGAGTACAACTAGTTGAAACGTCCAGCAATAGTAATGATACTCATTATTTATGCATTGTTTGTTGATGACATTTCAGAAAGCCAAAAACGGGAGTGCCAGTAACAGACTACTTTGTATTGTCATCTCAGGGCACCATGGTCAAATTCAGTCACTGACCGGTTGAATAGACAAATCGGGCTCTTGTTATTGCCTTCGTTATCGCATTATCGTACATCAACCTTTAGCACATTAATTAACAATACCAGAATCACCAGACAATAACTTGATATATATACGTTAACACTACTTCTGGAGATGACATATCCATTGAGATAGTTTTAGACGTTTGTCAAAAGCACTATAGTGAACATATGATTAATAGTGTACGTCGATTCCCCTGTGAGGTGACTGTCTATAGGCGAACAGTGTTTTATTTGTGGTTGAATTAACGACGTTCGTTCTTCAAATTGCATAATATACCTAAAAACGGTCAGTGGTATTAAGGGTAAAATATACAACCTGTTAACAGTTTTAACCAATCGTCTTTATATTCAAATTCAGAAAAAAAAACACACAAATTATCTTCGACTTTGCTTTATGTAAAGAGAGACTTCATTGTTATCATAAAATAAAGGAACTCTATTTTAGTACACAAATGCATTCGTTTACATTTGTTTCAGTTGTTAGCAACACTTGACTAAGCAACAACACGTAAACTGATCAGGAAAAATGTCACTACATTCATTGATGGTGTTCAGAGCACGCGGCGGTCAGTTTCAGAAACACCAGTCGTTGACCGGTGAGATGAAGTCACTCCTTGATACATGAGAATATAAAATAAAAGATATCAAAATATTTTCTGTAGCCAATCGTGTTCAGCTGGTAAAATGCTTATCGATTGGTCAATACTTAATACAGATATAATATTAATAAATAAAATCATTCTAATGTACAAACTAGCCTTAGGAAAATCATTGGACAACTTCAAGTGGCTAAAGGGTCGTTTGATATAATTTACTTATTCTGGAAATGATTCAATTCAATTCAAATTCAAATCATTTATTTGATAAAGGCCACCGGCCCAAAACAATGATTATGTACAAACAAACACAAACGAGACAATAACAGGTGAATGGTGAACACAAGTTACATGTGAAAATTATTTGGCATAGAATATATGTAGTGATAAATGTGCATATAATACCATGTACAAAGTAGAACAACCTTATATATAGTTATGAATAAATATATATCAGTATGGTGTTTTAAACACTGTTATGGTAAATTATAATTTACAAATTCTTCCCGCAATCTTAAGGCATATAATATAAACATTGCTAAGTTATTAACAGTGTTATCTCTTGTTGTGTTCAGTAAGAGATGAAATTTATGCATGTTCGGATTATTGTAATACTTGCTGGGGAGATATTTGATCCTCAGATCATTTAAAGTAGTGCATTTCATTATGAAATGGTACTCAGTCTCAACCTCTAATTGACATATTTTACAAATTTTATTTTCATAGGGAGTATTATAATATCTGCCTGATTCAACTTCTAAATTATGGGCAGAACACCTAAGCTTAGCTAGCGCACTTCGGAACTTTCTTATTTTTACATTTTTTAAGTATGGTGCATGTCTATAATCCGTGTTCAGGTTTCTGAATAGGCTAAGTTTATGAGATTCTAATATTAACCTTGTCCAATCTTGCATGTATTGGTCTTTAAGTCTTTGCACAATGTTGATCAAGAATATATTTTCATTTTGGACCAGTTGATCTATCCATACATAGCTATACCCCGTCACATTTAATATATTTTTAACCCGTGTTGTCCAGTTGCTGTGCCCCAGTTCGTCCATATATTTGAGCATATTATAAACAAGGCGCACAAATCTATCATTTGGCATATGTAGTATCTTAAGCCAATATTTTATTACTTTTTTCATAGTTTGTATATACATCGGAAATCTTCCACAATCACCAAGAACTGCTATGTTTGTTGTTTTCTGAGGGACACACATATATGTTTTACACGCGTATATTTGGACAGATTCAATTGTGTTACGTTTTTCAGTACCCCATAATTCTGAACCATATATTAATATTGGCGCTATTTTTGTATCAAAAATCTTAAAATACGATTTTTTGGTTAAGTTGGCCAAATTTGTATAGTTTTGATAGTAACGAAATAAGTACTAGCTTCCCAGTAGTTGCCTGTTCATTTTCTTGGGAATGATAGTTGTTGTTAAAGGAAAACACCAACATATGGGAATCCGTTTACAACTTCCAATCGTTCCTTATTAAAGTATCACTTTTCAGTCTTCGAAAGTGTGCCCCCATTTTTGTAGATCATGACTTTTGTTTTCTTAGTATTGACTGTAAGGTTAAACTCCTGTGTAAAATCTGATGATAGTTTGTTAAGTATTCCTTGAAGGCCTACTACAGTGTCAGCCATTAAAGCTAAATCGTCTGCGAATAGTAGGCATAATATTTCTCGCCAATCAGGGAAGAGCTGAATCCCTTTTAGTTCGCTATTCGCTATTTGTTTAACAAAATCATTGACAAAGAATACGAACAATATCGGAGAGCAAAGGCAGCCTTGTTTTAAACCGGTTGGGCAATCAAATTCATTTGAATTGATGTTATTATTAGATCAGACTCTGGCTCTAACTTTAGTACACATTGCTGGGATTTATATAATCTACTGTATACACGATTAGATGAAAGGATTTCAAACAATTTATGTCTACTGACTAAGTCAAATGCCTTGAGAAAATCGACATATGCTACGTACATTTTACCCCCCCCCCTTTCTGCTTAATTTATTTTCAATCAAACCCTGTAAAATAAACGCGTTATCAATTGTACAGTACCCCTCTCTAAAACCAGCTCTCTTATTTTGTCAAAAATATTCGCAAAAAAGTCAATCGTCTATTAATAATACTTGTATAAAGTTTCCCTTACACGTTGAGTAATGCCGGGGGATGTGCGCTCCCCCTTCTTGTATATAGGTACGATTATTGATATACATCATTGATCTGGGAACTGGCTCTCCGTAAATAATGAATTGAATTGGTGAGCGAGTCTTTCACACAATGGTAAGTATTATTAATGCGCTCTTAAGGATTTCGAGTGACAAATACACTAGTCCTCTAATGTTTCCATTGCCCATATTGCTCGTTTTTAACACTGGTGACCAAACTTAATTTGGGTATCAAGTGAAAGAGTATTTATATGTTGCTGATTACTACTATGAAACATAATTACTGTTAAACATTAATGATAAACACTGTAGTATAACCAATGTTATTATGGTTTTATTTTGCTCTTTTTTTCACCTTCGATCGAACGAGAAAATACCCATTTACATGTGTGCAAGGCTATAAAAGTTTTTATGTAATAATGTGTTTTGTCCTTCTTCACATGTTTTTTTTCTGTACATAAACCCCATTCAAACCATAACAAGATATCATGCGGTCACAAGACATTCCAAATCACACAGTTTGGGAGCAGATACCTTAAGGACCCGTCATCCAGAATGTCTAATTGTATAACATATGAATAGAATAATTTAACGCCTAATACAAAAAGAATTCCAAAATGACTGTATGCACTAATTTATCCCTGGTATATGATTTAATCAAGTTATTTATTTTGAGGAATGTCGACAGTTAAAATCTGACTGAGGCAATTTTGTGTAGAGAATCAAAATGGTGTTATGGTAATCAGTTCACGTTTCACACATTGCTTCTCGTTAATTGGTTTTTGTACACGAAATAGCTCGATTGTCAGTCAGTTTTATGAAATAAAAGAATCCGAATCAGAGATACTATTCATTATGTTTTATGAATGGCTTCACATTTGAACATAATCTTATAAAAGTCGAAATTTGGTTTTCTCTCCTTTACAATGATTTTGCCTTAACGTAATTGACAAAAAACTAATTCTACTTCGGTTAAAACATTGTAATTACAGCAAAACACATCTTTAGAACATTGTCAGGAGTTTCTAGAATTGTTTTTGTCGCATTGCATGTTAATCGAAGACATTGACAAATTACAAGATTCAATAATAGGATAGTTTGTTTTGAAAATTACAAATAGAATTGGCAATATAAACAAGCTATTGATAAAGCTACCATATTTTTGTTTGTTAAATTGACAGTAGCCTTCTATTGGTGAAGGCTTAGATTGTTTCTTATTTCTGTGCGTGCAGACACGTTTTCTGCAATATCAATTATAGATTTGTTAATCTTATTCATTGTACCGGATAAACATTTTTATGATCAGGTATGGGCGAAATGGTACCTTCATATAGCTACATATAAATGTCAACATTATGAAATAAAAATATTCAACACAAACAATTGGTAATGGTGGTGCTAGTGGTGATTGAGTTTTGTATGATGTTTTGTATCATATTAATTTATGAAGAAACTAGTCAAACCCTACATTACTCACCAACACCAGTGACATGCTTGCCAGTGTGCTATAACATGTGCAGGATCTACAAAATTGAAACATTCGTATACGGTCGTCAATCAAGACCTGATAACTGAAGAAGACATCTTGAGTAATACAGTAAGCAGTGGTTCTCAATGATTGCATAATGACCAGAACAGCCACGTCTGCAGCCGTCTATTTAATCAAATGTCATAATATTGTGGCATATGTGCCTCGATATGTTAATCTCTAGCAAAATGCTCATTTCGCAAGGAAAATATGCTACAAACAAATGAACATGTTAAGTAGTCGCTTATACATGTACAAAAGAAAAGTTGAGATAAATAATACGTTCAGTTCATAAAAGTGACAATTTTTATAGAACAAAAACATATTCAACAATGTTTATACAATTGATGCAGAGTAGGCATGATTATGTTATTGTTTTTGTCATAACGCTGCTTGATTGACATACTTAATTTATACTGTTAATCGGCTTTCATCTACTGTTTAAAGGGGATCAGAATATCTTTAAAAAATGCATATTTATTAAAATGAGGTCATATTACGTTTCCAAATGTCATTTAAAATATTTAAATCAGGATATTTGAAAGAACCTAGGGTATGTAGTATATAAAACACACTGAAGTTTTGTAATATGCGTATGACGCACACACCTCCATATATTCATATAGTTGCGGTTGCTTTTACGCGTTTTTTTAAGGTAAAAACATGTACATTGTGTTCAACATGTTTATACAATTTTTATCACTAATATTCATCTTTAAACTGCATGGGATATACTGTAACAGTACCCTTTGTACAACTTGGCAGTGTTGCTTCTGCTAGATGTATACACTGCAACATAACATGATGTCTCTGGTCGTTGTCAAGTTTTCACTATGACCTCATGTAAACCCTTGTATAGAGATCACGTTATAACAACATGAGTAACATGAGTTTCATGACGGACACAATGTCCCAGAAGACACCGGATGTTGAGGGTAATTGTAGTGTAGCCTTTTCATAAACGTCGCTATCGAATCCTGCTGCAAAACCTACAGTCATATTAGTACCGTTTTACACCTATATTACGTTTATCAAAATCTTATGTCTGCTGATTTTGGTGTAATTTCAAAATGCACTATCATTTAGTTTAAGTATGAATCGAGTGCGCTTACTGTGCGTTTTTAATTTATATGTGGCATTGTTATACAACTTTGTCAATTATGAACAAGTGGATCCGTTGGGTAATACAGTCGACTTATCATAACATAATGTCCTTTGCATAAAGCAGCGGAATCTGCGACTGTATATTAAATGGCCGTCATAATAATGTGACACACACATAAATGACATTTAATCCTCTACTGCATAATTCCCTCGGTAATAATGAAATAAGATTGTGCTTTTAACATCAGACCCTTTTTAAGTGCGCAAAGACTATTATCACCGACCGGCATATTATTCAGTTGATCAACCCGTCACAAATGTTTGAATAAAACATGGTCTGCATGCTCAGAGATATATACTCCACCTATAGCCATATGTATTCAGTCGCTATAATAAACTCAGTACAGAAACATCTCTGTTGTTATACTTCATTAAAGAACGAAAAACACCATTTTTGAGCACATTTCAAAATGAATTTAAACACTTTTCAAGTTACCTTTTATAATTGTATCGCGTATCGCATTTCTTTGATAATGAACAGCAAGCAAATTACAAAATTCAATTACAGGTTTTTTTTTTAAATATTTCTATAGGACTTGATTATTGTCAATACAGTCAGCGTTAGATAGCGGGTATGTTTTATAATTGTGTGCCAAAATATTTTATTCGTACTTGCACAAAATTAGGAAGGCCTGTAACGTCACTATGAAGGGAAACCTGGTTACCTAGCCATGACGCTGAATGGAACAAGTCTGAGACTGGCTTGGACATTCCGTCAATTAACAAATGAAAGGTCTGGCAGTACGTTTTTGCTGACACCCATCTATATATTTTTGTTTATACTTGTATCCACTTAAAACATATCCAACAAATATACATCACCTCACTTCAGTTATATTCCTACAGATGGGGTGTAATATTTATAGAATAATGCATGGTTGACTATGAATAATAGTTGATAACTGCCCTATTGGGAAGAATAGTTGCCCGTGGGGTGTTATATGTACCGTTTGCATAAGTAACTATATATTAACCATTTACATGAAATATTTTCTCGCGCATTCGTTTGTACATGAACGTAACTGTATGGCTTTTACTAAAAATTACAGGCTATATGTTTAATTTGGTTGTTAGATATAGTTATGTGGATAAGTAACTTGTTCCCTGTTGCTATATGAATCCTACTTTTGGAGGAATGTTAATAAATGCGTATGTCGGATGTGCTTATTATGTCCTGACGATAAACACAAAAAGTACATTAAAAAATTAAAATATTAAAGATTAAAGTAGGCATGAATTATTGATACTTAAATACATTTTAAAATATTTATGATATATATTCCGGTAGGAAATACTTTTAGTTCCAAGCTACGATTGGTTGTGTCCAACTTAGCCTAAGCTTGAAAGTCACTTTTTCGCTCAGAACTCTACCTTCAGCTATTACACTCAAGATAGTTTAAACACACTGCATCCCATTCTGGTTATCATTTCAACTGTTTAATTTGACTATTATTGTCATGATTTTCAAGACCATATCAAATGATATCAAATCATAATTGACATTCTTTAACTGTTCATGTTAAGAAACTGGAATTAATTTACGTTCTTCAATGTGCATTCAAACATCTTACAAAAGACAGCCAATTGCAAGCTACTTTGATTAATTACCTCCTGCGACTTCGGTCAATTACCTTGAACGTTCAGCCACTGACCGGTAAGACAAACAGAACACTTATTAATTGCCTTGGTTATATCATTAGTCACTATTTAGCGAATCAGTTCCAATACCACAGCCAGCTTCAGGTAATTTGATGTGAAAACTCCAACACCAAGACTGACAAAGCTCAGGCTATTTAAACATGTTTCAGCCATTTGCAGAACATAATAATACATGTAGTTCTCAATGAATAGCGATTCCACTCTTTCGTTGTCTATCTTTTGATGTTGAATTAATTGTAATGTATATGTCATTATGTTGTAAAGAGCTATCATCTTGCTGTTGATTTTAGTAATGCACAATCCTTTCAAATTAGCGGGATAAGGCTCGATTGACGTCTCATTTAATGTTTAAGTTTTATCAGTATTTCATTTTGAATAACATGAACTAAATTAAACACATTACAAAAAGTAAGGATCGGGAAACAAGTAACAAAGCCCATAAGGAAAAAAAAACAGAACATATTTTTTAATTTCTTTTTAAACTGTTAAAACTGTTCAAACAGTTATATAAAATCACATGGGTCAATACTGACCTTTGATCATTTGTATAAGTAATTGTGTGCATCAATACATAGCGATCTGTCTCAAATTATTGCAGATAAATATGCAAATAATGCAAACATAAATTTGTTATAGTAACATGTTTAACTTGTTTTTCCATAATATATATTTAGGTTTAATTCTTATTTATTTACTATATATAGCGAGAAGTAATGTTAGCTAATTATAAGTGTTATAACAGCTACAGTATGTAAACAAAAGAAAAATATAGAAGTATTACAAAACAATCACTAAATGGGCATTTCTTTTTTCTTAATTCAAAAGCCTTATATATAAACAGATATATATGTTTTCTCCCACCTCAGATAAGTAGATCCATTAATTTAACCATGCTAGAAATTATTATCTCGCCCACAGGCGAAGATTAAATGCCCGTATGGAACTTCTTTTAATGGTCACCACATTGTAATTACCTCCCTTGTTGAAGACTGTCGTCTGTAGCGCATCATGGAAACCTTGTCTTGTGGCAATATTTAGAACGCTAGTTAATTATTTCTCGCTTCAAATGTCACTAGAAAACAGTTTTCACGCACCTTTCAAGAAATAATGCTTCACTCTTCTTACAACTATTTAAAGACCGATCAGACCATATACATACTCTGAATCACTGCGCGAATATGCATGACAACCACGAATTATCGCATATCCATACGCAGTTATTTTTACTAAGCACAAAAGAGTTCCAGCAAAAAATACATTTTTACTTAATTTTGTTTAACTGAGGTGGGAGAAAAAGCATCTACCATAGCCGCTCGTGTAAGATAGGTTCATCCCGACCCTGGCGCAGAATGTTTTGCGGAAACTCGGTAAACTTCGTTTCCGCTAAACACCATACGCTCGGGTCGGAATGAACCAATCTTACAGTCTCGGCCATGGAAGATACTTATAATACTTAACGCTTTATGAAAGGGCTCAATAATATAGATGGTCGATGACTATAATATATCAACTTAATACTACCATTTCATACCGTACACACAGTAAAATCCAGATTAGACAGCTGCCTATTTCAGATATACTAGTCGTAGTCATTAACCGGTAAGATCATTGTGGGCTCGCGATATCAATTTATCTAACATCGACATTTACAATAAAGCATACTTCTAACTTGTCTGATCTGTTATACAGCCTGTTATCTTAGGTGAAGTATAATTGCTTAACTAATTGCATGTTAAACATCTGTTTCAAACATAAGGTAAAAAATCATTAGGTTACCACCTTCCAAATAATGCATACAAGTACGTTTAGACTTTCAGTATACTGATTTTTTTTTCATTTTAACAAGTCATGTCAATATCTAATGTTTTATTTATTATTCAAGTTAGTTCGCTTGTGTTTGTGTATACCTTTTTGGAATATTTACAAGGATAAGACATTTTGCGTAAAATATGTCGTCGTTAATATGCGTCGAATTTCAAAATCAAAGCAGGAGGAACTTCGAAGTTAATTGGACAGGTTGACTTGAACAATAAAGTACAATGGGAATACATTATTATATATCCTGTAATAAAGAAATGCATAACATATTCCTAATCGATACCGTGTGAAATAAACAAAGCTATTAGACACATATCGTGTGTTCACATACGTATTCATATATAATATTTTATTTATAGATGTTAAAAGATATTGTTTTCTGAATGTGTAGTAATATGTATTGAACAAAATACCCTGGCTATTTTACACTATGTGGTGAAAGTTGATTGTCCGCTGATTCTATATGACGTTGATTAACAGCTGCAGTCGACAAATGAACAAAATAGTTCAAAAGAAAACATGAGTCTGCAATTGACCACTGACAGCAAATCGATACAATGGATAATGAAGTAAGGCTTACGTACGGTAACAAGGTCAAGGCCTGCAATTAGTCTGTTATTCACTCCTTAAATGGACATTCTGTTTAACTCTTGTGAGCTCTAAAGTGTCCAATGTATCTCAATGATTTTCCTATGCAGTTAATGTAGTACCACATGTAATCAAATAATCTATCAATCGGAAAATTAATAGAAATTATTCGTTTATGCTTTTCGATGAAATATGGGGTTTTATTAGTGAAATGACAACAGTAAAAATCAATTTGATATTTTTACTGCAAAATAAGAAGTGAAAATATCAACCTTCAGAACTACTTTTAAATTCCTTTGTAGTTACTTCCCTTAATCAAAACAGAACACTTTACTTTGAACTAGTAAATGTTGGCAAAATATATATTTCATCGATAGCATAAAAGAAAACATATTATTGTCACAAATTGCCTCATTAATAAGGTATAAATTCTCTTTGTATTGGCATCTGAACTACGCGATAAGCTTTAAAACTCTACACTTTAAGCAAACAAAAAAACATTGTTAATTTGCATATATATTGATTGTAATTTCATCATCACAGGAGTGTCAGCTCTTGGCTAATTTACATCATGATCTCCGTAGAGGGTCAACTCCCTGTATAGTTCAGCCACTGACCGGTAGTGTAGACAGAATGAGAACTAATAGATTGCTTCAGTTATTGCATTATCATAACACATGTTAACCATTTAACTAATCAATGACCAGACTTAGAGGCATCTGGTGGTAATTTAATATAAAGACAACTCCGGAAAAGTCCACAATATTAGTTTTGTTAAAGATATTTGAAGAACTATTGTTCGTTTACGTGTTTCGTGGAACGGCGATTCCCCTTTTAAGTGACGCTTGAATATGGAACTCACGGTGAAGTGTTAGTATTGTGTAAGATTGATGAATATTTTCGAACTTAATACTAAAGTTCACGAATGTCTACTTTTAGTGTTCACATACTAAAAGTTTTACATTAAAAATACATGCATCAAATGGATATAAAATAACCGTTAATTATAGAGTTTTGGATGAATGGGCCAAGTTGTATACGATCTGATCATTGCTTCAGAAAAAGACGTCGTTGGCATTGTGTCGTTGCAACATAAGTTTCACTTAGTAAAACATGTTCTTTTTTTGTATTGTGATTGCTTTATGATATTCCCTTTCAAATATCGGGATTCGGTAAACATAATAATTTTCTACGTAGTACATTTCTGTCAACACTTAAATTGTACAGTGAGTGGTGCTATCAATACTTTAGGTTAGTATCATCTCAACACCTCCATTAATTAAAAGACATGTCATCACAGGAATACATATCATTCAGATTAGATAGCGGTAATTTCCAGAAGGAACAGTCTTGACCGGTGAGAAGAAATCAGATCTCGGTAGTCCTTGTTACAATACTGTTTACAGCAACACAAACACAAACATTTTGTTTGATTACAGCCCGATTGTCATGTACAGTTCTCTGTTAAAAATAATAGCTAACTATGTATGCATTTTGCTTAGATCAAGATAAAGTTAAGGCATTAGAAATCGTTGTCCTTTAGTCACCCCGACTGAACTCCAACAAAACATACAACGATTCGTTCAGCAAAATAATATGTACAATGAACAGCCATTGTTCAAGCGTTCTGTGATTTTTTTATTTCAAACAGCGCAAAACTGGAGGAAAAACGACTGTCATACATATTGTAATGTTGTTATTTTAACATACAAAGGTATAATAACAAGAGTGTTTTCCAAATGTGCTGAATTGCAATTGTTTTTAACAGACAAACATTCCTAGAATAAGGCAGTTAAACGTGATTTCTGTTTCTTTTTCAAAATTGTTTTTATTAAATTTTACTTTCTTAAATTCAGCAGACTAAAAGACACATTGAGTCATAATAAAATATTCATTTCGATTTTCACTTTACTTTGTAAGTTATAACATGTTAAGGATTAGATTGATAATATGTTGGTGATTAAGTTCGTAATACATAAACCACTTATGCTGGGTTGATGATATCTCCAACAGGGAACCAATTCACATAATTTGGCAAAACTGCACCTGAGATATTATTTTGATGCGTTTTAAAGCTATTATTACTAACATGTCATTTGAATTATCTGAATTTGATACCACTCTTACTCTTCAAGAGGTATAATGTAACATAAATTTAGGTAAGAATAAATTAAGAAATCTGATAATGTTTCAAAATCATTATGAAAGAAGTAAGAACACATATTAATGTACCTGTTCGTGTGTTGTTGTTTTTTTTTTTAAATCAAATAAAGCAACGCGTGTCAGCCGAAATAGGATTGCATTATATTTAAAGTAAATGTACTTCGAAAGTTAAGGACACAATTTTAATAGACACATAGATACACACAGAACTAAAGTCTCAAAGACAAAATAGTCAAGCTTGGAAACAAAACAGTTCAATCAGACACTAATTAAAATGTAGAAACGTCTGCCGAGAATTTGAAAACAAAGTTTCAGAGAATAAATTACTTTGTATTTAGAATTTGATTTTCCTTCGTTTTTGTCATTTGGTAAATGCCAAACCCTTCCACAATCAAAGAACACCTCGCAGTAAATCAATACGTGCGTTTTTATTACAAAGTATAATACACCCATCATCATTAAAAATGTCTCTTAATGTACAATTTCAATGATAACCAGACAGAATTCGGCAAACGAATACGGGAAAAGCTTTCACCTGTACATTCAAGCGTCAAATTGTCTTTTTGTATTATAACTACAATACGTGTTGAACTGTTCGGTTTAGTTTAAATTCACCCTGCGATATTGGTGCCAGCACTCAACGCTGATGCAGAAATGTCAAAGCAGTTGCAGCTTGTGAGAGAGAAAAGGGCAGCAAGGCGAATAATAAACAAGGGAACGAGGAGCACATTAACTATACAAGACGCAGTACATACTGGCGGTTGTATAAACGCTATTGAAGATATAACGTCTAATACGGACAAAATGTAGCTATGTATCTCCTATACAGTTGAGCTTCAGCCCCCGTACTGAGCAGCATATCTTTGACGCGGTCGGACTCAAACACTGCATTACGAAGCAACCTGTACACACTGTCGGCTTACAACAATCCTCACAAGCGCTACCCTGAATGTCATAGACAAGGTCAGATTTACAACAAGCTATGTAGCATCTACTATAAAGTTCGTTTTAACGTTGCCCATTTTTGTATTTGCAATTTTTTGGTGGTTTTTGTGTTTGATCATAATTTTAGGACAAATAAAATAACCTATAGTGCAATATGATAGAGCAATTTGCCTCGGATTTATTAGGAGGTAGTGAAAACAAATCTAAGAAGCATTTTACCTCCAAGATTATCCAAGTTTCTATTACATTATGAAACGAAGTTGGATCAAAACTTCTTTTTTCAAAATGCGAACTACACCAGGGCTAATAATTTATTTGTTTACTTGTTCACTTTATGTTTATGTCAACTAAATATGTCGACTCTAAGAGAGATGTGGGCGTAAATTTGTGGCATAAGACTTAAAAACTCTCACCATGTTCTTCACATTGTGCACGATTGCGCTGTGTACGTGTTAATATAATAAAACTGTTGACTAAAATCTATATTAATTTTTATATCATATGTTCAAAAAAACCTTTCTTTAACCGGCACTGATCTGTTGGAATATTTATTTGGTCATTTTCTTTTTTCTGTGGTTGTTGCCATACTTGATCGCAGTTGACAAAGCTGTCCCATAGCATTATTTTTTTTAAAGAAAATATTTCCATTAGTGTTGATTAAATATCGTATCTTGAAAGTTCAACGTTTCCGGAACTGTTTATATATTGAAGGTGATCTTTAAATGCCCTATTCGACCGAGACAGGTTTTATCATACAAAAGTAATAGTGTTTCAGAATGATCAGTCGTCCACAATCAAATTGTGACTTAAACGGTCACCAGGGTCAATACATCTCTAAAGTCCACTTTCTTTTAGCGTTTGTGGTTCCATTAAATAATCAAAACAAAATGTGCAAGAGCAATAAGTTCTACTCATTAGCACATGTATAGATTCTGTGTTGATATCAGGTGAAGGCTAGATTTCAGTATCAATTAATTCTTATTAATTGCGAAATATTCCCATTACTGTTGCTTATAATAACAAGCGTCTTAAGCGCTTAGGTGATATGCCACGAATCTAGGTAAATAATTATTAGAAGATGGCAAGTCAGGCCAATGGCTATAAACTTATCGAAAGTGACTTTCTAAATTTATATAAATACTATATACGTCGCATATTTTCATTCTTTAGAAGATCCGAGGGAACATGGGTAAGCCGATAGCGAGGCCTGCGAACTTAAGGACCGCGGAGCATCCCCGAAACGGTCCATAAACATTTCAATAACCTATTTTGTCCTGCATGTCTCAAACGTCGCATTTTTTGTTGAATCTGAAGTAAAAATCAATATTCGAACATTTTTCTTTCGAAAAAAGATCGAGGTGTTGTGAGGTGTGATTTTCGTTGGAGCGTTTCACCAATTAGTGTACAACATTGTCCACTGACGTCATAACACGAAGTATATGTAACTTAATGGTAAAGGATAATACTTCTTTGAAACCTTCCCCTTTCAAAGAGAATTTATATCATTCTGACAATATAATCATTGCAAAAGATATACTTTCACTTTTACAGTTACATTATTGAAATGTCATAACTTCCTTACCGTCAACAATATGAACATAGAAAAGCATATAATTATGGCACATTTTTGCGCGTGACGCAATTTTCTGTACGATCAAATTCCAACGAAAACTGGAAAACATACGTTTCAATTGCAATAAAGAATTATTATTATATTTTAATTTGAATTGGTCACGATAGCGAGGACTATTTGAAAAACATCTAATAAAACGAAACTGTATTTTTTTGTGTGTTATCGACTCCAGATGTAGTGATATTGTGTGCGCCATTGCTCTCACAAAAAATTAATGCATTAATTACAAAAACTCTCAATAGAATGGTTAATGTTGTATTACAATATTTAAGTATATAAGAGCGATTTATGATGATTAACAAGACTATTTTGATAAGCTCACAACCTTTTTGTTGAACCTACGTTAACACGTTGCGGAGCAATACAAACTCTAATTTCCCAAGTAAACTCGTCTGGCACTGACTGGTCCTAGTCTGTAACCCGACCATTCGATGATCAATCTATTGTGGTGCATGTGAGGTCTGTCTTTCTTGCTTATCCAATTTTGAAACTCGTTTAGTAAAAAGGGCATGCCCAATACTTCAACAAGTAATATGGCCAATGTTTGTTCCTTGCTATGCATGTGGGTTTCGTCAGGTAAACTAGATTTCATTTGAGCATCAGAGGTTTTCGAGTTATTTCAAGATTTTTTTGTTCTTCGACGACGACGACAAAATACGCCTCTAACGTCACAAACGGTACTGAGGTTATTACGATTATTCGACAAGTAGTTCGAAAACACTTAATCTTACGATGCATTTTCGACACAGCATCTCGTGCTACGCCCTTGTCTCAAGCTATTTCTCAGGATGTTTCTCAAAGCGATAATGATAACAGTTCTCATTATGTTACAAGATCCGGCAGGATATCTAAAACATCTGACAGACTGGATTTGTAACTGTATTCCAGAACTGAGAGACAGCCATAAGAGAGCCGTTGGTGTTGATAGCTTTAGTGCTTAATTAACTGTTGAAATGTGTAATTTGATAATTCAATATTTTGTATACTGCCTTGGTTTGTAAAGGAATGTTTGTCCTTCTGGGAAGAGTGTTCTAACCGAAATAATTGGTATTCATAGCAAAAAGATGATGTCTTATTTTAAAAAAATGGAATTAAATATTTGTCTTTAGAAGGAGGGGGGTGTTGTATACCCTGTTTAAACATAGCCGTTGTAACTTGATATCTTTTGATAAGCTATGAATAAATACGTGTATGCTGCGGCGCTTTTGCTTAGGTAGCTTGTACTTCACTATATATCATGAAAATAAACTGTACATCAACTGGTAATTGAACCCACAAACTAATATATAACTGACTGCACCTGGTCCGGAGCCATAGTTATCGCCTCAGCTTATGTTCCAACAGCTATATGTGGTCGTTCTGGCGATGCAATCGCCCTGAGCATCTCGGCGCCTCTCATGGCTTAGCTTCCCGTAGAGGATGTATCCTGTCAATTGCTATGAGCGACTCTGACTTTCGATGTCGATGTGCTTAATGGTCGTATGAATCGCGATGCTTCGAAGATCAACACTTACAAAAAAAACATACGTTAACAGAACTTTAAATATATAGAAATTTGCTTTGAAAATAGGTGAAAAAACTATTATTAATGTGCACTTCTAACCTACTGACGACACATAATCTCCATTGTTGTCAAAAAATACCAGACAAGCTTATGAATAACATGCAACGTGTTGTTGGAATCATGACGTTTTCTGATCAATAAATTGAGTGACATACTTAGCAGTGACATGTAGTTGTCATATATGTATATGTCTTTTAATTGCTGTAAAACATAACCGATACCCATTGCAAAACTGGTTCAAAGTGGGCTCATTGCAAGATGGAGAGAGGTCGGCAATTGTTCCTAAAAACTGCTTTTCGTCATAACCAAACAGGTTTTGCTTTTCGTCATAACAAAATACAAACATTTGATATTTCTATATTTCCGTATCCCTTATTTGTAGGTATGTATATATCCTGAGGATAGAATATGCATTCCGAGACTTCCGTTTTAAGGCAAACATGGTGAATATATATATAAACAACTTTTTGGACCAGAAACGTAATTTGCTTCTCGTCATAACAAACAATATTTTGTCCATTTTCAGCATTTGCCCACGATTTTTGAAAAAACTATAAATTACTCAACAGGCCGCTTAGTAATCGAGTGTAGTGTACATTTTTCCGCTTAACCTCCGCTAGGTTTTATAAAAATTGATATAAAAATAACACACTTACAGCTATAATCCTTTTTGAGTCAAGCGATATTTTACTTCACGTTATAACTAAATGTGACGTCACAAACCACGTGGTATGTCCACACTGATATTTGTAGGTCGAAAAAGTAAATATCAGATTTGGACTCTGATGAGAAATTGAAGATAGTACATGCGATGATCAGATGATATACAAGAAAATATCGTCAACTTATCAAGATAGATAATCATTGTCATAACAAGTTTTGCTGAAATCGCCGCTGACTTTCATATGTTTATGTTTCCAAATTTTAACCGACTCAGTTTAGTATACAAATGATGAATGTATTTACTATTAAAATAATCTTTCAGAAAAATCACATCTTATACAAAGTATGCATGCACTGCCAAACATTAAAAATATGTTCAGTGGAAAATAAGACAGCTGCTATTTGTTTTTATTTCAATAAGCAAATGGTTGACTTACTGTAGCAGATTTAAAATATAATTAATGATTCTCTAGTAAATAGATCACATTTTGTTACGTTAAGTTAAATACAATATACCGAGCCACATTAATATTAATTGACAGAATAGCAAACTTCTTTCTCAATCAAATGTCAATTAACATATTTTGAGAGAAGAATTTTGGCAATGGATGGCTAATTTAAAACGTTTTGCCACGTAACGACCTTTTTCGTCTATTTATTTAAGTTAATCTCGTTTTATGATCATATTTTGAAAGAGATGTTTGTCGGAGGTATAAACATTTATAATATTGACAGTAAGAAAATAGCCGTCTCTGTTTGAATTAGACACGTCGTATAACATAATTGATATTTGAAACATGATTTCCCCAAGTACCCGCTTATGTGGTTTTCTATTGGCGATTTGAAATATCAGTAGTTAATAGGTTCAGTGGTATTTCTTGGCCGACTAACGAATTGATGTTTATCTCTAAATATATAAAATTACCTAAAATAAGATGTTTCGATAATTTACCTTCTTAGTCTGCCTGAGAATCAAATAAAGATATTGGATTCCACAAATTCTTGCATGTGAAAAGTGGTATTATAGGAAGAAACAAATAATTAAACGCAAACATACATTTCTTTGTAACCACCTTGAGACTTTGCGTCTGTCATCTTGTGCATTCGCCTTTCTACAATAATGAACTAACCAATAAAACAGCAGAAACTCGGCATAACATTGATCTAAAACAGGAATTATCTAGACACCGTTGCGGGTTCAACAGGAATGTATCTGGTACCAATTGTATGTCAGTTTAGTGGAGACTCGGACCTTAATGGTTTTAAAAACACAAAATACTGTGTGTCTTGTCAACTTAGAATTATTTGAATCCTTAAATTTACCAATAGTTCGTGCGAGTAGTGTATGCAGCATGCATGTTCAGCATTAAATGACAAAAGCGAAATACCGGAGTATGATAACCTACACTATAGCGACGAAGAAATAATTCCCGAACATTCCTTTTTTCTTAAGGCAATAAAGTATGGCAATTTCATTCGTTATTTTGCAATCAGTTTATTGAAAAAACTTCACGTTTACGGATAGGATTTATATTTACATAATATCATTTGATTTCTGCAGTATATTAAATAAATAATTTTCATGTTAGAAAATGACTGTGTTGTTTTTCTCGTGTTGAATTTATTTGTAGTCTGCTTTTCTTTTAATCTTCTGACATACTTCCGGAAACATCTAATATTATTTGGATTAACTATAAATACACCTCACGTGACGTTACCTTAACAAAATAGCTATAGTCATCATAGTCATTTGATAATCAATATCATTAAGTAATACATGTGGTAAAATTGATTCATGATGTGTTGGACCAAGACTGGGCTGGTTGTTATGTTCTTGTGTTACAGTGTTATTGTGGTCTTGAAACGTTTCCACTCGCGCCGTACGACATTAGTTCACTCTTTCAACGTAGGCTCAGGATAACGCCAAACGGAGACTGTTACAGCTGCGGAAGTTGGCGACGGGGCTCCAATCACACGATTCAGACATCCGCCGCACCGTACCGCTGCTCACCAGGGTCGACTGAATAAGGTGGTGGCGGCTTCTATGTGTCAACATATTTTACATAAAAAGGAAACCGCGTGACGCAGTCATGTAAAAGTGATTACCGAGGTCCGCTGCGGACAGTTGTTTGTTACTTTGTTAACATTCGAGTCTTTGTGAACATTCTTGACGTGTGATCATTTGTAATAGGGATGATATGTATGGTCAAGTTACGACCCCGTCTCCAGCTGTCCTTGCATCCGTCTGCCAACACTTAAGATTGAATAACATGAGGCCTTTTTTTAATGAATTGGTAAACGGATCCGCCGACCAATTTTTTCGAAAACTCCAAAAAAAATAATTGAAAAAAAGTGATTTTTTTTTTGGTATTTTTTTGGTATTTTTTTTTTTTTAAATATTGAAAAAAGTAAATCAACTGTGTTTTTTTTGCCCACATTAAATTATGTTAAACCTGTTGCCTGTTCCTTTGCAACATAAGGATGCAGTTTTAAAAGTTGTTTTCAAAATGGCGCCCTCAATTGAGCTGAGATCATACAAAAAAATAAATTCTCATTTTCAACATACCATCTGCATTTTAACTTTTTTTTTTGGTATAACTGACATCAAGGCTGATGTCGGTATCAATGGTAACACATCACATATAAACCAGAGTAATTGATAAAATATATTGTCCTGTGTTTGTCCCAGGGGGAGGGGGGCATTAATTGTAAAAAAAAATATATGGAGACTACTATTCAAGTAATCAAAATCTGGGGTAACTTAAATTTTGTTATAGCTGCAGAGAAATATCTTAACTTCAAAGAATTCATTACTGAATATAAAGTCATTTTTATTATTTACATTTCCATATTTCTTTTAATAAATAATTGAGTCAGTGAAATTTGTTACATTGTGCTTTTTCTGTTGAGAAGAAGTAGTGCCCAGCAATAAGGAGACACAGGCATATTCATTGTAATGTTGATTTGTGGAAATAGTGTTGAAAATAGGATACTCTTGCAGTCAGGATGTGCTTCAAAAACATCAACAAAAAGTGACAGTAAAACTGAAAGTTTGTAATAATATTGACTTAAAGCTGCACTCTCACAGATATACCATTTTTACAACTTTTTTTTATTTCTTGTCTTGGAAAAAGCAACTTTTTGCATAAATATCTGCAAACCAATGATATATGATTGCTGACAAATAATCAGATCGTAGATTTTCATATTTCCGTTCTAAAAATAATGTTTTATGGCTTAAACCGTTACTAATGGTTTCGAAAAAATGCATGAAACATCAGTTTTTGAACAGAAATATAAAAATCTTCGATCTAATTTTTTGTCAGCAGTCTTATATAACTGGTTTCCATGGGTTTTTGCAAAAATTGGCTCGTTCCAAGACAAAAAATAAAAAAGTTGTCAAAATGTTCAATCTGTGAGAGTGCAGCTTAAAATTGTGACATTATTTTAAGGCGGAAGTGTATAAAATGCTTATTTAATGATTACGTTGATTTGAATTTGAAATTGGTAGGAGAGAAAATTGGAATGTAAAGCCAAACATATGTGTATGACAAAGTGAGCATTTGAACATATCAATATTCATAATAATATTGAGGCACTGAAGACATTGTGTTGCATAGAAATCAAAACATACTTAAGCATTTCAAATGCCATTCATATGTATCTATGAACATGTCTTTCCTGTTTGTTGTTATTTTGATCTTTTGGTTTTGGGTTTTGCACAAACGCTATGAAAAATACATGTACATGTATTGTAAAAAAAAATTGAATGAGTATGAAATTCTTTTTTTCGTTTTTTTCGCACCACTCGTCCAACATTGTTCCAAAAAAATCCGTTAACCAATTAATAAAAAAATGGCCTTAATATATATATATATTATAGTTTTTGATACGTACGAGCCTTTTATAACATAACCGGTAAGGTTCTGTCATGTGTGAAGATTATATAATAAATTCTCACTGTGGTATAACGTGAAGAAACTTGATTCAGTGTTCATGTCAAAGGGTCTAAAGTCCTAATTTGAGCCATCAGTAAAACCATATAACCGGGGTGGAAAAATATATGTCCGTCAATTATCTGAAACTTGCCTGATGTTTGTCGATAATAAGTTTATATTTGTAAATTACATGAAACACACATTCCAAAAATCGCAAACTAGGTAAAGCTTATTAGGGTTGAAATTGATATTTGGAGTCTTAGTCGGTTTAAAACTATATCTCCGTCAATTATCTGAAACTTGCCTGATGTTTGTCGATAATAAGTTTATATTTGTATATTACATGAAACACACATTCCAAAAATCGCAAACAAGGTAAAGTTTATTAGGGTTGAAATTGTTATTTTAGTCGCAATTGAACGAATAGCAAAGTAGTAATAATAAAACGGCTTGCTAAAATGAAATAAAAATACATACAATAACAGCTAAGAACAGAATAATAACATAATCTTTAGAACAAATGAATATTAACAGTTAATTATTTTAAACCCCAATTGACAAATTAAATGATGGATATAAAGCAGGTTATGAATGGTTCACAACATCATATGATCGAATGTCAAGCAGCATAAGTTTAAATATTATATATTTCAGGACGATTGTGAAGAAATTTTGATAACTTAAACTAAGTCACTTTCGTTGGCTTAATGTTGCGCGAGAATGGTTTTGTATGGTTGAGGATATTAAAGTACCCCGGGAAAACCCACTTGCCGGCTTGGTGACCACTAACCCAAACTCATATGCTGGGCAAGAGCGGGACACGAACCCGGGTCGCCTGGTGAGAAGCGAGTGTGCTAACCACTGCGCTAGTCGGAAAACCAAGATAAAAATATATGCACATAACTATCCGGGTTTGGAGCAATATAATTATAATATTCGTTTTTGTCAATGAAATTAATAAACGTTTCACGCTATGGATTTTATCGCCTATTATGGAACATGGTATAATTCCTGTAAATCCAAACCAAGGCAAAGATTGAGAGGTTATTCTAAACTGGAGACCAATATTTTCTTCTTTCTGTAGATTATAAAAGTGCAAAAATGTATATCGTTTATATATTGAAAATACAAACAAAACAGGGGTTGTTCATGGATATCCTCTTCGGAAAATATAAGGCTTAAAGGTGTATTTAATATTTAATAAAAAAAACAGATAAGCTTGGGTTGATTTTAGTTTGCTGATCCTAAAATGGCTTTTAATCCTGAAGCAATTCCTCATACTTGTCAAATACATTTCAATTTTGGGGATAGCTTAATAACTAAACTTATATCTTCCATTATAAATGGTGTCGTGAAAAATATTGGTTTTCTCTCAGAGGAACTTAAAACTAAGAGAAGAGTCACACGAGGCTTCTTTCTTCTGTCTTATGGATTATATGTACTGTCACGAACTTTTGTCCAACTCTATTAAGAAATTCATTTTACTATATGTTTTGGCAGACGATGCGAGAAGCTATAAAGATCGAATCAAAAGGTATTTTCAAACTTAAATACTTAACAATTCTTAGAAAATATCTGGCTTAAAATAAAATGCAATAAATGTGCAAACTTAAGAGTAGGATGTGTTTAATCGTACACTACGGTTTTTACTCAACACAATCATCCTATCAGTCATTTTATATTTGTCACTCATACTATTAGCAAAATTAGAGTAGATCATATTCAATGTAAAACGGCTCCAAACACCTCTGGTGCTGAGCTTATAGATTTGATCATAACAAAAACAATTGTAACGTAATTTGTTTATCTAAAAAGGAAAACGTTTAATTCTATTTTTTCCGTGCAGAAACGAAAAATTTAATTGCAAAATTATATTCCTAACACTCCTCTATTAGCTGGTGTTTATTGCTAAAACACAATCAACATCAACCAGCGACGCTGGTATTAGGGGGTAATAACTGTATTGCCCTCGCATATGCAAGGATTGTCAATTAACTATCAACAAATTCACGACACGCAGGAATAAGGGAGCGTTGACTTTGTTGTCCTTTAAGTTAAATGTAACGCTTATTCTAATGAAATGTCTACATTAACCAGACATACTCGTGCTAGAGGCCATTGACTGTGTTGCCCTTAAATGTGTCATTAATGCCAATGAACTGTCTACATCCACTATCTACTACTAGGTTAGCGTACGGTGACTCTATTACCCTGATAACCGGCATTAATGCCAATGAACGATCTACATCCAACATCTACTACTAGTTTAGGGTACGGTGACTCTATTTCCCTGACAACCGGCATTAATGCCAATGAACGATCTACATCCACCATCTACTACTAGTTTAGGGTACGGTGACTATGTTACCCTGACAACCGGCATTATTGTCAATGAGCGATCTACATCCACCATCTACCACTAGTTTAGCGTACAGTGACTATGTTACCCTGACAACCGGCTTTATTGTCAATGAGCGATCTACATCCACCATCTACTACTTGTTTAGGGTACGGTGACTATGTTACCCTGACAACCGGCATTATTGTCAATGAGCGATCTACATCCACCATCTACTACTTGTTTAGGGTACGGTGACTATGTTACCCTGACAACCGGCATTAATGCCAATGAACGATCTACATCCACCATCTACTACTTGTTTAGGGTACGATGACTATGTTTCCCTGACAACCGGCATTATTGTCAATGAGCGATCTACATCCACCATCTACTACTAGATTAGAGTACGGTGACTATGTTCTCCTGACAACCGGCATTATTTTCAATGAGCGATCTACATCCACCATCTACTACTAGTTTAGGGTACGGTGACTATGTTTCCCTGACAACCGGTATTATTGTCAATGAGCGATCTACATCCACCATCTACTACTAGTTTAGGGTACGATGACTATGTTACCCTGACAATCAGCATTATTGTCAATGAGCGATCTACATCCACCATCTACTACTAGTTTAGGGTACAGTGACTATGTTACCCTGACAACCGGCATTATTGTCAATGAGCGATCTACATCCACCAACTAGTGCTAGTTTAGAGTACAGTGACTCTATTACCTTGACATATGACATCATTGGCAATGAGCTGTCCTCATCCACTTTAAATCGTTTTTTGCTGAAGGGCATTGACCGTGTCACTCATACATGTATCATAATTATAAATGAACTGCATACATCAATCGGATACTGCTGGTTCAAGGGACGTTAACATTGTTTTTTTTTACATCGTCCAGTCTAAATCCTAAATGACTTCCATTTAAAAGTAAGTTAAAAGCCTTGACATAATTTCCTGGACAAGTGCGATCCATGGTCACAATACTCTATATCAAATACCAAAAACAACACATTCATTGAATACTGACCTCACGTATAAGTTTGAAACGTGGGGCATAGTACAAAGACTAATGATTCTCAAGAAATAAATGTTTAACAGCATATACTAATAAAAGTTGTATATTAATTATCTTTATTATCTTAATTATAACGATGCTTTCTGGAAATGGTACCGTTATTATCGCTGCTACATCTACTACTGTTGCACTTGGTACTGTTGCTAAAGTTGCTACTTTTGTAACTACTTGCATTACCACTTACATTACTACGATAACTACTTCGGACATGTTAAACACACAGTTCTGGTTTTAAAGTTTATCATATATTGAGAAACATTGATAGCTTGACTCACAGGACATGAACAAACAGGCATTGTAAAAAAGTCATATGTTAAAGTGATACCCTTATTCAAAATCAATACATACACATGTATAACAAACATAAATTTTGAGTGACAAATCTTGAACTGCTTACTAGATAATGCATTTATGAAAAATATCAATTACTGATAATATTATTGTTACCATGTATTTAATAGCTGAAAACACAAAAATATTAAATGATCAGTGCGTGCTAAAAGATTAACAGTGATCTACTATAGTCTCATAAGGCAGAAATACCGTGTTTTCTGCACACTTCGTTCAAATTAAACTCTGAATCCTTCATAAGAACCATTGTTTTCGACATTAATTCATCCTTTCTGGTATTTAAACAATTGTATTAATTGTGGTAAATCTTATTCGGGAGTATTAAATAGTGCATCTTTAAATAAAAACAAAACAAATGAGGATGAAGGCTACATGTAATATTTATGAACATCTCAATACTGGTATATTGTACTAGTGTTTGTGTCATAAGTACTTAGCTCTTATGATATGTCATTTTAAGTTATAATATAAGTTTAACTGCTATGTATAAAAGTAATACAATGTTCTTATTCGATGATGGTGTCATCATTTATTACAATATAGTAATTTGTTTTATTATTACAGAAAAGGCAGTTGGCTGCCCAGAGCAATGGCTTCAATTTGAAGGATACAACTTTCTGTGAGCTCTTCCCTGAAGATGCAGAGGTATGCCAGTAGGGAATTGTAACCATATAACGATAAATCAGTGCTCCAGCTAGGCCTAAATGACAGGGGACAGTGCCCTGCTGCTCTTTTCAGGCACCCTGTTCCCTTTTTCCTATGCCCAGCTGTGCCCTATGAATATGAACTATATTTCATATTTATTGGACATATTCTCATGTCAAATTTCAAACATATGACAAAAATAATTAATATACATAATTTTGACAATTAAGTAAAGATAACAGCTAGGGTTTTCTAACAAACTTTGAGTATTGAACGTAGTTAAAACACAAAAACAATAAAAATTGAACATTGACCCTTGAAAGTGCCCCATTGAGGCTCATTCAATGTGCATCAGAAGTGCGCTTTCTGACATAACACAACATATAGGTCAATACTTTCGAGCAAATTTTACTAACAATAGAGAAAAAGCATAAAATAAACAAGTTCATACTTTATTATGGGACCAACACAAGCCCAGTCAGAAGAATGATGCATTGGTTTGTGAATGGTTTGCAAATTTTACATTGAAAGAGTAAAAAAAAATGTTTTCTGAAGAAACCATATCAGATTGGGAAAAACTTGTGTTTTTGTGAAATCAGACTTGAACTGTTAACTTTGAGAGAATCGATGTTAAAAATAAGAAATAGTTACATGTAGATGTCCTAAAATCTACATGATTAAGAATGGGCAGAGTGAGCATAGCATATGAGCCCTTTTTATCATAAAGATATTGCTTCAAATCATCAAACTGACTAAGAATACAGCCTCATTTGCCGACACATTCTCAAAGCAAAATCTGACACAGGGAATGTATATTGGACGAGTAAAAGTAGGCGGAGCCTTAATCACCCGCTAAAGTTGAAATTCTAAATGAGTAAGCTTAGTACTAAATGATTGCCTATCTGCATTTTCATTAGCTGAAAATGTAGGTTGTATTCTAAATTTTGGTTCAGCCAGAATCTACTTAATTCAGAATTTCAGAGAAAAGAACCTGAAATATAAAGACCTAACTTTCTGACTGCATGTTATATTTTGTCGTTAAAAAGCTGCTTTCTTTCCTGCAGAAAATTCGTGAAGATATACGAAAGCGGGAGGAAGAAATTCGTGAGTCGACGAGTCAGTCCCTACAAAACAACAGACAGTCGAGTCTCCAGGGCGGGGACCCAGAAAACGTTGGGAATAATGGCCTCCTTGGTACAGCGCTATCAAACATTCTCGTTATCATTGGATTTGCAGCCTTTGCCTACACAGTGAAATATGTGTTAAGAACAATTGTGGAGTGATGTAGGGGACTATAGCTTGTCTGGAGGGTTTTAAGAAAATGTTGAGGTGTTGTCATATCCTTGGTTTTGTGTCATGAAGAAACTTTAACCCTGGTCATAACTAAAAAGAATGGTCAAGATATTCAACACTTGTTACCCAAGATAAAACAACATGGGGCCTTATTCATAAAGCATATTAAGTCATTTCCTAACTTAAGTCAATTTCTGAAAATCTCCATAGTCATATTAAAAGAAATGTATAAGTGTTTTTAACATTACAGTAACTATGTTTTTTCAGTAACCAATGAAAATAATGTATTTTGGAAATTCTTTATTTTTTATTACATATAACTGAAGAGATACTCAAATAAGGAAAGTGACTTAAGTTAGGAAATGACTTAAGAACTTGTTTGAATACAGCCCCAGGCACATATCTCTGGATTTAATAATTGTTATGTCCATTTTTTACTGAAAAACAAAAGACGAGCAATGGCAATCACTCTGTGGCACTTTCGTTTTCTATTTCTAGATATTTATTTTTATGTAAGTGGTTTATCATTCTTCTTGGTCTGTGAACAGAAGGTACACAATATTTGTGATAGTGTGATAGACATTATGCTTACTCAGTACTTGTACTTCGAAGATGTTTTTCTTCCTTATTCATGGAAAATTCTTACTTACCATATACGGGCATGTATATACATGATAAATATGATTATGTGTATATGTAACCCTGGTTGAAATCTCTTTCACTAAGAATCTATAGGTTCAATATAGTTTTAGTGCAATTATTATTTCCGCTAACATTACCTTTGATAAATCTTGTTTTAAAATTTGCTTGATATTTTTTTGTGTATTATAATGTTTGTTGTTATAGTTTTGTTAGTCATTTTATTAGTTAAAGTTATTTTTAATTTGAAAATTATATAATATGCCTTGAAATGATGTAACTGTAAGAAACTGTTAATGAGGGCTGTCCTAAAATAGCATATATATAATTTGTTGATAGGTTGTTGTTGTTTTTCCACAAAGAAGGCCTTTTGCAGACAAATTGTAATGTTTGTAAATGCCATTAATGTTATGGGTTATTGCAGTAAAAACACAAAACCCACGAGAGGAAGTCAGCATGCGTGTTCTTTCGCCTGTCCAATCATTTTCTTAGTAAATGGGTGGATGTCTTTTCTCACTAATTTTGACCCAAAAGGGTAAATTTGCTTCTGTAGGGGGTGGTATAATTTAAATGTGCCTTCCCCCCAGGGGTTAAGTGGAATAGTCCTAACATAAAATTTCAAGGGATATAATATTTGAAAGACCAAAGTCGCAGTGGCCCTCGCTAACTTCAATCCCAGTACATGGCAGTATCAAGTTACCTTTATATAACATAATGCACTTTTTATAATAGGGTGGCTACAATTTCTCAAAATACATATTGCATTATGTGGAGCCAGTATTGAAATTTATTGCAATTATATTGTTCTTCGATAATTGAGGAGAAATTTCTGTAAAGAGTTTTTATAAGACTTATTATTGTTAACCAACCTTGTTAAGCATATCATAAGGGAACATTATTTTAAAAAATTAATAAAGGTTGACATAAAAAATGTGCAAAATGACTAAGTGAACAAAATATTTATACTTATTGTTCGTAAATTATTACTAGACAAGTAAAAATTTAGTTAATGTTTTGTTTTTCACATTGAGAGGATTGTTGTGTGAGGATTTCTGCATTCATGAACGTCTTTAAAAAAATGTTGCGATATATATATATATATATATATATATATGGATATGACGGAAATTGTATTGTGATACCTTATTATGAGATATGTATTGATATTGTTGCCAGCTTAATATTTACTGTATATATTGGTTTATTTCTTGAGCTACTGACTACAACCAGCACACAATATTTTGATTATTTATGAGATGAGCCACATCATGTTAATTTGGGCCTTAGGACATAATTATTACAAATGAAAAAAAGAAGATTTTGTCTTTTTGTTTTAATTTCTTTCAAACTTATTTCTATGAATAGTTAATGGCACATCATTTTCTTAATGACAATTAATTTACCCATGTTTACATAGAAACCATGCCCTTCTTCATGGTTTTATTCAAGTGCATTCATAGCACCCGGTATCTTTTTAATGACAATTAATTTACCCATGTTTACATAGAAACCATGCCCTTCTTCATGGTTTTATTCAAGTGCATTCATAGCACCCGGTATCTTTTTTTGAACGGCCCGATGTTTAATATATTAAATGAATGATCATACTTTGCTTTCAAGGTTCCGTGTAAGGATAAAAACTTCTGTCTTTTATATTCTATTTCAATATGAATAGATTAATTGTGTGTGAAATTTTAATCTTGTCCTTTTGTTTAATAGCATGTTTTGTATTTGACATCTGAATAATTGTACAAAATGCTCATTGCATGGCCTTACTTTTTAAACACAAATCTGAATCCATTTCAGAATTCTTCCTGAAACTCCTTTAACTGAATCACAAAATACAAAAATAAAAGCAAACATGTCCGAAGGCCCAAATTGTGCAATGTGGCTCAGACAATTCCTTCCAAATTTAGTTTCTTACACCGAAGTGTACTGGATGACTCCATGTATCACTGCTTGCTTTATGATTTCAGTGATTATAAACTTACCGGTAAGAATTTTATCCCTCATTCTCCCATATTGAGACTTCATGTAATTCTATTTTCTCAAAGAAAAACAACAACATTCATTTAGCATTTATAACCTATGATCATGTTTTGTTTCTATATTGTTATATATTGTTATTTCATTGTTACATTCACTGTTTATGGAAACCAATATAGTTTAAATAGGTGAGCTGCCTTATCATATGGCAAAATGGTGAAAAATCCATCAAGTACATGTATAAATAAAACATGGAAAACAACAGGGAATTGCCGACAATCCTGTATAAATGCACAATACCGGTAATCAAGGCAAAACAAACACCAAACAAGATGTTGTAATGTCGCCTTTGTTAATTGCATCCTATGTATTGCCCAAATAATACAAGTGTTGTAGCTAATGAGTTATAGGATGGTGTTGCACCCTGCTCTTTTTTATATCACTGCTCTGCCCTCAGGGAGACCAACAAGGACACCCTTCTGCCATTTTAGATTTGAACGCTTAATATAATACACATGTCCTATGTCTTATTTAAAATATTATCTGGCAGTCGAAACTTAAAACAAATGTAATTAATCACATGTATTATATGTAAGTTCTTCACAGCCCAAGTTAATGTGTCCTTTACCCTTAACCTTATAACACCCTGCCCCCTTTCTGCGAAACACCCTGCCCCCTTTCTGCGAAACACCCTGCCCTTTAAAACCTGGCTTAAACCCAATTAATACCCTCAAAATATTGATAAGACAGCTCACCATTTTCATAATCTTTACTGTATATGCCTTCGATTCTGTTTATAACACTACATATAGATATATGTTATATATTTTCAAAGAATCAATAGTTACAAGGTAGATGTATTTTCATATTCAAGTCGATAGTTAGTTGGTATTGCATTTGCGAACATTAATGAATCAAGATAATTGTGTAGACCTCAATATTTAATTGAACAGGTACTGCTGCCACTGTTATTTCACTTGAACTGTTGAATCAAACTATTTAATTTTGTGACTGTTTCTGACTTTCAATATTATGTGGTTAAGTGATGAATAAATTGTTATAATTGTATTTGTTTGTTAATTTGCTTACATTGACCGCCTGTAGTGGAATATTGTTAAAATTGCCAACTTATTTTATTTTTTATTTTTCGAGTTAAGCGTGCGTTCGCCTGCCCGGTTCTATAACTTGGAACAAGTGTTGATCGCTAGGGTGAAATGGTGGTACACTCGACATTATTGGTCAATTTAATACTTAATTGCCTCCAGTGGTGGAGATATATGAATAGGAAAAGACGGATTATCAGGGAAAAACACACAAAAGTAATTGATGAACAAACAAACACATATAGATAGGATGTATACAAACTATTATAAAATGATTAAATATGACAAAAATATTTAATATGAAGCAAATAGACAAGGTGATTGATGTGATAAATACTTTATCGAAACGGAACAGAAGAGGATAAATGATGTTAATAGTAGGAAAAACCCACTATATAACAATTGTGCAATATGCAGATGGTGTACGATTTCTATGTATATTCAATATACAATGTACGTAATGAAGTCACGTAATCATACGTTGCTTCACGATTTGAAACAATATTACAATGGTGTATCGGAAACAGCAACATATGCTAGAGTTAGTTGACTAATCATGCATATACCTTAACATCGATAATACACTACTAAGAGAAGTAAGCTTTCATGCATTTAACAATGAAAGAGTACGAAACGTTAAGGAAAGCATTTTCCTCAGAGCTATCTAGTAATGGCGGCAAAGGAGCGCATAGAAGACGGAGACTGAGACGAATGGATCAAGACCAAGGCTAACCAGTTCAGTTACAAAGTCATTTGAACAAATCAGCAATACATGCAATAAAAACTCATAAGTATTTGGACAATGTTGGCGCAGTCCGCGCAATTACATGCGACAATTTTTCATGGCAAATACAATAACATTTTACACAGTACAATTATGTTCCTTAAGACAATAGGTTTACACCAGAGTTTAGCAATAACTAGCGTCGTGTTTGGAAATGGTAGTTTACTTACGACGTAAATGACATCTAAATGGTTGGATGCACGGACGCAATATACGAAATAACATAATTCTATTATCATTTGCTATTTTAGTGTTCCACATGCCATTTTCAGAAGCATTGATTGTTCTTTTGACGTATGCTTTCCAGGCGTATTTTGACGGCAGAACAGATTCAACAATGTAATCATTTATCATATGAACAATATTATATTTTTGTAGAATATAGCAGATATCTGGAATAAATCATAACATAACTGTGTTTATACCTCGGGGACTCCTTCATACATAGTATACTTGCAAGTAAATATTTGCTTCGTACTATAATGCTCAGGAAGGGTTAATATTTTATGTAAGAACATAAGCTTTCTACTATCAATTTCAGAACATATTCCCTGACATAGACTGGACCACATCTGAGCATGAACGCGTTGATATACTCTGAATTTTCTTTGATAAACCATGTTGTAGGGCATCAATTTTATTTTAATCGGATTTAGACATGTCATTCATTAACACAGTCCCATACAAGAGTGTTGGTGGAACAACTTGTGTATACAAACTAACTGACGTAAAAAGGTTTACACATAAGGGGTGAACGCCCTGTGAAATAGTCTTTTGAATTCTACCGCTTTTTCGTTCGCCAATTAAAGTAGATATTTTTTATGACCCATCTAAAAGAGGGGCGGGGGCAGGTATTATTATATTTTCAAAAATTAAAGATTTCAAAGATTTTTGAAATAGCCACCCAACAGTCAAAATCTTGATTTTGCGGAAAAAAGTAGAAATGTTATTCTAAACATATTTGTACTCGAAGTCACTTTTACTTGTCTTTCTTAACAGAACTCAGCAATTTAATAATTGAAATAAAAAAAAACTGTCAGCAGAACACACGATGTTTCATTAAATCATGCAAGAAAGTCATGATGATCCCCATGCCCTTCCACAGTTTCTACTAAAACCTTGCCGAATATTCTCAAATTTCCATTATGTAAAAGGTGGCAGCGGTTTTAAATGCCACATATCTATTGTTTGAAGGCAAAATTATAAAATCCACATGTATTTAGGTAGTTTAAGGTAACCGCGGGGTGACCATTAAAGGTCACAGAATACTTAATAAGTTCCATATATATTCCACTGACAATGATCAATTTGCACGCAATATATCACTGATTTGTAGTGCTTCACGACCCCCAACACCATACTTGGGGAGAAAGTTCCACATTTGTACTAAACATTAAACGGCGTTAAAAAAACAGTTACGTTTCTTAAAAGAATAAGAAAATTAGTTGAACATATCTACTATGTGTTCGGTAAAGTGATCAAATCTGGTGACGGTGTACAAACATTGCGGTGAAAATGTAAACAACAAACTAGAAAACAGCATGTTCAGTCTGTTTTTGAAATCACAAACCATTTAGCCTCAAAACTTATCATATGGACAGTAGCCAATGGTCTGAGATTGAATAACCATGATTTGATTCGTCAAATTAAAAGAACTAACAATGAGTAGACGCTTCCGATTTGGTGTGTATTTTGCCCTACAACATGGGTGAGAAAAATACTGTAAAGTGTTCTAAAATAAAATTAAGTTTTATTTAACGATTCTGGAAAGAAATAAGCTACTATTGGTGTAAATATAAGTAATAAATTGAGTGATTTATGTCATAATAGGGGATGTGAACGCAGCTGGGGTGGTTTAAGTACGGGCGGAGTCTACACTAAATACTCGTGCACAGACAAGCTTCTTTCGTGAATGTTTCACATGCAACAACATCAAGGTTTTTTTGTAATTCATTAATGTGTACCTTATTTTAGAAATACACTGCAATGTTCTTTATGTAAAAAGTACAATAGTAACTACTATCTCAGTTATGTTTGTCCCGTTTGGGATTGCCCATCTAGGTGCATTGGAATTGGAATGGCTTTATATATATTCATCACAATCGTGAATGTTATCAGAATAGCAATGCCCATGGGGTTTCAATGCGCATTCTGTGTTCTGATTTAACGTTCTCCAAGATAAAAGGATAGTTAGCATGCAATATATCATGTTTGTACGCTATTATGCAGTCTGACTGTTTTGCCATTGACGTTGTCAAAGTAACGCTGGCTTATTTATTTAACGGCGTTTGGAGCAATACATTGTGAACGAGAGATCGTTCGAAAGGAAAAAAAGCCAAAACGATAAGAAAAACAACAACAACAACACAATAGTCTTGTTTGCATTGAAGTGCAACACTGGCTTTTGTATATTAAAGCTGCACTCTCACAGATTTATCATTTTTAATTTTGTCTTTGAATGGGACAATTGTTGCGTGAATGTCTGAAAACCAGTGAAATAAGACTGCTGACAAAAGATTAAATCTCTATTTATCATATCTACGTTCAAAAAATGATGTTTTATGGCTTAAATTGTCAATAACGCTTTAAGAAATATGATGAAATTTTCGGCAGTTTACCAAACAATTAAGATCAGTTCTGCTGTAAGTTATCAGCTATGACTGAATTAGACATTGATGCCAAAATGAGCCGATTCTGGGACATGTTTTTAAAAAGTGTCAAATCTGACAATTTGTGAGAGTGCAGCTTTAAATGGCATGCTATATAAGTTTTAACACTAACTCAAGAGTATTTTTTCTATCATATTATTTGATTTTTTGGACTGTACGTGTGAAATCTAAATACCGACGGTACTTCTTCAATTCGAAGACAGAGTTATTTTTATATACAGTACAACGTAATCGTAAAAATCGCTGAATCTATGTATCCTACTAAATACCAATTCTTTAATACGCTTCAAAATTCTTGGATAATTGTACAATGTACGATTATGAAACATTAATTAAAGGTGCTATACACCGTACATGATGAAAAAAGAGAACATTGTCGAAAACTGGCATAAACTTGGAATCGATGTACAATGCATTGAAACTTACTAACTGAAGTACCATATAATTAACAATTAGTTTATCTTTCGTATTTTTCCATTAAAAAAATACTAGGTATGCATATTTAGTAGAATTCATTCTTATGCGTGATTGGCTAGTCGATGTTATCACGTTATATTATCAAGTTAGGTATAAAGATTAAATATTCCAATTGTTAGGGTAAACCTTCTAGCAAAGTGGATATTACACTGGATTGCAATTTTGGCGACATCGGTGCGAACCCGGTCTCCGACTCGACTCTTTAAAACATTTTTTTATTACAATTATGATATCAAAGAGTAAAATATTTTATTAAATAATTGTCCTGAGATTCGTTACAGAAGAATTTTTGTTGGTGTAAATCTGGTGTATAGTCCCTTTAAAGTTTAGTTGACGAAAATATTAACGTTGAAATGCCTTCGTATAATGTATCAGATTATTGTCCACCAACAGCCGATGGTTGTCATTCATATAATCTGAGAAACAACGAACGAATAGATGTTCTTATTATACAATAATTTAGCAATACCGTTTTCCTTAAATATGTGGAATTCACTAGATATAATTTGAAATATAATATACTGATCAACTCTTTCCATTTTCAAACGTAAATTTAAAGATCAATTTAAATAAACCAATCTTATCTTTGACACCTTTTTGGAGAACGTCGCATCACGGTACATCATGCTAAGCTTAGAAGCTATTGTAGTGATCTCAACGACTTGCTTAAAGCTGATATCTCACATATTGACCGTTTTGACAACTTTTGTTGTTGTTTTTTTATATTTTGATTTTTTGCGTAAATATGACTGCTGACCAAACATCAGATCGCAGTTTTTCTTTCTACGCTAGAAAATTGAAGTTATGTGGCTAAAAGCGTTACTAACGCTTTAAGAAAAATGTGCACTTTGGCAGTTTTCCAAACAATTGAGATCTATTCGTTTGTAAGATATCTTATATGACTGCATTGAAGGCTTTGGTGCCAAAATCAGCTGATTATGAGACAACAGAAATGTCAAAACTGTCAATCGGTGAGAGAGCAGCTTTAGCAGTAACATTCGAGACTCACCGTTTTGCATTCATTGCAATGTTGAGCAAAAACCTGAGCATGTCTTGTTTACGTAAACACTTTTTGCCTACCAGTGATTATATCTCTCAAGAAACACACGGCAATTGCATTAAAGTGTAATTCGGCGGAAGAGGATAATGTCTTCATTTTTTGTGAAGTTCAACGTGTTATTAAAGGGACGAGCTCATGTTCTTTATTAAAATGCACATTTTATGTTTGACAAAATAAAGTGTGGAAAATTATAAGGTGTGTTAAAACCAAGATACTGACCTTTTGAACCCTTCAACAAATGTTAATATATGTTCAAATGGGGTCTTTGAGGTCCATGCTTTTAAGAATTGTTAGTAACGCGATTCAACTTATGGTATATGTATGTGTGTGTATGAATCCTTGTGGGCGCGATCTTTCGATGTCATTTTTCTAATTGTTCCTTGACTATACCGGCATAGGTTCGCTCCCCACTAAAACCATAATAATTTGTTTTAAGCTTTAAGTTTTGTGTACGAAAGAGCTGGCAAATATGTTATTTGATATACGTTGTGTGTGCTAAAGGTTGACACATATGTTATTTTATACATATTTTTGTGTGCTGAGGATTTTTACAAATTGTATTGAATAGACGACTATGCCAAACTTCCGCTTGAACGCAATCTCCGTCAAAACAAGAACATATTTTGATTTCTTTAATGCTCTAGACTGTCAAGGCAACATGGATTTGTGGTTTTTCTCTGTTATTCGCTAAAGGGTAATTTGATAATAGGATGATAGACAGTGCTGCAGGTTTACAAAGGCCCCCAATCAAACCGAGACTGCTAGTGTCATGCGTTTGGCGTCCATCGTGTGCTCCCGAAGTACTTCCTATACTTGATGTACTTATTGCAAATACAAATACATCGATGAAAGTCAATGAAAACTATTTTCGAATCAAGAAATCAAAAAAGGCATAAGCTATTGCCATTAGCTGGCTTAGTGAACGTTGATGAAGTCAATATCGGGATTTTTTGTAAAGATTACACCAGAATGCATTTCGGCCTAAATTGCCATACTTTTTAAGGCCATACCAAATGGTGTCTATGTTTAGCGGCCGCATGTGGATAGGTTTTATACAATTTATATGATAAACGATCTGGCCGAATATTTTAAATTACTTTTTCTATAATTTCGACTACAGAAAAAAATAATAACATGCTGTATTCTTTGTACTGGTATTTTTGGCATTTTGCGTTACTAACGTAAATTTCTCAGCATATTACCAAGCAATCGAGATCTGTTCTATTGTAAGTTATCTAACATTACTGAATTGAACGCATTGATGCCAAAATCAGAGACAATCTGTGAGAGTGCAAATGTAAAAAGGAAACATAAATGTACCTACTCGTTCACTTTCAACGCAACCTTTGTGGGAAAATTAATGCTACGAAACATGATAACATACAATACTCATAGAGTGTACACAATACTGCAATTATCCTAATTGGTCGCTGAGTAGAGGCTCCCAATTAATGATTAATAATTCAACAACGATGAAACATATCGGATTGATGCACATAAGTCTCAATAACAGATTTATATAAAAAATATGTCTGTTTTTTGCTTTGAAGTTCCGATACCGACAAAACAAAATGCCATACTTCTAGCAAGCAATTTCTGAGAACATAGCGAACTAGTTTCATGTCTGGCATTTAGTGCGTTCTGTGTTTATGCTGTTGATATTTTTACGTTCACGAAGATCGGAAAAGTAGGACTTCCTTCAAGTACGCATTTGAAAGAAAAAGAGGATTGAGAATTCCTAGGATCTTGTATCTTGTAAGTACATTTTTTTCAGATATTATTTTATTTTCTCAAAAAAAAGAAGAATTCGTTTGCTTATGATTTTACTTTTAAATATGTCTTATTGCAATTCATTTTATCATAATTTAACAAGTTGACATTTTCTTTCGTATGTGCATAGTACCTGAAATTAACAAAGTAGTGATATTTCATGTGGGATTATACAGAGCAATTGACGGATTGACATGGAACGGTACTTTATTATATTTTTTCATAAGAACAGTTTTATCTTATAATTATAACCAAACCATATAATTCAAATGGCGACGATGTTTGACAACAAAAACATAAACACACACACACACGCTTGCACACGCGCACTCATACACTCTCATACGCACGCAAGCACGCACGCACGCACGCACGCACGCACACACACACACACACACACACACACACACACACACACACAACATACACACGGACACACGCGCTCCTGCACGCATTCATTCACAATCAAGAAAGCATATAGTTTATAACTTGTAACAGACTATCGAACACAATTACTTTAACTTTAACCATACAAGCTAAATGTACGAGCAAGATTTAATTTATGATTTTTTTGAAGTTGATATCTATATACACCTAGTGAAACGGCGGAATACATCAAATGAAAATCATTCAATAAATGCTTCAGTTGTTAAGCACACTGGTCATATACCCCATTTACATGACGAGATTTACTCTCGGGCATACGTGCATATAAACGCATATAACCACTGCGGTAATTTCGAATAAATTACTCGGCAAAATATTTCTAAAGAATCGACTGACGTGTTTCAGTAAATGTTTACCTATGTTGGTCTATTTAATTTGTTGCGTTTTGATTATCTGTTTGTTATATTTTAGCGTTCGTATACAAGTATCAAAATGGAGTGCTTATCTTTCAATAGGCAATAAGATAATAACTAACGCACTCCAGTCAACAACAACAACAAAATAATATTATTCTTATTTTGTTAAAATAACTAACAGTCAAACAATTATGAACATCTTTAAATTAATTTTATTTAAATTCAATTTTCTAAAAGGCTTACAATAATTGAATGAAACGACACAGGACTATTATGTTGATTTGGGATTTTATCTCAATGTTCTTCTGGTTGATGTAAGCTAAGATTATAAGTATCTTCCATGACCAAGAGTGTAAGATAGGTTCATTCCGACCCGAGCGTAGGGTGTTTTGCGGAAAGGAGGTTTACCGAGTTTCCGTAAAACACCCTGCGCGAGGGTCGGGATGAACCTATCTTACACTCTCGGTCATGGAAGATACTTTTTCTCCCACCTCAGTTAAACAAAATTAAGTAAAAATGTATTTGTTTGCTGGGATTCTTTTGTGCTTAGTGAAAATAATTGCGTACGGATATGCGATAATTCGTGGTTGTCATGGATATTCGCGGAGTGATTCAGAGTATGTAAATGGTCTGATCGGTCTTTAAATAGTTCTAAGAAGAGTGAAACATTATTTCTTGAAAGGTGCGTGAAAACTTTTTTTCTGGTGACATTTGAAGCGAGAAATAATTAACTAGCTTTCTAAATATTGCCATAAGACAAGGTTTCCATGATGCACTACAGACGACAGTCTTCAACAAGGGAGGTAATTGCAATATGGTGACCATTAAAAGAAGTTCCATACGGGCATTTTATCTTCGCCCGTGGGCATGATAAGAATTTCTAGCATGGTTAAATTAATGGATCTACTTATCTGAGGTGGAAGAAATATCAATCTTTCGATCACAAGTCACTTATTATAGCTTAATATCAATATGGATTAAAGACTATTGGGTTATATTAAAAATACTCAGTTTTAAAAGGCGCCTCAAAACAGTCAAAGGGTAAATTTGTCCTCCTTTGGCCTCGGTGTATTTCTAGAATGGCTCGTTCGCCACGCTCATAACACCCATTTAGAATTATTGAGATTTTACTTTATGTCATTTAACTATTACATACACATCAAATTAGCTGTATCAATAAATAAAACCTATGTTGTTCGTGATTATCATGTTACATTTAAACAAGAGTGCACAAGCATGCGATATTCTAATGAAGACCTGGTGACCCTTGTTTTCCTGCGGTCTCTTCTACTTTTACCTTTTTGCAGTTGTAGTTTTATATTCTAGCCACAGGCGCATCGCAGATACAGAGGGCCCACACTTGTGGAAATTGTCTTCAGTTACCTACAAACATGACTTCATCATCAATTAGCCTCACTGTAAGTGGAAATACAATCACGGTTGATCGACAGATGATTGAAGATGGTCCAGAATCTAAACTATCTCAAATCTGCGAGAAAGATTCGGTAAATATCACCAGGCCAGCCGAAATGTTTTTATCAATTTTGGCGTTTTACCAAACTGGTCAGCTGCACATGCCTGTGTCGGCCTGTCCGGCTGCATTTCTGGAGGAACTGACGTTTTGGGAAATAAGTCCCGATTTACTATCACAGTGCTGCAAAAATAGGTAAGATGTAATTCGTCAATTTTAATGACTGACGTGTTGTACGTCCAAATTTTATACTTTGGGCAAACAAGTGTGCTTGTTACCATTATTCCGGTAAAGCGACCTCTCCTATGCCTTTTTTGTGCTTTTAAAGGGACAGGCTCATGTTTTGGCATAAAAATGTTGTTGTTTTTTTCTGGTAATGCATCCGAACACACATCTTCTATAACTATTTTACTCCTTGATTTCGAAATTGCAGAAAAAAAAGAAAGTATAAAACATTTTCTGGTTTAAGTGGGGACCAAACCTATGACGGTACAGTCAAGGACATATTGGAAAACCGATAAGAAAACCACACGCCCACAAGGACTCATACACAAAAATAAGGATCACTTAACATTTAAAGTGATACTCTTATTCAAAATCAATACATACACATGCAAAACAAACACACATTTTGAGTGATACATCCTCAAATACGTACTAAATAATGCACTTATGGAAATTATTAATTACTATTAACAATAAAATAACTGTGTATTTAATAGCTGAAAACGCAAAAAAATAATTAAATGATTGGTGAATGCTAAAAGATTTACTGCGATCTACTGGTCTCATAATGTAACAATACCGTTTTTTCTGCACATTTCTTTAAAATTAAACTTGGTATCCTTCATAGGATTTATTGTTTTGACATTTGTTCATCATTTTTGGTATATTACAAAAAAATGTGTTCAATCTTATTTTTGAGTTATAGTGCAACTTTAAGCATATCTTGAAAAACCTTACTTACGCTATTCAAAAATCGTGGACTTCAAAGACAATATTTGAGCATATATCAACATTTTTGAAGGGTTCCAGCCGTCAGTGTTTTAGTTTTAACACTCCTGATTTTCCACACTATATTCTGTCATACAAAAAAGTGCATTTTACCAAAACGTGAGCGAATCCCTTAAAATGGACATGATTTTTTTTCAATTACATGTGCGTTGTTAGGGTATTAGCCAGGTTTTAAGAAAATACATATGCTACAGAAAAGGGACAGGGTGCTGAGGGACAAAAGGGTACACTGTATCGGGCAGTGAATAATTAAAGCGTAGAAATTTATTAATATCAGGTTTCAACTTCCACATATGTAAAGTGTGTTTGAATTCATAATCATATTCCGAGTTTTAATAAAAATATAAATATTTGAATATCTTAAGCATTTTATTCTTTGAAGGCAGGAGGCTGCATATTCTGGTCTCAATGAGGGGGCAGATTGGTGCCTCCAAACAAGAACGAGATACAGCATTTTCCAAAACCCCTCTAGCTAAACCCCTTTGTTGCATTAGGCTTTCATACATTGAGATATCAATACTTTTAATGTATGATTTAAAATAACATCTTAGGGATGATCTTTGCTAAACTGTCTAGGACTCTAATAACTTTAAAGAATTAGCAAAAACACACAACCCCTTTTTGTCAAACAAGGAATGTTAAAATAAAATTTAAGTCCAAGAATATATGAACTCGAAAACGAATTCACCTTCATTTTTATCAGTGAACTAATCCTTATATTTTTACTATTTCATTAATGTTAACTATGAATGTGTTTCCGTGCATTATTCTCAAATGTGTCGTCTGTGAGTCTGTTTTGTTGCCCTATGGCCTTATAGTCATTATTTGTCATTACGCTTATTGTAATTTCTATTACCGGGCTTAGATAATGTAGTCCCTGTAGGTTGAAAGCGTATACAATATTGCTTCATGGCTATTAAGAGTTTTGCCTTTTAGTTATATCTTCAATATTTCATTTCCATGGAATATTAAACAAAATCGAAGCAGTTAGTTTGTTATTTTACAGCCTTTACCCTGTTATTTCTGTTTGATTTACTGATAGTAAACCCTAGATCAGATGAAAATACACTCAGAAAGACATTATGCACTATCAGTTTAATCCACCTTTGCGACAGCAAGATCACATAGACAAGCACGCTTTAGTTTATATACTTATTTCATTTAGCTCAATGGTGACGACTGTTGATTGTTTATATTATCACTCTCGATGCCGTTTCATGCGCAGTCATTTGATAGGAATAAACTCATGCTTTGGTGTCATTATGACCTGAAATACATTCAGTTGCATTTCACTTAAATAAATTCATTTAATTCTTTAGATTCATCAAAGGGGTCACTCCTTCCAGCGATCTAGCATAAACTAACTTTGCATTTAATACTGCAGTTTAAAAAGTCAGTAATTCTCGAAAGACCTAAATAAGCTATTTAGGCCTTTCGAGATTTTCTGACATTCACACCAATGCAGGATTTCATTCCTATGAAATGACTGTGATTTCCTGGGTAGAAACCAATTCGGGTGTTCATGATAAGAGGCCATGAGAAAGGAACCGCTAGTGGGGGATCGAACCCTGAACCTCTTGGTTGTAGAATGGCTAATATAAATTCAACTGAAGACGGTTAAAAACAAACAGTCTATGTTCATACAAGTGCAGTTAAAATGAAATATACCTAGTTTGTCTTCTGCATGATAGCTCTGTGGTTATTTTAATTAAGTCATGGGCATGGTATTGTACCTCATTATATTTTTTTTAACATTAATTACCAGCGAAAAACTACTTGTTGTGTCAATATGGGATAAGAAAAGAGTAAAAAATATGATCAAAATGGGCCATTTTGCATTAGAAATTATTTTATAAAATGGGGGAGTAACAACTTTTCGGTTGTGATGGAGGGGCGCACGTCAAAATGTTGCACCCCTATATTACGTCCCCTCTAAGGTCACTTCCTGTATCTGCCCCTGTTAATACACCAGATCAACTGTCTGTTATTATGTTAATCATGTTAATAGTTCTCGTACACAACAACCGATTTTACACTCACACTTTTGACAATTTCCAGACTCCAAGCATTTTTGGACGAACAAGAGACTCTGGAGTCATTTCGGGAGAGTCAACGTCGTCTAGACAACATAACACCGTCAAAGATTTCTTTTGGATTCTGCACAAAGCTAAGATCATTCCGTGCGAACATTTGGTCTGTAACAGGCTCCAACAATTCATTTCTACTGACAAGGGTAAGATTTATTGAGAACCTGGAATTTTAAGTGCGGCTTTACAACCGGAAAAGAATTACTCATCGTTTCGGGTAATTGATTATGTTTACGTTGGTTAAATGTATATACAAAATACTGTAAAATGCTAATAATGTTCTTAAAGGAATTAGAATTGAGAACCTGGAATTTTAAGTGCGGCTTTACAACCGGAAAAAAATACTCGTTTCGGGTAATTGATTATGTTTACGTTGGTTAAATGTATATACAAAACACTGTAAAATGCTAATAATGTTCTTAAAGGGACTAGACACCAGTTGATACAACTGTATGAAAAAGAAAGAAAATTGTCATTAACTTACATTACATTGATATCGCTGTGTACAACGTTATAAACCGTAAATAGTGATGTATCTCATCGCTCACAACACATGTATCTTTTGCAGTTTTTGCGTATTTTTTTCAATTTGAAACTTACTGGGTTTGTCTACCACGTACATTCAGTATTTTTTTTTAAAAGCTTTGGTATATGTAACTGTACTTATCAGGTGACTTTCTCATTCTAAATATACACATTTTAAACTGAGAAACCATTATGCCCTATTTTTAAACTGCCTCGCCTTCATAAGTCTAAACTTATTTTAAGAAAATACTGTACTGGCCAATTTTGGGACCATCTGGAATCTAGTTCCTTTAAACCGTATACGTTTGCCTAATAAGCTGTTTGAGTGTATTGTTTGGTATAATGAACTTGGCATTGCCCATCTGTATCACACTTCACATACACCGCATGGCCATTTATGTTATTAAGGCCACGAGACTTGATATCATCAAACTTCACGCAAGAGATATTATTTTAAAGTTCACACTGTTTCCGCTGCCTTGCACGAAACAGTTATCATTGAAATATCATTATGCGATTTTTGTTTCACTAGAACAATGCGATGATTTTGTATTATTTATTAAATTTTAAATTGTTTATGTTTGTTTATGCTAAAACACAAATGTTCATTGATCATACGATGAATAGGCTGTTCTGTTTTGATCTGTTTTGCACAATGATCTCCTCCTACTTGAATCAGGTGAGCAGAAATGTCAGTTTTCTCCGCTCACTTGTTTTAAGGCGCATTTTCTTTTTACAGAATACGTTTATATGTTACATATTATGTACCATTTGGAACTCCTCTGCCATTTTTATCGAAAAAAAACCGCGGATGTATATAGACGGTTTACATATTCAGAAAACGATATATTAAAGTCTGCTGCAAGTAGATTGCGTTGTAATTCAATTTAGCAGTAAAACTTAATGAGACTTAACTCTTGGGAATCTTAATTATGTTTGCAATTATACACTTCACTGGCAATCAATTTAAACATAGATCAATTAATAAAGTCTAAAGCACTACATTTAATTAATGATATAATTAAAAAAAATAAAACTGCTTTTACTGATGTGCCGGCATACATCCGAGGTTGTTTTCGTTAAAAAAAATGGCTGAGGAGCTCCAAATGATTATGTACAATGCAATGCCTTTGCAGTTGTACTTCCTGCTGTCCACGCTGATGGTTGTTACGTCTATTTTTGTGGTTGCCTACGGGACAGATTCAAGCTTCCTGCGGCCTATGACTAATTGTGAGCGGCTTGATTTCATGAAAGTAAGAAATATGGAAGGGACGGACGTTGTAGAAGGTGGGTGTTTTTTTTCAATTACGGTTAGTGCAGAATTTTACCTGCTCACTTTTCATTTAACCCGTCTCGTGTTCGATTATCAGCCTTTTAACATGTTGGTTCGTTTGAGGTTAAACAACTTCTTCAGTTGAAAAAAGATGGCATGTTGCAGTTACGTTAATAGGACCTACCCTATTGCCACGCACATTCGCCTTCCTCCCCCCCCCCAAAAAAAAAAAACAAATAAAAATGAAAACATAAAAAATAAATAAATAGATAGATAGACAGACAGACAGACAGACAGACAGACAGACAGACAAAGAAACACACAAATAAGTAAATAAATTGTTAGAGTTTCGTACAACATGGTACTTACCTGTGGATTTTGTTTGTGTTTACTGTGACTCAGGCATTGTCATTGATGATCGTCTACTGGTAAATGTTTCATATCACCATCTTTGTGGAGTTGTCTTGCCAAGTATCCGAGTCAATGTTTAACGGGTGTTATAAATGTAGAGTGTGATTGGGCTTGGTAACGTATGGCCATAAATTTGCACATTAAAATAGATGAAAGATGCAACATAATGGTTAATGAGATTGATTGACTGATAAAAGGACTTTGTGGCTGCTCTCTGAGTGCCTCATTATGTTATATCATTATTGCACTTATCTGGGAGTCCCATTAATATACTGGCAAGCAATTTACTGTAGCATATTTATCACCCGAGTTTAATTGATTGTATGCATTTTTTATGTTATGTAGTATGATCTATGTTTGAAAGGGATCTCGGTGTTATGATGATGTGATGTTTGCAGCACTTAATTTTGTTTGGGATTGACCTGACCAAACTGTAACCAAGAAATGTCATACTAGAAAAATACTGTTGACTGGTGTTCGAAGGTGGTTTGAATATTTGACCACACTAATGCGTGTTTCTGGTTTAAAATTATTAAATTTTTGCCAGGTTATGAATATTTACGCGTTGATTACTCAGGGACTATGAGAACAATGCAGTACAGTTCTTGACAAATGCGGAATACATTAACTTTTACACTTTATCAGATCCCGGATTCTGTTTCAAGTGGAAACGCTTTGACTAAACTTTGTTCAATACGGCGAAGGGTGATCTTGACCCTTGATTGATGGTCAGCTAGATCAATTTCGAAATTCTATAATAGTTTAGCCTTCTTCTCGTTGTGTTAAGCCTTAATGTATTATCTTATTTTTGTGGGAAACGTTCGCGAAAATAAATATCTTCAACTTTTAACAACATCAGAGCTGAAAAAAGATCATATCCGATTCTTATTCGATCGTTCCTCAGTCTTTTTTCATCGAAGACAACCTAGAATGGATATGGATGGTTTACAATGCCAGAAATATTTACATTTAACCACGGTCCAAGTAGATCGCGTAGTAATTTCAATTTATTAGTTGATCATAATGACTTCATGCTTAGGAATCTTAATTATTTATGCAATAAAATACTTCGATGCCAATCAATTTAAACTTAGTGAATGCACAATACACGTTACAACACTACAATTAATTAATATTAAATTTACGAACTACTTCTACTGATGTACCGGTATACATCCGCGGTTGTTCTCAACTGAAAATGGCCGAAGAGTTCTGAATCTTACTCGATACTCCTCTATTTTATTCGACTTTCTTTACAATGGCAAATAAGATTTCTAGTTTATCTTTACAATCTTTATATCTATATTTGCCAACAGGATTTTTAGTTTCTTTTTACAATGACCAATGAAAATGTTAATTATATTCAGGTTATATATGTTCATTTCACAGGAAGCGCATGGTGAATTCAGTCGGACAACGGCCGAAAAACAACAACGTCTCAAACGCTTTAATTCTTGCACATATCCTCAATCCTCATGTCTCCGTCACAAATAGGTGAATGTTCTTTTATTGCAGAAACACTGAGCAATCATTGCAATTCATCTGAACTCCCCTTTAAACGTTCGCGCAGTCGGAGAAGTTTGGGTTATGAAAGCGGAAAAGAAATCGATGATGCAGAGAGCAACGAAAATGGAGACTACATTTTTATTGACATATTAATCAACAGTAACTCTACACTAAAGAGGAATAAAGTGTTTCCTTTAGAAAGGGTCTCAACGCCACTGTCCTTTAAGAATACGTACGACGAACCCGACTCACCAAAACCGACGCCGACGCTAGATCCTGGCGTGACGAAGAAAAGGGTGAAGATACCGAATATGAGAGTGAGAATGGCGACATTAGTAGTGTTAGAGAGTATAACAATTGTTTTCTTTACAATTGACTTCATACTTCGAATGTTTTCCTGCCCATGCCTCTTGCGCTACTTTACGTGTTTCATCAATATTTCCGATGCGGTGGCTCTTATTGCAAGCTATGTGAATGGTATTATTATATTGCACAACGCGCACGAACAGTATGAAAACGACTGGTTTAAAGTGTTAGAGTATATACAAATCATTCGAGCATTACGACTGTTCAGAATAGCGAGCAGGGTGAAAGCGGGCCGTGTCTTGTGGTATACCATGCGCGCTAACATACACGATCTATTCATTTTAGTATTGTTCATAGCATGTGGCATGTGCACATTTGCTAGTATTCTTTACCTGTCGGAAGGGCGGGAAATAGTAGAAAGTATTCCAGTTGGTTGGTACTGGGCTGTTGTAACCATGACGACAGTAGGATATGGCGATATTACTCCGCAAACACCTGTTGGACGGCTGATTGCGTGTATTTGTTCTGTTTCGGGCCTTTTGTTATTTGCGCTGACCGTACCCTTGTTCGCAAACCATTTCATAAAGTTGTATTCCTATGTTTATACGCCTATTTATAAAAAGAACACAAATGCATCGGAAAATGTAATTGAGATTATCGATAGCGATACACATAGGAAAAACGAGACGATTTGATAACCTTTTGTTTTTATTGTAAATCAGTATTGTAGTAATTATTTCCTTACACTCGATTTTATAACGCTCCGCGTACGCACCTAATTTTCATGTCCATAAGTAGTTCGCATTGAATCCGTACCAAACAATGTATATGTCATAATATCTCGACTGATTTCCCATAAACAGTTCTATCGCAATACTCACACCAGAGTTATGGCCCTTGAATATTCAAAATCGTTGCAAAGTCACTTGAGTATTTCTAATTCTAACTATTACTCAAGTTGAAACAATGTTTGTGGACTTTATATCTCGTTTTAACCGTTGCATAATAGATAAGTTCAGACGTAATTTATCGAACAAGTTTAATAACCAGCCATGTCGCGTTCCTCACTATGGGTTATTTCCCTTGATTTGTCAAATTCACGTTCTCCTCTCTCTGACTAAGAAATTGCTTACTCATCTTGTATCAATATGGTGACAATACTTGTGGCAAAATATTTCGATCAAATCGATTAACAGCCCAATGAAACTATTCACGAATTATATGGTTGTTGTATTGTCATATTTTTACCACTAAATCGGAAACGTTCCTTATTAAATATGGTGACAATGTTTAGGGTGAACGAATACCATCCATTTTGCATTATTCACATGGGGTTTCTTAAATCAAGAGACAAACTCAATTCGAGAAATTCCAGTTTGATATACTATGCGTGTATCCGTCGTTTTCACACTGATCGTTTTCATGAAACCGGTGAAACCGGTAAACAGAATTTTCGAAAATTAAGCTCGTTTCCATTTTGTGAAGGTAACAAACATAGAACCTGTTCATAGTGATAAACAGTTAAACACTGTTAAACACCGTGTATCCGAAATTATCGCTATTTCGCAATGTTAAACTATAACTCGACACATAGTTTTGTATACGAACGATAACTCAAACCGAATGCATCGTATTGGTAACGTGTAACCGACATTGAATTCTTCACGACATAGTATTTCACGTCATCTATAATTCGCGAACGCTGTCATTTTCTGAAAATTGTTAATCCGAAGTCGCGCTATTCCGAAATTTGGGTCCTTACGATTTCGGATTAACGGTGTTCAACTGTATAATTTGTTGTGCGCTCAATCAAAAGGTTGGCAGATAACCAGTGCTTAATTTCTATTCAACAAGCGATGTAACTTTTATACTTTATTTACAATATTATTTTATTACAATTCATTTGTTTGTATATTTTTGCATGCTTTTTATATCAAACTTTAATAAAACTAACGACAACAACAGTAGTACAATTTATTGATTATTGACCCTTTCTTTAACTCTGCTATGTGCATAACTATTGGTAGAAGGTTCCAGGAATTAAACTATCTATAATTAGGGTTGAATCAATAGCATCACAGTTTGAAATCACTATGAAACCTTTACTTTTAGTTAATTGTAACAGTTCAAAAGCCTAATCGTAATTCAAAAATACTGGTTTGCTGTTTACTCAAAATGTGTACATTACAAATATGACTAAGCTAAACGACTGTAGATTAAAATAATGAAACGCTGAATTAATAATGTTATGCTAAAACCCGTATGAATGAATATTGGTGCAGACAATAGTCGCAGAGACACTATGACCATCTTACCAACAAACCTGACAAAACCTGACAAAATATTGTTACATCAAAAATTTTATTGCGTATTAAGCGAGTGTCACTGAATTCGAATTTTAAACTTTAATTGCAAAATCAAATAAACTTCGCTTCTACTGACCGGTAGTTTTTGGTGTTTGCATTTTTGTATGGGTAAACGAAAAAAAAAATCAATTGATGAGTTTACTATTAATTTTACTTCGATCGATGCGGACGATTCACCCAAAAGAGGTCCATAGAGTATAGTTCAGTATGTCTATTTTACCACCAGGGCTTACTTTTTTAACTTATGTCTGCATAAACATATATATTTAAACTACTGAGAAGTATCTATTCGAAAAAAGCTTATAAAGATAGACGCATTGGTAAGATGTTCCCAGTGTTATTTTATTATCTGTTTTGATAATTCAGGAATTAAACCCCTATATATGAGTAACAACTAACATTACGCACAGTACAACATATGAAATAATAAGATATAATTGACAATACATATAATATTAAATATGGTTAAAACATAAGATATATACACCAGTTTAAAAAAGAATGATAATGTGCTATTCACATTTTGAACAATTGATTTTTTATTATCTATAGCTGTATCATATAAAACTCGGTTGATATAAATCAAATTTGTACAAGGATCCAAAAAGTAGAATATAATCTTTTGGCATTGCATTGAAAACACAAATCTAAATTCATCGGAAGTGTTCTTGTTTTACAATATATACAGAATAAGGTGTCATACCTATATGACTTCTTGATAGCTTTAACGCCTTTAGTAACGGGGTTCGTTGGAGTGCCCGATATTTCAGCAAGAAAATGACAAGAATACTCACACAAATTTATCTTCATCAAACAACAATACAACAAAATACCTCAGACTTTAAGATTCAGTGTGCATTTGTATTTGTAAATTCTGGATCCTGGAACTTACTTTCATAATGTTTTTCGACAAAAAGGCAAGAATAAGTGAACACAATGCTATGCTCGTATAGTGAGATTTCAGCACAAAAATGCTTCTTCCTGATGAAAAAGAAAGAAAAATTATTCTCATACGAATGAGCTATGAATACAAATGCTGTTTATACCATAGTATATTTCCTGTATATTTTGAGGGGCGAACGCTTTTATGTGACGTTAAATAAACCAACACAATATATTAAAAAATGTAACAGTTGTTACATGTATCATCAATAAGTGTGAAAATAATTACAACATTGTAGCCCGGGTCATACTCTATTCCGAACCCAAAACCAATGCCGTTCTACCACTAAAAGTAAGCATTTCGGCTCCACATCACCATCAACACATCGTTTACAATGAAAAAAATAACAGTGATATATCAATAATCTTCCCTCTTTCTAAATATAGATCGTAAGTATTCTGTTGAACTCAATGTGAATTCCGAGTTTAATAACACTAACACTCGCCGTTTTAACAACATTGCTGAATAGTTTATATGATCATACTTTTAAGTAAAACAATCACTTTAACACAGTTCATAACCGCTTTACACCGAAAACAACCACTGATTTCGGTAATACAAAACAGTTCGCGTGTACCATTCTTCAAACTGTTCCTTCTATTTGACTCTCTTGGCACAGAAAATGTTACCACACCTTGCATGTGTTCTTGGGGGCCATGTGAGACCCGACAGGGCACTGAAATACGTCCCTAAAGTCCATCGAATTCTGCAAGGTGCCAATCACCCTGAAAAATGATACAAGTTGATAAAATACTAGCCCCGAATTTCTGAGAAACCTTAAGTTTCACTTTGCCAAATCACTTACGAGTATTTGCAGTTCATTTTACATATTTTAAATATGGTTATTACCATGAAGATAATTATCTTTAAAAACCTTTAAAATGAAAAAAATACATATATTAAACTTCTCCGAAAATAGTGTGTTTAGCTAGATAATGTTACGTGCATTATAAGGGCCGAGTAATTTAAGCATAATAAACCACATAATCAATCTACATTTGTTGATAAAATAATCCGCATGGCGGGCTAGATTTTCGAACACTTTTTGTTTTTGTAAAAAACAAGTCAATGAGACATTCTATTTTTAATACTATATAGAAAAACAGTACGATTATTATTTTTAATATCACATTCTTTAGCGATCTAAACATTTGTGTTTATCGTTCGTTTATTCATTTCGATCTTTATCTCATTTAACAAAAGAGTTATGAGATTTTTGCAACTGGAAAAGCCCATCTAGTTTAGATTGCATTAATAGAACGATTTGTTTGCTATCTTACATATACATATCCTTTTATAGAAAGTTGGTATCCTATGCTACGTGCTAAAACATAATATGGTGGTCATTCATATATCAATTTCGGAATATTTCCGAAAAAAATGTAGTATGTTTTTATCTATCAAAGATATGATTCAATCTCCAGGGTGATGTAAACATCAACATAAATACGTATAAATGTAAATAACGATGCGAAGGAGATAAGACATAGTTTTCTTGGCGAAAGAACGACGTGCTTCGGCGAACCGAGTCATAGGCTTTGCTTAAGCATACGCAAGTTCATGGTAAATATGTTTGTTGCTGGGACTGTCTCCATAGTTTTCATTGTAATAAAGAAGTTGCGGACCGTTAATTGTACGTGTACGCTTGATTTACATTTGATTGCAACGTCATCTAGGTACATGCACAAGTGGTTGGCAACTTCTCTAATAAGTGACATTATACATTACCGATATTTTCTTGGACTGTGTACTCCTGTCAGTATTCTGTTCATCATCGACTCTGGTCGGGTTGATCCGCACCACACCTGAAAACAATAAGAAAGCTATCTTATAACTGAACACTAAGTTAACCAACCGAGTATCGTATTTTGAATTGTTTTACTATTATTTTGATATATGTATGGTGATTGCCAAAAGTTAAAATCTAACGCCTGGATAGACCACCATTTCCTCCAAATGCGAACACTCAGATATTTTGAGATGAAAAGGAACGTGTTTAGGTTTTTCGGACATAAATTTACCTTATAATTGCTTTTAATGTTTGCTGAAAGCGTTTGATCTTTTTTGAAACGCTTAAACCCTAAAACAAAACAAAAATAGTGAAGTGGCCTACCTGAGCAAAACTTAGGGAAGACAAGTGTTTCACTATTGAAACTTTTAACGCCCCCCCCCCCCCAAAAAAAAAAAAAAATACTTATGAAAGGGTCTCCCTACACAAAGTTTACAGCAAACAGATATATCGCTATTGAAACGCTTAACGTCATAATAACAAAAAAATAGTGTAAAGGCAAACCTGAGCAAAGTTAAGGAAAAACAGTTGGTCATTGTTGAGGTTGGTGAGGCCAGGCAGTTTGGGTTCCGACCCTCCATGATCCTTCTTCCACTTCTGGTAGGCCTAGAGTAAGATTAGTCCATTAACAAACAGAAAAAATATAGATCAATATATTCATAAAATACAGATTGCGAGCCTGTGTTTGAGTGTTCAATTACCGAAAGGATACTCGCACTCGCATGTGTTTATTTTTGGTCATCGAAAAGGTTAACCTTGTTTCAAACCTAGTAAGACCAGCAGCCAATTGTTTAAAACTGGATAAATTATCCACATGTTATCCTTTGAATAATTTGCACATAAAAGTAATTTGATTGGTCAACAGTTACTGTTGGGTAATTATTCACAAATCAATAAAGATTTTGGCTATCATCAACCAAACCAAAGAAATAACCCGTTTCATACAATTGGTTGCACATATTTATGGTGGACACATACAGATTAATGCACAGTTTAAAAAAAAAATAACTTGCACAAAGTGTGCAGTTAAATAAAATTTATTATTTAATGCATTCCGAGAATGTATTTAAAATATCATAGTATAATTTATACTGATAAACGCACCGTCATAAACTATAAGTTATAATTTCACTTTTTCACATCTTAGCCCATACTTACTACGATAAACTAACGTAACACAGTGCTGGGAAGGTTTTCCGGCATGATGTCATTAAACTAAATTTCAGGCGTTTTTCTTAATAAAGAAGTATTAGGGGATATAAATCATTTAGTTTTGAACCGCAAAATCCAGACAGCTAACATCAACTGTACCTTGTACGACTCTTTAAGGCCTCCGTTGTCTGCAATATTTTCGCCTTGGGTCTGTATTCCATTCACCTAATTTGTAAAATAATTTGAATTAATAACTGGTATCATATGTGCTCAATCACTGGACCCCATAACATAATTTGTTATTTATGTAAGTCCAAATACACTTGTAACAATTATTTGAGAGACTTGTTTGGCATTCCTAGGGCAGAGTAGGGTGTACTTTTTACGACGTCACTGGCCTATCCATGGGCGTCGGGCCGTGTGACAGTACCATAGCTTCAAAATTTAACAAACATTTCGTCTGATCCGTTATAACTTTTTTATAAAGACTAAAACTGCATCAGACATGATTTTCTTTGACAATCACACTTCCGGTCGATTGTTTACCTTTAAAACATAACCCTTATTTTTGGATTTATCTTAAAAAAGATGTTTGTATACCTCATAACTTTATTTGTGTTTGTACCTGAAGGTCATCTTCTATGGTGTAGTTCCCATATTGATCAACAATACACTGGGCCCGCTCCTTAAACTCTGCGATCACGTGGTCATCCCACCACTGCTTCAGGTTGCCATTCTTGTCGTACTGACGTCCTAAATGTTGGACGAAGGGTATTAAAGGATAAACAAAGAGACCCCCCCCCCCCCAAAAAAAAAAAAAAAAATAAAAAAAAAATAATTTTATCGGATATACAGAAAGGTCACACATCAAGATCACATTCGGGTTCGTTGGTCTAAGAATAGGCTAGAACTGTTTATTTTATGGTAATAATACATACGCCCTAGCCGGATTTGAAACGGGTTTTCTGGAATAAGGGGCGGGTACCAATTACCAACTAATTCATCAACCAATAGTAAATTGAAAAAAAAGATAATGCAAGTTTGTTATTGATGATGATGATGATGATGATGGTGATGATGATGATGATGATGATGATGATGATGATGGAAAATGATTCAACAAACCTCTGTCGTCAAATCCGTGGGTTATCTCATGGCCTATCACCATTCCAATGCCTCCGTAGTTAATGGATCTAAAGAGAACATGGTTATGATGTATTATACCTATTTATGAAATCAAAACAGTTTGGCCAGCATGATACATATTCGTTATTTATTATTTAAATAAAACCGTCTGATAGACAACATGTATATAATCATGATAATATTATCAAGTGTTATTGTATTCTTGGCAGTAATAGATATATTATCTGTACTCTAAGAAACACAAAGACTTTACTTTGGGTAGCCTTTACTGTAGAAAGGGGGCTGCAGAATTCCCGCTGGAAAAACTGAAACACGGGAGGCAAGTCAGGTTAACTTATAACATCAGGAATAGTTCTGCAAGTATCTTAACAAAACACATGTCTCCACCAAACAACAATTGAAAGGAAAGTGTTGTCACCTATACACTTTAAGTCCTGCTTTTCAGAATATATTCCTCGTAATTAATAAAAATATAATCAACCTACCATTTGTAGTTGCTGGGCAGACAATAACACAAAGATTCAAGATTTATTCACAAAATATTCAAAAGACCATATCACATGTGGACAAATGAATATACAATACAATGTTTTCAGAAGCATATAAAGCAACTACGTAAGTTATGTACATCAAAGAATATCCTTTTGGTATCTATTAATCAAAATATTTTTTGACTTGTTAAAAACCTGACAATGATAGTGTATAAAATACTCATAATAATGTACGTTTGCGCTGGCTCTGCCAAATATAAAACCGACTATTCAAAGAAACAAAAACGCAATGGTAACGATAACATGTTCAGATACTTATAGATATGTATTCGATTAACACAGTTTAAAGAAATTAAGTTTATTTACTGGAACACGGCCAGGGGCGGGCACAAGATCGATCTTACTTTTATATAATCTAGTCCTACTTAAAATGTGCATATTCACCATTCTTTCCTAAAGGTACAAACCACTTACCTTGATAAAAAAAACTTAAAAGACAAAGACATCAAACGGACCCCATTAATGCTCACCTAAATGGTCGCCAATGTTCAAATGGCATAATTAAGACATTAACCTGTTATAAGTGAAATAATTTTCAGCAGGCCTATTTCTTGTTCAGTGTGTCCAAATCCGTTAATATATAATGTAGACAAAGTTCGTTTATTTCAAACTGATTTTCAAAGTTTCAGAAAGTATATATTACCTCTCTTTGATTAGCTTTACATTCGTTTACGGCATTTATGTTATATACCAGCTGGTTATTTTATAGGAACAAATTTACTATTACTATGAATATATCCCCTTTGTACAAGAAGTTCATTCATATAAACTTAGTCCTGATAAAATAAAAAAGCAACGCATTCGCGACGCTAATTATAAAAAAAAATGGCATCCCTTGTTAGAGAAATGCATATTCAATTATTTCCTGATAAAATGGAGACATGCCATTTAATAATCTATTATTAGAAAAATATTACCCGTTGTACAATAACCGCATATTAAGTTTTTTCCTGATAAAATAAAATTAACGCAACGCCATAAAGACGCTAATTATAGGAAATGTCACCCGTTGTACAGGATCTGCATCAAAGTTCTTTTCCTGATGAAATGGAGGTAACGCATTCAAGAAACTATTTAAATGGAAATGTCACCTCTTGTACAAACATATGAATTGATTCCTGATCAAATAAAGATAATGCTATCGTTAGTACTCACTGATTTGATTCTTTGCAGAGCTGTAGAAGGCGTTGACAACTGCTGGATATGTAGACCACCTGAAGAAACGTTATTTTGAAATGGATCCCTGTATAGCCGATCCTTCGTGGGCACAACATACATCCTTCATTTTAGTGACCATAAAGAAAGATGAGTATAAAAGCTAATAATTTGAACTATACCAGACTCACAGCATTCCCATACTTATTATACATGATGTATATATAGGAGTTGGTGACTTACAGGTTTCTATCCACTGGTTTATGGATCATTTCCAGGTTACTTATTGCTATTCCATGAATATTCTCCAGAATATTTTCAAAGTACGTGTCTGGCCGAAAGTCCACCTACAAAAAGAACAATAGTTTACACACCAACGGTTTGATAAAATATTAAAAACTTTGTAAACTCTTTTTCATTCCAGTTTTACTCTTTTTGCATGTATGTATGTCAAAAAATGATTGTTTTTAAAGACATTCCCTTACATGTTTATACTCCTCGTTGAGGACCGTGTCGTTTAAAATATAGGAAGGGTAACCGATCTGGACTGCCATGGCATCTGCCTGCAAGAATATCAGCACTACAGATTAATATGGAATACTAACTATTTCGTTTCGTTTAAAAAAATAACGCTACAACATTACGGATTAAATACATTCTAAAAGGAAATTTAACTTAAGACGGGCGTAACCAGGGGGCGCAACCTAAAACTTAAAACTAAAACGTGATTTTGAGCGGTTTGGGGTCTTCCCTTTATACAAGAAATGTTAAATAATAGTCTTTGCATACTATTTCACCCATCTATCTCATGCCAGTTCTTTTGGCGAAAACAATCTATTATCATGAACAATTGTAAGTTACTTTGCCAAAGATTTGTTACCTTTTCCTTCGCGAGTTCTCGCGTCTTTTCGTCCATCCAATCAACCTCCGACAGCAGCTCGTTAAAAGCAATTCGAATATCCTTAATCATCTCTAAAGCCTGTAAATGGAAATTGAAAATTTATTTCAATGTTTACCAAAAAAACAGAATTGATACGTGGAACGATTTCCACCAACAGTTGATTTAAAAGGTTAGCACATTAATATTGGTGATGGTGTTGTTATTGTTTATGGTAAAGTTGTTGGTGGTGGTGGTATTGTTGCTGCTGTGTAGTTGTTGTTGTTGTTGTAGTTGTTGTTGCAGTTGCTGCAGTTGTTTGTTATTGTTGTTGTTTTTGTTTTTGTTATCATTAGTAGTATTTTTTTATTAAAGACAAATTTAGTCCTTCTTTATAAAAGTAGTATCATTAAACATGTACTATGATTGTATATTATGCTTGTTTTACCAAGTATTGCTATGGTGATACTGGAACACTTACACTCTGTTTCGCGGTTTCGTCGAAATGCTTGTTGATGAAGAGGCGGCCAACAGCATTTCCCAGGTTGTTATTAACGTACGTAACGCAGTACCGCCATCTCGACGTCTCGCTACGTGACCCGTACAGAATCTGTTAAAACAAAATGTACATTGAACTTTTATAAACACAAACGATGTATTCATCACTCCGTTCATTCTTTCTTTCTTTCGTCCGTGTGCTCGGTAATTTTGTATACATATATTATTTAATATATTTTGTTTATACATAAGAAAATGAAAAATGCATTTAGTTCTTATAAAGTCACTTTTATTGTTCGAGTAACCATAACAGTAGGGCCGACGTATCTTTAGATATATGACCAAGATATTAATTAACGGCTAACATATCCGAAAAGCTGGTTACATATCAAAGATGATCAGTGTGGCAGTCAGCCCATAAACGCTGATGCTTCAAGATGAACTAGGTCAAACTTGAAAATATTCCGAGATGTGCCTATCATAAGATAAACTTTCAAAAGTAAATGTGGCGTCTTGTAATTTCATAGGAAACACCGGGTTAATTGTAATTATATTCCATACATTAAGATGTCTGCAAATTTACAGAGGTAATAAACTGAGACATTAACCTTCCATAAAACAAACCTTGTGGTATTCGCTGTCTAGGTCTCTGTACTTATTTGGCAGATTCTCGATCCTGTTCATCATTATTCGCCATATCAGGTAGTTTGCCAAAGTTCTAAAATTATAAGCATTACAAACCAATGTTAGGAATCTGAATTATTTACAATATCTAGAAGGGCCAGTGACATATATTTAACATATCTTGAATATTGCAGCGTATAAAATTCCATCCCCACCAGGGTGAGAGTGTTCTAGTGGTATAGGTATCCACCTCTAGGGATATTTCCTCATTGCAACTCAAAACATACACCAGTACTGGTATCTACCCCCAAAAAACGACTCGAGAGTGATTCTATAACCTACCACCTTTCGTCCAAATCGAGCTCCAGGGAATTAGTATAAACTTATATAACAGTTGATTATGTCAGTATTACTAGAGATGATATTAAAACCATGGCGACATTAGTTAAGAAAGTTGTATTTGTATCCTTAACAAAACTAATTGAATATCAATATGTTAATAATCAAACACAACGAAGACACACTTACCGTTTATCGGTTTCTTGAACCAAGGTGGCCATGTTTGCCAGATACTCGGGTGCATAAACAACAATTTCTTCACTTTCGGCGATATTCAGACCCACCCTTGAAAATATGCCTTGTAAATATCGGACCCACTCAAACTGAAAAGGAACATACCAGGTTCACTTATATTTCTTGAAAACTGTTCATGCTCATTGAATGTATAGGTTATAGTTGTCTATGTATTTCAAATTAAATGAATGTATTTCAAGACAGCGTCAGTCTTTCTGGTGTGCTTGCGAAGTATATGTGCAGAATATTTCAATTCAAAATGCGTTACGGTTACGCCGATATGTAAATATCTTGTGAAATAAAATACCAGTCATAATTCGCTGCAACCGATTGCATAAAAATGGTTAAGTTTTTGGTTTGGTTAAAGTTGTGTAAAATGTTTATTCATCGGTCAATATTTATTGAATAATATCTAATTATCAACGAAAACGTTTTAATGAGTCAAGTAACCGAAAATATCGACAACTAATTGTATACAACTTGTTTGACGTTTTGTTTTGGATAAAGTTGGCCGAACTGTTTAGTATATTTAATATTTAATACTTCATCGAATAACTACTATTAACCATCAATTCAATATTAAAACCTGCCAACATATATCATGCGAAAACTTACAAGTTCTATGCAATTGGGTGAATTGGACAACTTATCAAAGTTTTATATAACTGTTCCTTGTTACTACACATTACAAAATACATTTGTCCGTTATGCACTCGTGGTATATGCACGGTAGAATACTGGGATCAGCTAGGATGCAACGAAATAACCACTTACGTTCGGAATCATTTGTTGTAACTCGGCGATGGTCATTTTATTGTAAAGTGCCTCACTGTCTCGTCGGTCCTCTTGGGGAATGGTAAACTAAAAGAACGGAATGATCAAGTATAAAAAGTAAAAATGGACAAGATACGGATATTTTTGGGTTGACAAGACAAACAATGTACACAAGAGTGTACCATAAATATTTAAGTTAAGAGTAACTATAAGAATATATTAATCCGCTGTATGTTGTTTTGTTTTACACTGAGTTTCATTAAAGATCTAAATCGATTTAGGCGTAAACTGAAATTATCTTAGTGTCAAAGTTTCATTGTTAAGTATTTGAGTGAATTTAAATTGAGCAAATCTTAAAATGGAGCACAAAGCTGTAAAATAAAACAAATAAATGTATTGCCATTTTTGACGTTTGTACAAAATTAAAATTAGTAATGACAACATCCTTCATTGGAACGGGCCCCCGAACTTTAATGTACTAAGAAAACAACTGTATTTGGCTATATTTACTGTATATAAAGATAAGTAACTTATAGAATATGTAATTCCTCCGCATTATATTTAGTTATTTGCTGCATTAACTCGAAATGTACTGCAAAACAAAATACTTTATTTTAGTACAGTTACTTTATAAGGTATATAAAAAAAACACATGAAAAAATATATACAATCTAGCAAAAATGTTTCTTTTATCTAAGTGTTCGGCTTAATAGTATGTGGGTTTTTTCAGCTACTTTAAGATGACGCAAATTTGAAATTAGCTCTGCCTTGTCACTTTTCGAAGATTGTTTGTCAGACGTGGTCAAAGTTATCCATTGGATTACACAACCAGGTGTTATTATTTTGTTCCAAAATTTTAACTCCTTTATTTGTCACTTGAAGGTGCCAATGACAACATCAGCGTCATGTACCATGTTGGTAAATTACCTTTACTTTAAACTTACATTCGCAATTTTCATCTCAAGTCGTATCATATCGAGCATCTCCTTTTTCGCTATCGTGGAGTTTGCGCCGAACAAAATGGCGACGTCCGTGGCGTATTGCATGTACGCCTTGATGTGTGGATCATCCACACCCTTCGTGTAATAATCACGTGAAGACATACCGAGTTCTGGTTGGTCAACCTGTGAAAGGAGGCAATGTCAGGTTAAATTTAAAATGACGTTTAAATCAATTCACAATGATGCAGCTTGATTTGAAAGATCGGATTGAATCAACAAAGACTTGGAAGAAAAGCAATACAATGATGTTATTTTAAATACTAAGGCTCTGATTAAACTACAGATGTCACACCCGCACGCTAGCTAATGACAGGATGTTTCATTGATTAAGGCAAATATTAAAATAGCTATTTTTTTCCGAGGAAAGTAATTCCCTTATTGCCTACCAGGTCAATGTAAAACATATAAATAACAAAACGTATGCCAGTTTCTACTATTTACTGTGATGGTAATATGTTAACAAGAATGTTCTCTCCACAGAGTCTAACAGAAATCCTCTGCTAGGGCACCAGGTGACAAGTAGACCGTGGTCAACAGAATATGTGCAATGCACTACTTAACATTATGGTGCCAATGTATACCAGCTATTAGAGTGGTACATCTCAATCTGTGTTCGCTCCATGAACTTTAATAGAGCCAATAATGGATACCTCGCAGTATGATGATAATGAAGCTCTTCGCTCCTAAAGCGTCATATTAAAGGTCACGTAACTCTTAGAAGAAATGGCTATTTGTCATGCAACATACGTCAGGTATTACTTCCCATCACGGTCATACCGGAGGAACGAACGCTATCAATGCCCACAACACCGGCTTAATAGGTAAACCTAGTTGCAAATTTTCTGCACGGTTTGTTTTAATTCGGTATAATTTGTTAACAACAAATAATGTCATTTAAAATGAAACTTTGTAACAACGAAAAACAAACCATTTCCATACGCTGTATAGATTTTGACGGGACCTAATGGTTTTATTTTTATTTTTACCATGCTCAAAAGTTAAAAAAAAAGTCTGAATAAGGAACACGGAAGAAAATCTTCCACTTTTTAAAGGAAATATCCAGTCAATAGATTTAAAAATATTCGTAGCGTCAAGCTTACGAGTTATACCACGTTCTTGCTTAATGTGTACGAAATGCCTGGCGTGTTGTCTAGAACGGTCAATGTTTCAAACATGAATGCATCAAAATTTCAAGGACATTGATAATTGTACAGCTCATAATACCGCTTAGAACTGTCAAATTACCTACATATGTGTGTTTGAAATTGTTCTTTTTTAACATATTCCCATTAAATAAATATCGTCTTCTTCTGAGTAATTCCGTGATCAATATGTCTTCTTTTTTACATGAATCTATTGAAACGAATGTATTTTTATATCCCGGAGATGATACTCCATACTTTGTTTTGCACAAACATAAATACAAGTATACTTTATATTGATATAAACATTGGTATGAAGAAAAGAAATAAACTCGTGCAGAACTGATGTCCTTAAGTATCTTTTAACATTCAAGAATAAATGTTGTTACATTCAAGAATAAATGTTGTTAGGCAAATGATCGCAAATCAACCATATATCAGTGATGAAACCATCAATATGCTTATTATGTTCTGAAAATGATACTTATACCCGTCTTTCCTACCTGAATGATGTATCTTTCAGAGTTTTTATCATCAGACCCAACCCACTGGTCTAACAGTATCTTATTGTTGTACAGTCTCAGTTTGGCGAGAAGCTCGATGAGATCAAACTCGTCCTCTCTCCAATCTTCCCCTTCCGCCACGGGCCAACCCCCCAGCTCATCCAGGAAATCAAGCGCCGGGTTGAGGTCACGCTCATCAATTAAAGCTGGGATGGACATATTTGATATACACAAGAACTGTTTTCGGTTGAATCGATATTCTACTTGATATCAAAGTTACGCTAATCGATTAGAGCTAGGATAAGAATATTAAAAAAATAAAAATTTGCTCGTGTTTTACACTTAATGGTAGAGCCATTTGGTCGAAATGGTCTTAATAACGCTTACCTTTAAACAACGATGTAGATTAATGCCACAAGTGCGTTAACGACCACATTTGTTGGTAATGGAATAGGAGTGGTGATAGAGAGTGTACTATAACCTCCCGGGGATATTTTAAATTCACGAAGTAATAAAATCATAATGTAAATACAAATATGTACATAAAACTTTTTATATACGTTCAAAATTGTTAATACTGTATTGTAACTATAAACGATAACGAGCATATTTTTGTGTGATGTAATTATTACAAGTCCAACTTCACATTACTTGTGTTTACGCTTTACTTACGTGAAAGAACAACGTGTTATTTTGTATGATAAGGTTACTTTATTACCTTTGTTTCCATTAACATTCATGTACTTAACATTTTTACCATTGGTTGTTTAGTGATCAACAAAAATGTTAATCATATACTAGTAAATCATGTAATGAGGAACATTATATGTTTACGTTACTCGTAAATAAATGTGAAGGAATCTTGAATCTTTTAAATGGCAATTACTACTTACTCTCATTTGTACAGGAAACATACAGTCGCTTGGACTTGATTGTACCCTCATTGTCTTCTTTCGAAATCGGTTGTTCTAATAAATCTGAAATAAATCTGAAATAAGTATTCACACTTTTCACAACACTATTACACGTAAATAGGAAGTCTCACAAAGCGGAACAAGCTCAGTAGCCAAAAGTTTAAACATAAACCCGTTTAATGGCACAGGGTAAACGCCAAAGACATAGAACACAAAAACAAAAAATCACAAACAAGAAACATGGAACAACAGCACAAAACTCCACAAACAACACAGTGCCAATATACTATACTAACGTTTCTAACATATTTTCGAATTGAATTTATTTATTGCTTTCACTTTTTCAAGAATTCACATTACTTAAACAATATAATTTAATAGCATGTTACCTTTGATTTGGAGCTGTATGTTATCGCGGAGTTTGGTGAAGGTGTCGTGACTGGTTTTATCCTCTGGTATCTCATTCACCTAGATGAATAAAGAGTTACTGTTCATCAAGTGCTACGATTGATACGATTCATAAAGCACAAGGATTTATAAAGCGCTACCATTATATGTCTTATCGTCAAAGAAATAAATTTGCACTAACGGGAATGGAGAAAAAGGAGAAGGGTTATTTTATGTGTAGTGTAGATGAAAATAGTAACGTGAAAGTAGTTAACTATAGCCTAGTGACGTGCATAACATCTGGTGTAAGGTAAGCAAGTGAAGAGTAGTGTAAAGTAAGACGTATGTGTTAAGTAGTGCAGTGCAACGAAGAAATAGTATGAATTAGTTTGGTGTTAAGTATAATAATAGAAAGTAGTGTGGTGAAAAGTAGAAAAGGTATAAATGAGTGTAAGGTGATAATAATAGCAGAAAGCAGTGTCGTATAGTAGGAAGGAAGTGTTATGAGAAAGAAATGTGGTATTTAGAAATTCATGAGGTGTACTACGGGAAAATAGTGTTGTGTTATTTATAGTAGAAAGTAATGTTGAGCAAGGAATAATAAAAGAAAGCAGGGTGATGTAATGTTTTATAGTAGAATGTAGTGTGGTGAACAGTATAACTGCAAAACGTAGTGTAGTTTAAGACAGTTGAAAGTAATTTCCTGTATTGCTTGAAAGCAGAAAATGATGTTGTGTAAAATAGAAGTATAAGAAAGCAGTGCGGCGTAAAGTAAAATATGGTAGTGTAGTGTGATGTAATGCATAGCAGTAGAAAGAAATGTGATTTATAGTTTTATATTAGAAAGTATTGTGTTATAATAGTAGAAGGTAGTATGGTGTACAATAGAGGCACGTACAGATGACAAAAGGATGCAGTACAGTGCACCGTATAATTGAAGGAGTAGAGAGAAGTCTTATACAGAATAGTCAAGTAGAGTTTGAGAGAATAGGGTATATAAAATATTGGGTGTCGGGTCAACTCGGCCCAATTACGGGTATTGCATCTGTATCTTATCATATAAAATGGCGCCCAAAATAAGCGACATCAACATAGTATATAAATTGATGAAGCATATCGTTATCGATCAAACATAATTATATACCTTGTTCCACGATCCGCAGGCGTACTCAAAGAAGTCGTCACACGGATTTACAGTCGCATCCATGGATTCCATCAGACGGGCAGCTATTATGATAATTGGTATTGTTACTCTGGTAGATCAGAGCAATACGAATTAAAATGTAGAAGAAGGTAGAGCCACATAGTCCAATACTAGTATAACAAAAGGTGAGTGTTGTTTAATAGTGGACGTAGCTAAGAAGTAGGCATCACTCTCAAAACCTACGACAAAAACTACCTAATATTATTTCAATAATTTGTATGAAGTTTTAGAACAAAATATAACTAATATAGCATTAAATTTAACAAATAACAACGGGCCATAAGTAAGGTCCACAAGGACGCAGCATAAACTGCTTTAAAACCATCTGCAAATGTTGTTTGGCGATCTGTGAACATTTAAGCAGATCCTCCGGGAGTAAAACGCATTGTTCACAAGACTCAGTATAGAAAAATCACCTAGTAGCAACTACATAATAACTGCTCCTTACATGGACAAAACAATTTATTGTTCAAAAGAGGCGCTCGCTACAGTGCGGCGCCAATAACAAACACTAAACCAGTACGCTTTAAATGATGCAATGTGACACTTACTCAACCCTGTCATATGTCGATGATTGTTCAACCATGTGCTATTATTTATTGCCAAAAAGTTATTCCTATTTTGGCCACTTGTATGTTTTATAACAACACCAGCGTCATGTAAGTTGTTGGAGGGCACAGACGGCAGATCTAAATAGATGACGAAAATACTAATGTCCAATTCACTTTAGCATACGACTAATGGCTCTTTATTGGAGATCAAATGGGTATCTTTAAATATTTGTATAGGGACTAGACACCAGATGATACAAATGCAAGAGAAAAAGAAAATTGTCAATTGTTACAAAGGACATTGTTGTGAAACGTATTGAATCTTACTTACTAGTGTATAAAATCGCTTAAGACACATGTATCTTTTGCAGATTTGGCGCATTCGAAATTTACACGGGTGGTCACTACATAAATCCAATAAGTTTAAAAATATCGTTGATGTATTTAACAGATATTATTTAAACTGGGAAACCATTAGGCACCATTTTTTAACGGGGAAACACAGATGAGACAGCAACATGAGCGTTGCGTTTATTATTTTTGCCATGTAAAAGTATGTATTATCGGCCTCCTACTAGATGGCATTGACAATTCTTGGCTTGTTTTGAGGACATACTGTATTTGCCGATTTTTGGACAATCTGGTGTCTAGCCCTTAAATGAACGAATCTGTAATAAGTGAAAGCTACAGAATTGCCCTTTGCATTGTCTTAGTCGTTGGCATCCTTTTTTTACCGTTGAGCCAAGTTTTTTTTTTATAAATTATTAGTTATTATTGAATATTTTGTCATAACATTAGGAGGGCATACATTTTTCGGAAGCACCAAACTCACATGAATACGTCATAAACATGCTTAAAAGATTTTCAAGTAAAATGTTTCGTTTGATGTTTTCCAACGCAAAGTCAAAATTGAAACTGATTTCTTTTCAACAGAAATGCATTCATTTATTGGCAACTGCTTTAACTAAGATTTCCTGAACGATTTAAGACATTTTGTCGACCATTTATCAAAAAAATATTGTTTTTCATTTTTTTTCATTTTTATCATTCAAAATGTTTATCAGAATGTATCGCAAGATATTTTTTTTAGATCTTTTCATCTAACCATAACATGGAATTATTTAATTTAAAGAGAGGAATTAAATGGTAATACAAAGATTTTGAATAAACATAATGATTGGAATGTCAGAAACTAAATTGATGTTCTAAATTTTGTGGGAGAGGCGCCACAAGTTTCCTTTGAGAACTGTTTAAAACATTTTAGATAATAAAAAATGCTTTGTCAGCATTGAGTAGCATGTAATTGCAAAGATAGTTTTGAATTTATTCTTACAGCAACCGAAATGAGTTCGTTAAATTGTCACTATATTTAACTATCTAGTCAAAACAAGACGCAAGTCCCCATTAATAAAACAAATCTTTAAACAAAGAGGAACGTTAAGATCTGAAATAGATTATTTAAAATGGTAAATACATCGAAGGCTGTTTAACGTTTTGCTTCCAAATCTTATATATAATATAGCAGGTAAAGGTTCGAAGACTTTTGTCAAACGGTTGCCATAATTTGTAACACTGATTTGTGAAAAGGTATGTCATGTGCTCGTGCTATATCGAAAATGGTGCATTTTTTTTACTAGTGTTACTAGTATGTTTTTAGATTTGTTTAAAGCAACGGCTAAGAAAATTGTTTGTTGGAGCCCCAAGACCTCAAGTAAATAAAACAGCCAGCTAAGCCAGAGTGATGGGATATTATACGCTATACATACGCACATTGTTTGTGTTAATGTGTGGATCATGTTTTATGTGAATGTCTCAAACAGTTTCCACGACAACACGGACGACTGGTTCATGGACATTCCGATGGCGCGTATGTTCGAGAGAGAAAAATACAACAACACCAGACGAGGTAAAGAACGAGTACTAGTCTGGTAAAGAAAAAGATTACCGGCTTTCACGCAGTCTTCAGTAAGGCACAAGTTCTGCACGTTTCCTGTCTCAGTGCCGTCGTAATGGCTGCTTAAGATGTCAGTCTCAGTTATGGTGATTTCCCGTACTAAATAATAGACAGAACAACACAACATTATGCCATTCTCTATTCCACATACTACCTTGGTTTTCGATTATTTTGTCATTACCAAAAATAAAAACAACCTGACCCAGACATTTACAACAGTTGCGACACAAATCAGTTATGTGTTTTCGATTAATATCGCACTGCGTATGATGGCAATGTTTGTGTTACAATGAAGCTTGTCTGGGACTGCTGTTATAAACATTTCTAGTGCCAATAAACGCAAGGTCAACTTTATCCCGTAGTTAATAGTAAGCAAGGCTTTCTTATTTTCTGATTTTTAATACCCTTTTCCAATTTGCTGTTTTTGTACTTTTCAACAATCTACAGATACTAAGTGAGTGCATGTGTATGCTTTAATTTCCAACATACTTATATTTCTGAAAATAAAATGATTTGGTAAATTTAATCATTTATGTTGACTCAAGTATATATATATGTATATATAAAGTTGTGTATTGAATATTCCCCTAGACAACAATATTCCAATGTTTTACTCACTTGTCTCCTGAGCAGGCCTCGTAGCTAAGATAATAACAAGAGCGATTGACACACCCACAGAGATGAAGCTGATGAGAAGCAATGCAACTTCCAGTGGCGTCCGTCCACAGCAAGCAGATGATGACCGGGTGGCGCGACCATCGGGTCTGAAGATAGTCAAACACATACTACACAAACAAACCATATGTAATTATGGACGGTACATCGCTCTCTACCCAAAGACAAAATCGAAAATTACAGTATAACAGCGGGTAACGTAGGAGAGTAGCGTTCCATGGCGTCCGTGCGCAGCAAGCAGGAGATGACTGTGTGACCCGACTGTCGGGTCTGAAGAGCTTCAAAACATATAAACATGTGAATAACAATCCCCTACATCGATTCATACACCAAGGAAGAACGGAAGCCTACAGAGGTACATTTGATTAACTAGGAGATAAGCCCCCAGTGCCGTCCGTCCCCAGCAAACATACGATGGACGCTTTGCGCGACTATCTGGTCTGAAGAACGTCAAAAACATATTTAACATAAACTCTATAAAAAAAATACGCTACATCGATTCTATACACCTTTAAGACCGGACGTCTTCAGAGATACGGCGAAGAAACTATATGATTTGCCTCTTGTGCAAGCAGCAATGTTGGTGATGCTCGACGATCTGGCATGATATAGCTTATAATCGGTAAGAAGTTTAACGTTAAGCCTTCTCTGGCCTTTGGTAACAACACAACGACCACACTCTAAGTAAATATCACATGTAGTGCCAACAGGGAATAAAACGTATGAGGTTCTGAAAGTTTATCACAAAGGGCATTATAAAAAATAGAGAATTATTGTATTTGTAGTCTTTTAAAAAAAACGCGCCAAATTATATGCGTTTGAAACACTGAGATATCATTTTTATTTCAGTGATAAATCTCTAAAAATCATTGGAAAGCATATAATTATATTGTTTTACAATTTTAAACATACATAAAGGGTTATAATATCTTGAAAGAGTGATTCTTTGTACGAACAAAATACGATAAGTGTACATCAAGAATGAGAAATAGCAGACTTGAAGCCAGAAATGGTAGGTGCAACATTCACATTCCTCCGAAGCATATTGCCATTACATTCAAGATGCATGTTGTCAGTGTAGATTTACTTTTGTATTTTTAACAAATACCAAACATCCTTTTCGGTTAGTTTCTACATTAAGGCATAATTGTTCGTATACTATAACTTAAAACAAAAGAATACCAGATATGGGTATTGTAGCACTTTTGATAGCCTATCATATGTTAACTTAATATATGGTAGCTATTAAGTTTATACTTTATCATATTTTTTAGCTTTGTGATTAACAAAAAAATAAAACAAAACATTATATTCTTAGTTGTGAATGCGGCCTAATTTCGGTCCCAGTTGTGGTAGAGAAAAACACACAGACAGAACAAGTGTAATCAAGGTTTAAATCTTACAGAAATGCCAATATAATGCTAGTTGATTATTTTAATCTACATTCAAGCTGCACTCTCACAGATTGAACGTTATGACAACTTTTTTAATTTTTGTATCGGAACGAGCCACTTTTTGCGAAAATGCATGGAAACCAGTTATATAAAACTGCTGACAAAAAATTAGATCGTAGATTTTTGTATTTAAGTTCAAAAATTAATGTTTTATTCATTTTTCTTAAACCGTTTTTAACGGTTTAAACCATAAAACATTAATTTTCGAACGGCAATATGAATATTTGCGATCTGATCTTTTGTCATCAATCTTTTATCATTGGTTTGAAGATATTTACGCAAAAATTTGCTCTTTCAAAGACAAAAAATAAAAAAGTTGTAAAAACGGTATACTAGTATCTATGAGAGTGCAGCTTTAACAACAATAAAAATATTAAAAGCTTCAAATAAACCTTGTTATCAGATTCTTAAGACGCCTTTTCTCCCGGAACAGTAAAAATTGAGAGTGTTAGAATGTAATCTACTTTTACAACTATTATTTGATTAAAATTTCCAACAATTTCTTTGTTTTTTAGGTCCTAGGGTAAAATTATTTTCAAATTTGATATGTTTCTCAAAACGTTTGCACAGCTATTCATTAAAATTTATGACATTTTAATAGGAAAAAATGGGGGTTAATATGTATCTCATATATCAGCAATTAAACGATATACCATTCTGTGAGAATGTGGCCTAGTTTTAAACAAAATTTCATTGTATGTTGCAACATATTACAGTGTCCGGCGTATAAATAAGTTTGCAATTTCACCCCAACATTGGCATTACTGTTATATTATGTTGGTGCCTGATTAAGTTTGGTATTATTTTAAAGAGTATTCGATGCTGATAATAACAGTCCTTTAACATTATTGATAAACTTATTTTGAATTTCTGTTTCTTATTTATATAACTGTAAACTGCCAATGCCAAATAAACGTGTTTCCAATATTGTTTTCGGGAAATGTTTTACACTTTCTTTTCCTACTCTTAAAACCATTTTAAATGATATCAAAATAGTATGGGGTCACCAAGCATCGGCAATTTGCATAATTGTACAGGGATACCGTAAACAACCGCAGCCAATTATAAAAAAAAACTAGTTAATTCTTTGGTAAGTTTAAAGTCAGTCAAAAATGCGTTGATTGGTTAATAGTTATTAAAAATTTACTATTAACCAATCAAAACGTTCTAACATGCAAACTAGCCAGTCATATACCTACGGACAACCTCTCACAGTTGAATGCAGTCAAGAGCACAGTAAGCTGAAGCCGACTCTGCCCATTTTTCTTAGTCTTTCAAAGGACATAATTCGACAAGACTTTAGCGTTGAACTTATTTAAGGCACAATATGCTTAAGGTTTAAAATACCGTATACTAGAGAGACACAACGTTATAGGATCAAACACGGACTTCAAAAGCATTTAAAACTGTTTGGGTTTACCCAAAATGTACACAGCGGTTACTTCCCTTGCCGTTCATCAAATGATGGCTTCACGCATATCACGGTATGGTGATCAATATCACGTAATGTCATTCAAGAAGTTAAATATGTCATATGATTTTGCCTAAATTTGTGATACAAAACCGTACGTTGTGGCAGAGATCTCTGTTCGACAAGGGGATAAGCGATTTGGATTCACTATCTTGGAACGAGAACATGACCATGCACGTACTCGAATGTGAAAGCCGTTTTGCCAATAGACAACATGACGTCAGTTTCGGTTACCGTTTTTAACAAAAACATCGTCATTTACTTACTCGAATGTGATAACCGTTTCGCCATCCGCCAGCATGTAGTGTTTTCCGTTACCGTTCATTTTGGTCTCATCTGCGTCCTCATCGCCACCTTGCAGCGGCTTTAACTCTGAAATATGAGTAGTGAAACGGTTTGGTTGACGTTTAGATTTATCCAATCAATATATAAAATATTGATACCTTTATTAGCAAACAATACAAGCGACTGTAGACGGCATTCCGCTAAAAAATTTGGTTGATCCTTAATTTAAACCTCCGTTGTTCGTGTCAACCAGGTAAAAGTTTACTAATCTTGATATACTGATAATTAAAAAGAAAATGTTTTGTCTATTGCTTAATATTTTGCGGCAAAACAAGCTATTGAAATTATGTAAGAGGGAAACGTGTCTTAAACATGTGATTGCCTTGATTAGACAATTTCTAGTTGCGCTTTGCAAACATTGTAATTCGTAACTATTGTAACAAATGCTTTGTGGCTTTTCTAGTAAGCTTTCCTGGTATGGTAAGGCGAAATAATGGAAAACAAATATGCTATAATCAGTTCTGAATTGGTCTGTAAAAAAGAAATTATCAGAGATTAATGCCTTTTGATCTGTTTTAAACACATCGTGGAACTAAATCACAAAACTGTAATAAAAAAACTTTGTGTTATTTTTTTTATATACGGTTTTGTTCATCTAATACATCCGTGAAAATATATCCTTGTTGCACCAGATTACATTTGAAGTAGGAAAACACCAGTCTAGATTTAATTAAAACCATTCATTGAGAGTAACGATAAGTTACACTATCAATTTTCAGGAATTGTGAAGAAATATTCGATGATCCCGAAGAAACCAGAAAATAAATTACCACACTGTTGAATAAGCACGTCCTCTTTAACTTACTAACAGTTAACTAAAATATGTTACACTTTCAAACAAAGCTTCTCAATATTTTATAAATGTTAAACTTTAGTACTCTCTAACAAGTCAACAGTTAAACCCAATTACTTATACCGATATATCGACTTCATAAAAATAGAAGCACTTTTTGATTTCTCGCAGTAAGGTTACAATATCTGTCTTTATACTTAATCGGTAACAGCATATGTCTAAATATATCAAACAAATTAATGTAACTAGGTTGAAACTCATCTAAGAAAACGTGAAATAAAAGCAAATCTTCACACTACCTTTTGCCTTAAAAAGTATCCTATGCAAAATTCCTTTTCCCATTTCTACACTATTTCCTTATTGTTTATTTTTCTAGAACGTGTACGTTCCAAGAAGTTTTGCCATTTGTGGGTCGGCTGCTAGTTTTATTCTTGTCTTGTTTTATTAAGACGTTTCTTGTCTCCAATATGGGAAGATATTGTGCAATAAACCGACCGAAATGGCAATGCTATAACTTCCCCAGTCACACAATGCGCGATGAATATCTTCCCAGAGCACGATTCTGGTAGAATCAAAACAAGATTTCTGCATATTTTGCATAATTGATAGTCTTTCCAGCATTCGGTAAAATCCGTTCGATTTAAATTAAAATTATTAAGAATACTTTTTCGAGTATTTTTCGAGTGTTTGAGATTTACCAGATGTTAAATCTATCTACAGACAGAATCGTTGGTTTTGTGACAACTCGATGTCATTATAACCATCGCAAATCATAATAAACTTTGAGGTACTGACTTTGCATTTAAGGAACTCGCTCATAGATTTTGTAAAATACACTTTTTTGTATGACAAAATCAATATTTATGCGAAAAGCTACAGAAAAAAGCTCAGTAGCAAAAAGTTAAAACATAAACCCGGTTTAATGGTACTGGGTCTAAGATTATGTAAACTAAAGACTACCGTTCTCAGTCTCTGTAAAACTGGAAATTATGACAACATTAAATGTAAGTGCGGGGCGACTTTTTAAAGGTTCTACACGACACTCACAAAACTGCTGTAAATATCAATATTTAAGTTTGGCAAATCATTAGAAGTATTAAAACTGAAATAGCGACGGCTGAGCAAATGTTTACATATGCTAAAATACTGTCCATGAAGTTTTGCTGCCAGTTTTCTATTTTTTCTTTGACTGTTCCCCACTCGCTCCCCACAAAAACCAAAATATTTTTTACATTGAAGCTATTTCTTCTGCAATTTCGGTATCAAAAAGTAAATCAGTTATATTATAAGTCTTTTAAGATGCATAACCGAAAAGAAAATATGAGCGAGTCCCTTTGAAGATGCATATGTCTCTAATATGATGGACGTGTTTTCAATAACTGATGGATGTGGGTATTTGATGTAAATGTTATGGCCTGTGTGCGTATATTTGGTTGTCTCCTTCTTAAGGACACATGGTTTCTATGCCGTAATACCATGCATGTGGTGTTATTTGATTCCAATTACAAATGATGTCTTTTTACCGATCATTGCTAAGATAAGTATGATTTAGGGCAACCAGAACACCGGTATATTTGTTCTAAGCATGAACTACGTTATTCCCAATATTTATCAAAAGACATGTATTGTAGAGAACATACAATTACAACTAAAGGTACTCGTATCCAGATATTTAGAGTATATGGTAGTGAAAAATATGGACAGGAGCCAAAATTGCATTAACTGTAACTTTGAATATGCCTACCATATGAAGAAGGTATTTTTATGACTGAGATTCATCCTAGTGTCTTTAGAATAAAATTGCAAGCAATGTTATCACAGTACTTTTTTATGCTAATTATATTTGAGGTTATATTTATAATATATTTGTGAATATGCTGTTCATAAATCATACAATATGATTAATATGACAAGCAGCTTGACAAATCGGAGCTCTGCCATTATCAAATCTTGGGTTGTCTGTGAAGTCAGTGTTTTAACTGTACGTTCGTAACTATTAAGATGCATGGATATCGAACTAAAGTGGTTAAATATTTGTCCATAACACGAATTATTGAGATTATAAATTACCGCTTTTTGCGGATGATGTTATTGTTTTGTACTGTGTTGTCAAGGACAACGTTCAATACATAGCGTGCGGTATTAATATCACATACCCCCCCCCCAGCTACTAACAGTGTAACGAATATATCTCACCGAGAACCTTTAATAATAAGATTATATTAAGATATAATGTATTTGTTATGAAAATATTCAGTGACGCTTAAATATTGTCTCAAAATTATATTTTAAGAAATACAAAAAGTTTATGTAATCAAGTTTATTTGGAATAAATACAATAACAATGTTAATATAGTAATAACATTGTTTGACAGCATATATATTTTCTCAGTAAGGTTACATTAAATTATAACTGTACAAAAAAGATGTATCACAGTCAATAAATGTAATAATAAGAAAAACAACAACAGTTAACTGTTTTTAACACTTATTTTTTAACAATTTCTTGAAGGTAACTCCTCAGCACATTTGCAGATTACTTGTTGCATCGAAGCGTCTCTTCTGAATTTAATTTTAACCTTTTTTGAGAGATTCGTCACTTGTTGTGCTTGTAAACCGTTTTTCGTCGCCATATTGTAACCATTGACTCATGTAAACAGTCGGTTACACACAACAAATTGCTTGAATAAAATGGATATTCAATAACGTGCATGAGTTAGCTCCCCTCCAGTAAAAAGATAAGCCGAGAGAGAAGTTACAAATTTTTCGGCCGCCATTTTGTTATGACTTTTGCGAAGTATGAAAGTTACTGGGGTGGTATGAAACATACTGGAAATTACGGGGGGGGGTATTGATTATACACGTCGTGCACGTGACCGCTCTAGGCCAATCGGATAGCGTCATTCATGTAGGAGGTGAGATATAAGTGAATGCATGTGTAACTTATTCGCACGGTACAGAACGGTTTCTCCCATTTTACTCGTTGTCGTTCTATTAGTTGAAATGTAGACGATAAGAAAGGAGAGAGTCTCAAACAAGGAACAATAATCGTAAGAAGTGAATAATGTTGTTGAGTTAAAGAAAAATCAAAAGAGATGATATAAACTTTCGTATTGTATTATTTCAACATTTAAACGAATAGTTAATGTCCTGCCAAAACAAGTGATGCGTTGGTCTTGTTTTTTTTTTGTTGGAGCTTATGTCAACGTATGGCTCCCCGGGTTTAATAAGGGTCGCAAATCAGACAATAAAGCCGTCAGTAGCAGCGATCAGCTAATTTCCCGAGTTATCAATGGGCCGGAAGGTTCTTCATGCTGTAATTAAACAGTCCAGGACAAATTTTACAGTAGTGATTTATTGCCAAATAAAACTGGCTTCTGCACACAATCGCTGCACCTTCAACGCAATTGTATGGCTTAATCATGTCAATATTGCTATATCAAGTTGTTAAACGTGTTTGTAAGTTATCAGTAAGTATCCGTTTTATAAGTATAGCCCAACATCAAATTCTGAATATTAACTGTTAAAATGTTTATATCTGCAAGCTTGATGCGATGCTTGTGGTAAAGTTATCATTCAATTCTTGGTCCGTTATCATAAAAGAACCATTAACGTATATTTCACTAGAAAGTGACCTGATTGCGTTAAAATCTGGCTATCTTAGTGCTTTTCACAATACAAAGTAGGTGGGGTAGGTAAAAGATCAAAACGATTCCAGAGTTTATCACTTTATTAAGATTTGAGGAACACTCTTTTGCAATAAATCATGCATTCTTTGCATCATGATTTGGTGAAAATTGTACAAATATTTGAATTGTACAAAAATTCCGTTTGCATTTTTACAAAAAAAAATGACAATATACTGTAGCTTTTGTGTCAAACTATCTATTCCATCCAATCAACATTGTATTATCGTTTTTTGGTGATAAAATAAAATTCAGCTAATAATAATAAATGATATTAGTATATATATATCGAAAAAAAGATTACAAATAGTGACGTAAATCCACTTCCAGGTTATAAAAACGCAAATACAAACCACCAGACTTTTATGATTGGACAATTTAAAATTTTGGCCAATGAAAACCTTACTTATCTTGTTTAACTTTTGCGTTTTAACAACCAAAATCTGATTAAACATTCTTTCGTTCAATTGCTTAGCTCACAAAACGCTTTTACCTATGTAGGGGAACACATGTCTTGCTAAGAATAAAACTTAAAAGGCATACAAGTTGTATTTGTGCAGATTATGTGTGATGCTCCATCTAACTCACTTGTGTGCTGTTGAATGTCCTTGCGTTTTTTGAAAAGAGCAGTGGTAGGAGGTAAATCTAAAATCCAGAATTTTAATTACTTATTCCTTATACCACTAGCGGATTATGAAGGAGAGGGATGCATTCGCATTCAATGTATAACTTCAAATGATACAGTGACTGCTCCCTCGCCTATATATTTTAGGAACTTCAATCACTTTAACGCCTGCTTTATCTTTAAACAAAACTTGAAGCGCCAAACAAGAGGCCTAGACCAGAACTAGGTGTATATTTGAAAAGATATCCTGCAACTGCTGCACTCGTAAAGAAAATGACCGTAAGGCTCAGATATAAAATGCCACACTTTAAAAAAACTCTAAGCCAAAATAACCAGTTTTGGCATAGAGTTATTAAATTTACCGTAGCCAGTAAGTCTAAAAACACAATGTCTGTCGTGTTGATGTCAATGCTGATCGGCGTGAATGAAAGCATTTACAAAATCTGAGATGTAACGTACGTCACTAGAGGTTACGATTTGCTCATAAATCTCATGTCTACCGGGACTTGAGACAATGTAGTAGTATGTCTAATATCGGTTTTGGTAATTGACAGGACTATTGATGAGCCATGACTCGGCAGAAAGAGACATATCTTTTTAGATGTTTATGTGTGTATTTATCAATACAAAGTCGTGCCCTAAAAGTAGAAAGTCAATTGAGGAAACGAGCGTTCAAAATCATTGCAAATGTTAAATCAAGCTTTTTTCAATGCGTGTGAAGGGCTCGAAGAATTAAGGCTCACCATGTGCCCGTCTCTCCATTTACAGTTAAACATCGCTTTGTCGAAGTCGTTAGGAACTAGGGAAATACAAAAGATGTGTGACCGAGCCCATCACAGTCGAAAACAAGTTCAAGATATCAAGTTTAGACTGTGTTTGTTTTTTCTCCTGTTCTGTGAATGAGTTCGTACCTTGGAGGAGTCAGAACTGTTGCTGTGACTTGATTCATACATTAAATCATATTTCTATGTATTATGAATGTTGTTCATCTGTTTTCAAGGATGTGCTTGTGGGATATTAAGACATGATAAAGACGTTATACAATTCGTTAATCCTGATAATTTATGGATGTTCCATTATGGTATCAATCGTGTTATCTCTCTGAAATATGCTGGGATACATAATAAATTGAGTGGGCCATAATGTTTTTAATTAAAATTAAGTGGTCATGTGCATGAAATCCCTACACAAACAATACAAAGAACGACAGCGAAAACATTTTGAATCGGGCCAGTATTCAGTATAGATCTTAACCTTATCCTTAGACATGCCTCAATGTTTCCATTTAGCCTATTGGTCAGCTAAATATACTGGCCAATCAGAACACTAAGATTCTAATCTTAAATTTAAGTTAAATCTAAGTTGCTTATTGAATGCTTAATTTTCCATTTCACTGACTTTGTAACAATAACCACTCATTTTTATGTTTTTGTATACAGCATGAGTCTTATCTGGTATGCCTCTTATACAGTGTGTGTATACCACGTCATAAATTACGTCATATATGCTATGTCGGAAGACAATATTTCACTTAAAATGAAAACATAAAACAAAGATAACTTTCTACAGTCTATGCGGAGTTAAGAGTCATCACTGTTGTTTGAGCATCAATTGTGTACGCGGTTATGATGTTTGACTTGCAAATCAATTACATAATAGTTTTAAAATTAACTTATAAACTTGGTAGTGAGAAATTATTTATTTGTGTAATAAATGACGTGAACGTTAATGTTCAAAAACGTCAAAATACCAGTGCGTGCTGTTGAACAACTTCAACCCCTGGCGGCAATTTTTTAAACAATATGCAACATGACTTGAAGGAATTTAGTTTAGGGCCAACAAAGGAATTTGTCTTTATTGGGTGTACGACTTAAGGAACAAACATATTTAAAGATTCAAAAATGAAACTTTAAGAAAAGCTCCAAGCGGCAATGTTCAAAGTAAAGAATTAACAAGACCTGAATGAATTTACTTAAAGGTCAGTTTTCAGGTTAACCTGTTGTACAATCTTCGTGACGCATGGAGGGAAATTGAAAAGCCGCGCCTGGATATCGACTGTTCCTGGGTTTCAACAGCGACAGTTGTTGTCCAGAATATCACTTTACTTTTAGAATAATCCCAAATAACATTCCTGTTACGTTTAGCCCAATAGTTAATATAACGAAGACAACAATGATATTGTAGACGACGAATAATGGTCGGCTGACGTAATACGCAAAGTGTTGCTTTACTTATAACAACTTAAACACAAACGCTTTTGTGGCACGTATTAAAGTTATAATATAATATATTTACTTTCAAACTCAGAACAATTAGACATCACGCAAATGCCATAATAACATTTCCAATTTAATTTAATAAAATGATACCCAAGGGAGTCCAAGACAAATCAATGCCTCGTTTCTGATTTTCAGACACGCTTGCATTCGAAATATTTGCGAAATCTATTTTTTTAAACTTATAGTTCTAGACGAATGATTAATTTATTTGATGTTTAAATAAATGTTAAAAGCAGTATTTACATCAATTTTTCAAGTTTTAACTACCTTTGCTTTGTACTGGTGACATCAAGGTATTCATTTTTTTCATTTTTTTTGCAATAGTACCTGACCCTGTATTTCAAAAATATTATATACATCAATAATATATTATTATATTTATTTTTTCTAATAAAATAACATAACACATATACGAGTCAATATATACTGGCATTAAATGTAACTGTGCATGATAATAATTGTGCCCAAAATATTCATTAGAAGGAATTAATACTCTGGAAGGTCTGGTTGTCATGTAAACTTTGAATTAAAACTTTCTCAATCCCTATTTCTTTTGTCGATGCTACCAGATAAAGCGTTTATTTCCTGTTTTAAAAAAAACAATTAAAGAATTTAGGTTATATTTATGTTGATATTATGTTAAATCTCGGTGTGTAGTTATTATTTTGTTTTCATTGTAATACATCTAGAAAATAGTCAATTATTTGTCGTTGGGAATGAACACTACGACATTTGAGCAAGTAACTAGTCATACGGTTCTCAGTGTAATGAGATGGTTATTCAATTGGAATCATCCATTTATAAGCTATGCCTTAAAATGAATTATAAAATAGCACTTTTCGATGGACGGGGTTCTTTGAAACTGTAGCATGAAACAGCTATACTATAATGCTAATATTTCATCTACGATTAACTATTGTTGTACAATATGGCGCAAATGTACAAAACCACACGTCACTTACATATATTCAATTCTGAAAAAGCTACATAAACCTTTTCTAACTCCCTCAAATCCATTATTAAATAACTAGATAGGTTATGGTATATGCTGGTGTTATTTTCTATAAATATTTGCATTGCTTCATGCAAGAATATTTAAGTGAATTTATTTCATTCACAAACAATACAAAATACTCATAAAAATCCGCCAAGTTATATAATATATGTTATCTTTTCTAGTTTTAGACATTACCTAAGTATTGTGAATGACGTAAGCAAGACTAACTTTTTTCCTTAGATCGACAGGTATAATAAGAGAACTGCTTAAGCGGTATTTTATTTTCAAGAATTATGAAGGCATATTCAATAAAGTAAATAGCTGTGTTGCTTGAGAAAAATGTATTCCTAAATAAAACATAAATAACAGTTTTCTGAACTTGCTGTATTATCAACTATTATTAGTTTTCAGTTTGATTTTATGTTCAGCTTCGGTATGAACAGTACTATTCTTTTACTCGTCAATTATAAAAAAAACCTTATACACCTACACATGTATTTTCACATTGGTGCATAAAGTAAACAAGCAGATATTGGGTTCATGCACTTAATATGTGACAATATCTCTCTTTTTACCTATCGATCGATTTTTGAAAACAATATTTACACGTAGCAATGTATTTCATCTGAAATGATTTAGCTAGTAAGAAATCAACCCTACATCACCTTTTCTCTGAAAAAGTATCCTATGCAAAAATCCTTTTCCCATTTTTGCACGTTTTCTAGCAATATGAATGTCTATGTATAATTTTATGTTAGACAAGGTTGAGTATGAGTTACAATATGGATTTTTTTTTGTTTTTCATGACAATTTATCACTCTATTATAAATAGCTGGCAAACTGTTAATTGTAGTATACAATAACTGTCGGCTTAGGTTATACTTTTGCGAAAGCCAAACAATAGGCGTTTTTAACACCTTGAAAGGGCTAAGAACTCCGCAGCTTCTGTGTCCAGATTAATATTCAACTTCATTGGCTAATTATTGCTCAACATTTTGTAACATACTATTTTACTGGATTGATACGGTATTAGCAATGCCAAAGGGCTTTGGGATTTTGTTTCTATGTTGTTTTAATAATTCACCAGCCGTTGCATATTATCTATTTATCGTTCCTCCCGGGTGAGAATCTTTTTTTTTATGTAAATAATGTATATAACATTTTAAAATACTATATACAATTTTAACACTGGCCCTGAAAAGGATCGTTTTCTATCTAAGAATTAGTACAGTCTTTGTTTATGCCAGCATTTAACTACCATCCGGAAACGGTTTTAGTTTATATTTTAAATTCACCCTGGAGGATCAACCAATTTCTATTTTATTTCTTTACTAAATAAATCCTTGGCAAGCCTATCACATATTGTAACACCATAGGGTGGAGTCGTATGCTGGGACTGGTTACATTCTCCATCCTGCTTTGCCTGGTCACACAGCGATACAAGATCTACTAAATATTAACTTGTCATATAATATCATGCCTCAATAAACCTGGGGCGGCCCCTGTGGTTGATTTACACTGGGCTTCGTGAAATCACCTTTTTACATTGCTACATACAAGCACCCAAATTGAATCCAAATTTAGTAAGCACCGGTGTACAAACCCCATGGGTAGCCCCAGGTTCAATAAGTCCAAAACAAAAATAAAAAATAATAATAATGAAAAAAGAAAAAGGAAAAACAACAACAACAACAGTTGGATACTTTTATATACACTGAACAAAATTTCTAAACGTCCACTTTATGAAATTCATTTATATGAAAACTACTCAATATATCGACTTGAAAATTGAAACTACATCGTTATGCCTTGAACTCTTTCGATTTTTATAAATAAAATCACACCTTTCGGTCGAGGTTAGCCATGCGAGACGGTAGGTGCAATTTCCGTTTTATTGGCACGACAATCACGAGGATTATGAAGTTATCGCTAATTTTCATGTTAACGCAATACATGTTGAATTTTCAACTCGAGAAACAGAAAACATTGGCTAGAATGACCATTGAAGAACGGGCAAGGGCCATCGGCATGATTGATGCAGGTACCTCGATTCGGCAGGATTAAGCAATTTTGTAAATTAATAAATCAATTAACCGATTAAATGTGCGAAATAATAACAAAAATGTTCTGTTTAAACCCAAAACGCATAATAATCAATGAATTTCAGGTTGCGCGGCTGTTTAATAGGCGACACTCGAGTATACGTCAGCTATGGGAGAAATTTAGAAGAACTGGAAGTGTTGCTGGCATACACCGGAGTCCCAAATGCAGAGTAACAACTCGCCACCAAGCCTACGCAACCGCTTCACTCCGGCTTCGTCAACGGCACGGTAGACCGTTGGCACGCACAACCGGCCAACCAGCCAATTTGCCCACAGACCGTCCGCAACCGGCTCCGGGCCGTCGGTATTCGCCCCCGTCGACCACGGAAGGTTCATGTCCTTACTGCGGGGCATAGAGCAGCACGGCTAGCATGGGCGAGACGGAATCTACCGTTGACTAGAGCTGAATGGGCTAATGTCATTTTTGTGGATGAAACGAGATTGAAGCTCAGTGGGTCAAACGGGCGCGTCCTTTGTAAAATGGCGGCAGTATTTTTTACCTGTGCAAATGTTTGATAAATATTAAGTATTTCGACAATGGGAGTGGATTTAATGACCTACCGTGTTAGAATCGGTTCATTCTTTATGCCAGGGAAATTTAAATGTCGGATTTTTGGAATAAAAGTGAATGTGGACAATGCAAAGTTAACTCTTAGAATAGTGATATTAGCGTGAGCTTTACTCGTGACGACGTGCGGCGATGTGGAGCGAAATCCCGGCCCTGGATCAGAGCAATTGTTGGAGAACCCCACCCCTAAGAGAACCACCCGACAACAGAAGCTTTCTTTTGCCCAGGTTGCTAATTCACCTCCCATGAATCAGGATCAGGGTGCCAGGCCCAAAACACAGCGCGCGGGTGCTCGGAAGGATAGTGTAAGTGTCAGTAATGACAATAGTAATGCTGAGGTATTAGCCTACTTGAGAGACTTTAATAAGGACATCAGAGATGATTTATTGTCTTTAAATACCAAAATTGATGACATTCATACTACAGTTGCGGACTTGAAAATCGAAAATGATCAATTAAAATCAGAAAATGCATCCCTATGGAAAGAGATTGATTTTCTCAATCCAAGACAGACAATTATGAAGCTCAAATGAAGCGCAACAACTTAAAATTCAATGGTATACAAGGTAAAATCAATGAACCATGGAATGTAACAGAAAATAAGGTGCGCTCATTCATCAAAAATGACTTAAATTTGCCACATCTCGAAAATGTTGACATAGAGCGGGCACATCGTATGAAATCGAATGCTAGTGCCGATAAATGCACTATCATTGTTAAATTTACAAAGTTCAAGGATAGAGATGAAATTCTGAATAAAGCAAAGCGTTTTTTACGTAACACGTCATATATCGTTCACGAGGATTTTACAGAGAGGACAAGAGCCATCCGCAGAGAATTAGGCAAACGGTTAATATCCGAGCGTGAACAAGGCAATTATGCCTCAATGAACTATGACAAGTTGGTAATCGAGGACACTATTTACGGTTACAATGATCGAGATCAATCTATTTATGAAATTGGACCAGCACGCGGTAAGCCGGGAACCAAATGGCGCCAAAGACGAGCACGTGATCGCGAGATGCGGGACGACAATAGACGAGCTCAACGGGATGAAATTCCATTGGACGATGATGACACTCCGACTGAAACCGAAGACACTCCGAGGATCGACTAGGGAAGCGGCCGAGGCGTGAATACATGTGACCTTGTTTATAAACTTGATATTGCCACGTGGAATGTAGCTGGTCTACGCAAATACTACAATGATCAAGAGATTAAACGTTATATGCAACAGTTTGATATATTCGGCGTAGTGGAAACTTGGGGTGATAACGAAAGCGAATTTGATTCATTTTTATCATCATATAAACATTTCGGATATATTAGAAAGAAACCTGTAAATGCAATTAGAAATAGCGGCGGTGTAAGTGTTTTTGTAAAATGTGAATTTATTCAATCAGGATTTATAAGCCGCATATGTCAAGATTATGTAAATTGTGTTGTACTTTACATTAAGTCATCTTTGTATGATTTTGCACATGATATTATACTTTATGTAGCATATGTATCCCCAGAAGGTTCCACTATATACCAAGATGACAGTAACGGCATTTTTCTGATAGAGAATAATATTTCAATGATTAAGAATACATATAACAATTGTCTCATATATATGGCTGGTGATTTTAATGCTCGAACCAAAAATCTTTTAGATTATATACCAAATGACAATCTAAATTATGTATATAATGCAGAGGTAGATTATAACTCGAATAACTTTAGTATGCATAGACACAATAAGGATTCTGAACGATGCAATGCCTTTGGTAAAGCATTAACTGAATTATGTTGCACTTTGGATGTGCATATTATAAATGGTAGACTACATAATGATATAGAGGGGAATATCACATGTTGTGCTAATGGGGGTCGAAGTGTAGTAGATTATCATATAGCTTCATCAGAGTTGTTTCATTACATAAGCTACTTTAATGTTGATGATATAGATAGCTCTGATCACTTTCCTATTGTAACTCAACTCTCTATTCCTAGGCAGAGCAATAACGGTACTAATAATATACAAGGGGACCGCGAACCTAATATACAAACGTTTGATAGTTTTAAATGGAGTGAACGCATGGCAGATAAGTTTCTATCTAATTTTTGTTCTATGATTGATTTACACAGTCGTTCAATTTCAGATTTAGTTGAAATTAATATAGATAGTGCTATTTCTATGCTACTGGATATTTATAAACGAGCGGCGGGTGTAATGCAGTGTAAGAAAAGGATATCGCTTAATAAGTCTGATCAACCAAAATGGTGGGACCGAACTTGCATCCAGTTGAAACATACTAAAACAGTTTTATTGCGCCATTTTAGGCAAACTAATGATGATTTTGATTTTAATATGTATAAAGAAGCACGGTCATCCTTTAAGAACGTATGTAGAAAGAAACAATTAGAATATCAAAAGCATGCACGTCAGATGTTAATAGAAAACAGTAGAAACCCAAAGTTATTTTGGTCAACATTAAAGCGATGTACATATAAACAGCCTGAGGCAGTGAGCTCAATTAAGCCTAATGAGTGGGTTGAATATTTTAAATCTTTACTTTTTAAAGACAATCAAGTGTCTGTTCCTGGCTTGGATATTTCTAATACGGCTGAACATATCGGAATTGAAACTTTATTAAACGCACCTATCACAAATGAGGAAATCGAGAAAAGTATAAGGAAATTAAAAGCTGGAAAGGCACATGGTATTGATGGCATAGGCGCTGAATTCTATAAAAATACCATTACATTGATAACGTCTATATTGATTATAATATTTAATAAAATCCTTTCATCGGGTGAATTTCCGAACAGTTGGAGTACTAGTCTAATTACACCTATCTATAAGTCTGGTGCTAAAAATGACCCAGCCAACTATCGTGGTATTTCTTTAATTAATGTTATATATAAGATATTTTCAAGTATTGTTACAAAAAGAATCACAGAATGGTCAGAGCAATACAATGTTTTAGATGAATCGCAAGCTTGTTTTAGGGCAGGTTATTCTGTTGTTGATAATTTGTTTACATTACAATGCCTAATACAAAAATATTCGTCAAAACCAGGCGGCAGCTTTTACGTGTTGTATGTTGATTTTCAAAAGGCCTTTGATTCCTTGGGTCATTACAAACATTTTACTAATATGATAAACAAAGGAATAAAAGGTAAACTCATAAACGTAATACTGTCGATGTATTCTAAACTCAAAGCTCATATAAAATTAGATAATTCTGGTGGTCTTTTTAATGACGTCATAACAAATGAAAACGTAAATACAAAAAAAGTTTATGCTACTGAGGGTTTTAAGTGTAATATTGGGACAAGTCAGGGAGATTTATATTCTCCAATTTTATTTAATCTTTTTATCAATGATCTATGTCAATATCTTAAAGATAGTTGTAACCAGGGTGTTTTTATCACGGACAATATTCCTGATATACACTGTTTACTGTACGCAGATGATGTGGCAAATTGTGCTGATACTGCCATAAACCTTCAACGACAATTAAACGCTATCTCCAACTTTTGTAATGAATATGGGATGCAGATTAATCTGAAAAAAACTGAAATTATTGTATTTAGAAACGAAGGCCCATTACGCCAGTATGAAAATTGGACACTTAATGGTAACATCGTCAGAATTACATCGATGTACAAATATATGGGTTTATTGTTTACTCCAACATTATCTTGGTCTGCAGCGAAATCCAAATTAGCAGCTCAGGCAAGGAAAGCCATTTTTTCAATTAAAAACTATCAGTTGTCATTTGGTACGTTTAATCATAACGAATTTTTTAAACTTTTTGATACAATGGTCTCCCCGATACTGACATTTGGCTCAGAAATTTGGGGATTCAAGGAATGTAATGAGATTGAAAAGGTACAGCTTTTCTTTTGTAAATATTTTCTCGGAGTTAAGAGTTCTGTAAATAATTGTGTGGCTTTAGGTGAATGTGGTAGATTACCAATGTTCACTATTTATGTCTCGAAATGTGCAAAATATTGGTGCAAAGTATTACAAATACCTGAAAATAGATTCCCTAGAAATTCATATATTATGATAAAAAATCTGGATAGTTTAGGTAGGCGTACTTGGGCAACTTATATAAAAGAAATATTGTTTACATATGGCTTTGGGTATGCTTGGATTGCCCAGGATGTGGGAGATATAAATATATTTATGTGTCATTTTAAAATAAGAATTTCTGATTGTTGTAGACAAACATGGCTTGGTGATGTAAATAATTCCTCACGTTGTGATACTTATAAATGCTTTAAGTCTTTATTGAATGTTGAAAGATACCTTAATATCAGTTTACCGTTTCCTGTACAAAAATCATTGGCAAGATTTAGAACATCTAGTCATAAACTTCATATTGAAATTGGTCGATTTTTTTGAATTGATAGAAATGATCGCTTTTGTACTTATTGTTTATTGGATAAAGACATACTTGTTATTGAAGATGAATATCATGTGTTTTTTAAGTGTTCAAGATTTAATGACATCCGGGAAAATTATTTGTTCTCTTGGTATCGTGGAAATACTGACATTTTTCATTTCTATAATATGATGACATCGGAAAATGTTACCCATATTAAATCCATTGCTCTTTACATTCATAAACTCATGTTAGCTATAGATAACACTTAACTTGTTAACCAAGAGACACAACTCTTATTTAGTACATATATGCATTTTGTTATATTTGATTTGCATTGTAACATGTATTATGGGCTGGAGGCCTTTCATTGAAATAAACTTTCGTTCGTCCGAATTTACCGACGGAGGGGAGAGCGAAACATGGAATGTTGTTTGATTGACGCAGACAAGTTCGGCGCCGGTTCTGTGATGGTCTGGGCAGGAATTACCATGCACACAAAGACTCCAATTGTCCCTATCCATGGTAATTTAAACGCACTGAGGTATCAGAACGACATTATTCATCACTTATTGATACCGCACATTCAAGCTAATCGAGGCATGATGTTTTTGAAATACAACGCGCCTTGTCATGTTACACGGGGAACTCAGAACATGCTTGGCAACAAACAACATTCGTGTAATAGATATTCTGGCAAAAAGCCCAGATCTGAATCCAATAGAAAATGTTAAAGAGTAAATTTTGGGCATTGCCCCAAACAACACAATGCCGACGAACTCAGGCGTGATATTCGTCGGATGTGGGACATTATCCCACAGAACTACGTGCACAGATATGTGGTTTCAATGAGGTTAAGGTGCCATGAAGTTATCGCTGCAAATGGTGGACACACAAGCTACTGAGCACCAAACATGGCACCAAACACGGAGACGAGGTCAGTTTTATGAAAACTCGAGACGTGCCGGTCAGTACAATCGTGATTACAGCTCATCTGATGCACATAATATTGTATACAGTAGCAAATGATTCAAATGCATGAGTGAAATGGTGTTTACGCTTTGATGGCGACCTTGGTGCTTGTTATTCATGATGAGTCTATGATTTGGTACTGGATTACTGCTGACAGTGTTTATGATGTAATCGGTCATACTTTTATCATTGACATGAACTTTTACAGAGTAGTGTTTTTTATAGGAGGGGATGTGTTATGATATGTTTTATGCCATAGTTTTGTTAAAAAAGTGTTTTATTTATTGATACCAGTTTCATAATTTCAGCGTGTCTTTATTAAAAAATAATTGATATATTAGGAGTTCTTACATATGCTATTTTGGAATATGCAACTGGGTCTTTTAAAGATGTTAATCTTTTTTCTTCTATTTGTAAAATATTATGCATAACAAGGTCGCACAAATGATGCATTTTATGGACACTTGCAATTTGCCTGAGCTCGATAGTGTTTTTATAACAGTCCAGCAACAGTTAGCTTTATCTCTGTCATACAAACTATTTGATGCTTATATTTCGGACCGCATATATTGTGCTCTTGCAAGTATTTGTTAAGGAAAGAACAACAAAATAAAATCGTAAACAGGACTTCATGATCATGTGTGGTCTTTAAAAGCTAGTTCCCCATTAGTGCTAATAACACTTGAAAAGTAAAAAGTAACACCACACAAAACGAAATTGGCATACAGGAGCTCTGTGACTGCAAATCTGAGGTATTGTCGGATTTTGACCCTTGTGCTGCGACTTTTGGATAAATCTACTGTAACAAACGTTATGTGTAGTGCATGATTTTACATGAGTATTATTCAAGAGTTACTCATCAATTTAACACCGATATTATCATTTTTGCTTTACGTCGTACGAATTTTGTCGAGACGGAAGAACACGTCAATATATTGATATTACTAGGGATACATGGATATTTACACAGCCATGCGCTTCAGAACAAAACGCCCATCAGTATATTCCCAAATTTAAGTTCGTATTTTACTATATAAGCATTAAAATGATTGACCGATGTCCAGCTAAGTTATCTCTTTCAACCAAGAAATACGGGCATATTTTAAAACATGACTTTGCCTGGCTTGCTGATTAAGCATTTTGTGACGGGCCAGGCCGAACCAGGTCAAATTGTATACAAATTAAGAGTACTAGCTCTGAATATACTGGGACAAAATGATAAACCTTTATTTAGAAATTTAACTGCATGTTTAAATGCATGGGAATATTGTAAACAATAATCGGATAAATTTATATTTAAGTGCACAGATCTGGGTTTACAAATCGTGTACAGGGTCAATTAAAAAATACGAAGATTTTTATGTTTTGTCTTTATTATGTAGACATTCCATATTATGGTTCGAATCTAAATAAGGTCACTAATCATGAATTAAATCTAGCCTAGCCTAGCCCGACAGAAAATGCTGAGTCATGAGAAAAGGCTTAGACATGCCGGGCCGGGCCAGGCCAGTTCAGGTTTTAGACTTTTATTTTTTCAAGATTCCAACATAGTTATTCGTCAACGTAAACATATAGTGTATCTTGTTACATGGTTAATGTGAGTAACATTATTTTTTATCACTAGACAACTAATGACAATGAAAACAAGCTAATATAGTAATCTTATCGTACGAAAAGTTTTCAGAACATGCTAGAAATACGTTAACCTTATAATTGGCCTATGTCAATGATAGACTCCCCAGGTCTAATTACGATCGCAAATCGGACAATAAAGCAGTCAGAAGCAGCAATCAGCTAATTTCCCGGGTTATCAATGCGCCGGAAGGTTCTTCATGCTGTGATTAAACAGTCCAGGACAAATTTTACAATCGTGATTTAATGCCAAATAAAACTGGCTGCTGCACACAATCGCTGCACCTTCAACGCTATTCTATGGCCTAATCATGTCAATATTGCTATAAAAAAGATGTAAAAAGTGTATGTAAATTATTGGTAATTACGCTTTTTATCACTTTAGCCTAATATCTTACGGATGAAGTAATTTACAATTTATCAAATTACTGAATATTCACTGTTGAAATGTTTGTCTGCAATCTAGATTATTTGCCTGTTGCGACGTAACCATTTGATAGTTGTTCCGTTATCATAAAAGGAGCATGGTGGGATTTTTTCACAGAAAGTGAGATTGTACAAGTAGTGGTTTATAAACTCTTCAGAGAGCTGATAGTCATTGTACTCTGTGTAACTCTAACGATATAGAAGGTGAATATCATCTTGTCATAATAAGCCCTGTGTATAACAATATCAGAAAGGAGTTTATCAAACCATTCTATATTAGAAACAGAAGTATGTACAAGTTATAACAAGAAATCTAAGTCAATTTATAAACCAAGCATTTCTTCGAAGAAATTCTATGATAAATAATATGATTTAGACTATAAAATAATATATGATATTAGCCTCTCAAATTCCAATTATCCTGTTATTTTAGACATGCATCATTTACGTGTTGATTAAGGTATTATCATTTGTATATTTGAAACATTTTTTCTTCTCTGTTATGTTTCAAAATGTCTTTAAAAACAATCCATGTGATATGCCTTGTTTCATTAAGACCATATTAATTATTTTCTGATGCTTATCATGTTTTGTCACGAAACTGTTATTAACATGATTACGACACTAACCTAAACATCTTCAGCGATACAAATTAATGCTTGTAAAAAGAACCTTTCTAACATCCATTTTTATCTGATTTTTAGATAAAATATCTTGCAAGAGTAAAACGTGCATTCTAAGAATGTCGATTTGGTGAACTAACAAGCTGAGAAAATATTATGGATGATTTTTTATCAAAGATTTGAAAATTATATTTGCATTTTTATGGAAAAGTATTTTAAAAATATACAAATGTTGTTGCTTTTGTGTTAAACTATACAGTCTATCCTATCAACAATGTATTGTGGCTTTTCGATGATATCTGTTAAGAAATAAGAAATATGTTGAATATAGTAAGAGTAAAAAAGCGACTTATATCAACTTCTTGGCTACAAAGTACATTGTTTATTTATGTCATAAATGTTTGCACCTAGGCATACAATTTGCCTTTTAGAAAAGTTTTGGGCTTCAAACACAGCTTATTGTTCAAAGTACCTGTCCATGTAATGAATCGTTTAAAATTCCCAAACGGCAGAACATGACGTGCTTGATTTATAAAAAAATATAAGCTCATTGATTTTCGCCGAAAAGCGTTAGTGCATGGAAATAAAATTGAATTATTGAAGGGGTGTGTGGACTGTTTGTTGTGTACGTATGTTTGTCCCTAGTAGTACTAGTTCAGTGTCGTTTGGGCTCTGGCATTTGGCTTCTAAACATAGTTCATATTTGAGTCTGTTCACTACTGGACCTGTGGTTTTCATTGTATTATTGGTTTTACAAATTTATGTTCAAATTAGTATTTGCCAATTAATAGTATTTGGTGTGTGTTCATAAAAGTCAGAAAAACACTTCAAAAATATATTAAAAAATATTTGCAAACATAACATATGTGAATTATTCTCTTTAAAGACACCTCTGTATGTTATATTGATGTCAAGTCTGATCGGCATGAATGAAAGCAATGCAAATTGAAACATGTAACGAACGTCATTAGAGGCGATGATTTGCCCATCAATCTCATGTCTGCCGGAACTCGAGACAATGAAGCAGTATGTATGATGATATCGGTGTGGTAATTGACAGGAACATCAGTGAGACATGACCCGGCAAATAAAGTAATATGTATGTTTTGTTTTGTTTTTTTCGTTTTGTTTTGTGTTTTATTCGTGAGGATAGCCGTCACCATGATATATAGACTTGTTTTATTCTTCCTCAACTTGCTTTCCTCCAGTTCTTTAAAATGAAGCTATTTTTGCAAAATCAAGCATTCAAATTGATGTTTGTGTATGTCGTTGCATTGTAATATCGAGGAGACAGTTATGTTTCTATGGAATGATTAAAATTTTACAGACAATATATGCATCTGGTCTTAAAGTTAATTATTAACTTGATAATTTTGCCTGTAAATTATTATTTTTTTTAAGCTGATGTCGGCTTCCATGAGGTTTTCAAGCTTACGTTTGCTCATATTCGTAGATACTGATGTGAGGTTGGGTTTTCATATACTGGTTTACATCTGCAGTGAACTCTTTTTACTGACCGTTCTACGGTGGTGAGCCAAATGAATTTATAAAGCATGTACTCTATGACCGATGTTTTATGCTGTTTAAGTGTTTCTTAGACTTTGCGTCCTTGTTCCTTTAAACAAGTAAATAGTCTTACTATTGGCTGATGGACTGGTCCTTGTTCATTCTAATTTATAATAGATGCATTGTCTGTATTAAAACGAGGCTGCTGTGTTAAAATACATATTGTATTTTGTACATGATCTGAATGCATAAACTTATTCATCAAATACTAACGGGTGATTAAGAAGTTATTCAACAGTTTCGTTATGAACATAATAAAGGTGTTGAATTGGGATATAAATTGGTGTTATCTATTTTATCTATGTAAGTTAGCTTTAATACGATTGTATAGTGTTGTTTATGTATCCATATTCCATTTGCCGTATTTGTCGTATCGCTGAAAATAAGTAGTATTTTATTGATGATAAATAAGCAGTGCAAGAATGGCTTGTTTTTTTCCTCGTTATTTTATTGAAAACAACAGCTTCACAATTCCTTGTTATTTCGCTGAAAAATTAGTTGTGTTTTCCTTGTTATCTCAGTAAAAGAACAAGCTGGGCCTTTCCTTGTTTTGTTATAGAAAATATCACCGGGGCTTTTTTATAATTTCGTTCAAACTAGTCACTGGAAAAATAAGATTCACTTTTCGTTGTGTTATTTAAATGATAAAAAATAGCTGACTTGCTCCTTGCTTCCTTAGTAGAAACAATGCCTGCGATTTTCTTGTTACTTCATTGGGAATAATAGCTGGGCTTATCCTTGTCATTTCATTGGAAATATTAGATGTGTTTTCCTTTGTCGCTTAATTAGAAATATAAGCTCCGCTTATACTTGTTATTTCATTGAAGTTAGGTAAGCACTTTTTTAGATTCGACTGACATTTTAAAAACGCAAACATGCATCGGTGTTGACCTTATTTCATACCTTATTTCCTTATGTATTCCCGAGTTTCCCGTATACTACTTATCATCTGTAACTCCATTGTATGTTATGCAAATTGCATTCTTCCAAGATCCAAAATTGATTTGGGAAAAAACTTTAATGTCACCTAAGGATCCAATTTATATTTTTTTTGTAAATTGGGAAAACGGTATCTACATTAAAAGATCCGCCAACCTCTATTAGCATGTTTTGTCACAATAATAAGCATGGTTTGAATACATTTCATACATATGCAACCATGAAAACAGTCTGCATTTGGTCAGCAATTTCTGGAAAAAAACATTTTTGAAGTTTCGTATGTAACATGATAAACAAAAAGCCCTCACGTTCATCTTCATACAAAAAGAATTGATGATTAATTTTTCTCACTACCGCCAGGCTGCCATTCAATTCATAAAAGATCTTAAACAATTATCAACAAACAGTGTTCAATATCTTAAAAGTACAAAAGAGGACTATCTAATAATTCAATATGTTACACCGTATAATGCAGATAATATTGTATATTTAAAGTAGTAATACCGCATTTTAAACTATACAGTTTAAGTAATGATTATGACCTAATTTTTACTCATTGTAAAATATGTTTCTTTTTGTAAAATAAACTGAAATAAATGGTACAGTTTAGTTTGTGTGAAATATAGAAATATATACAAACACGATTTCATAGTAATGTATTTACACTCACCTAATGAACAGTTATATAAAACAATTAATATCGGACATTGGGTTATAAATCTAGGTTTTAAGTTTATACTATTCACTATCGCCATAAACGGTGAACCTGTCCCACCAGGACAGCCATCGATTTGCAATCTCCATAGGTTGCAAGACAGTATTGTAGGGTTACCTTTATGTAAAGCTATTCTCAAAATTGAGCGGGCTGTTCCTGATGAGGCAATATTAAAAATGTATTCAGTTGCAATGGCATTAATCTTTGTTCAGGGAACCATTTATTAATTATTTTTAAACAGAAGATTCCTATATAGTTTTGATAAATAATTTTTTAAAGATACAATTGTGTACCGTTGACGTCACTAGTGTATCTATTAGGCACATGAGAGCTAGACCAACTTTGTAAATAGCTTATGCTTTTAGCACGTATTCAAGTAATAAACTATACGCCTTTCAATTGACTACAATTTCATAACACGCAAATGTTATAACCTATTCGTTTACAATTTAATGTAATCCTATGGTGACCAAAGAAATTTCAGACAAATACATAACGAAACACTCAACATACTCGATTTTGAATTTCATATACGCTTGGATTCGGAACCATTGTAACGTTACACTTATCAAAACTTTAGTTGCAATGTGCAATGGCCATAAAGAGGCTTCAATAATGGCAATAAAGAATGACCAATGGAATCTAGTATGGGTTCACTCTGTCAAAGAAATATGTAAGTTGGTCAGAGAAAAAGCCGTTCAAGCTAATTATCAAGTGAAATCCGTTGCATAGAGACTGTCTTTTTATTAGTTATGAAAAAAAATGTCATATTTCCTGCAATTCCTGTCTGTTTCGATAATAAGCTCGGTAAAGGCACCACAGAGCCAGCTTCAATATCCGTCTATTGATATTTAGTCGACAACGGGATACTACTGGACAATACGAAAACCAGAGTTATGGGCCTTGCTGTACACGGGCGTATTTTCACTCTAAAGATGTGTGACGCGGTTCATTATTAATTTATGTTTCTAATGGTGGTAAAGTATTTGCATACTGAGGCTGCAGACGACAACACATCGATTTCTTTGATTAAATGAGAAGATATATAATAAATAGCATTATCGTAATTAAAATTGCTATAACATAATGATTGACATGTAAAGATGATAGGTCTAATAGTTATAGGAATCTTTTAAACTTTTCAAAGACAAAGGTAGGAAATTGTTCCGCATTGTACGCATCAGAAAAAAGTTAAAAGGAAATGTGTTACATTTGATCACTTTACAGTTGAAAAAGGAATATATGTACTTGATTATACCAACAACAATAATACGTTCATACCAAGCGAAGCATACCAAGTAAACGCAATACTCGAGTGTCTAGTTTGCATGGAAACGTATAGCTCTGTCGAAAACATTGTCTTCAAGCCACGATATAAACACAATATAAATTATGTTTGCGGTTAGCCTACTCAGTAAAATGGACTCGACTCGAACAAGTTTAGACTCTTTCAAAAGAAAGATTCCGTCTATTTTCTACAGAGGAGCCTAATACTGGAAAATATATTAAAAAATACCTACCTTTCAAAATTTGGGTGTAGAGCCCAAACAATAATGTTTTTAATTGTGGAGAGAAATTTTAGTGAACAAAATGGCTAACGTGTGCCAATTATTTTACACTCTAACAAACCTCGGATACATGAGCATTTCCTATGAATAAAAAACAATTCATCGTTTACTTTTTACGGCTAACGAAAAGAAGTTGACATCTCAGCAAGCATTATAAATACATCCTTCCATACACGTGCATGTGTTCTAAATAATTTCCGATTTATTGAATACGAAAGATTTTAATATAATTTAGCCGAGGAAGCATCTGACTTTGTATGCTGAGGTTGTATAACAATAGAAAAAGGTGCCAACACATTAGACATTATGGCTTTGGGGTGGTTGCTTCTAATTTAAGAAAGATATTTGCATACTGTAAACAGGATTTATGCCACTATTTTTAGTATCTTTCTTATTTGGGATGATAGCAACATGAAGCCAAATGACTTTGTTGAAAAACAATTTGGAAATTTTGGCACAACACTATTCATATTGTCGAAAGACTTTTCAGTTATTCAACACATACAATGTCATAAAATATTTCATCATAAAAAATCTCAACTCCATCAGTCGAAAGGAATATACGTATGACGTACCAAGGCAAAATATTAAACCTCAACACCAAACGAAAAGTGAATATTTGAAACGTTTTCAATTTTCCCTCTCAGCACCCGCTGTGTTTCTGGAATATGCAATTTACATCTGAAGTATTAGAAGTAGTTTTTTTTATTTATAAAAACAAATGCATTTGCTTCACCTAAAACATATCAATACAACGAAAACATTTACAATTGCAACTTTGTACGTTAGCGTACTTTATAGGAAGGTGAAAAATATCTTTCAATAGCCTAGATAAAAAATAAGTACATCCATATGTGCCCTTCTTGGAGTAAGATGGTAACATCTGATACATCTCATTCATACAAAACGTAAATATTTGGTAAATTATGTATAATTTGCCGCTGGGAATCTTTTACCAGACATACTCATTAGGTAAAATGTCCGCCAAAGAATCCTTAGGGCGGTCGCTGAATCTTCATTCAGGTTTAGACAAGTAAGTTTAATTACCGCAGAGTTACAGGGACTCGTTCACGTGTATAGGAACTGACATCAAAGCAATTACGTGTGTGTGAACTGTAAACAAAACGTTTATAACAATGATAAGACATCATCAAAAGTTTGAATTGGAGTTATATTGATCACAATTATTTAAAAATATGTTAAAAAAATGTTTGTTTTTGCCAAAAACGTTATTAACAAAGCTAACCAACTTTTTATATGGCAAATTTAATGTCTATCGAGCACAAACGTACAAAGGATTAGGTCATACGGCAGCCATTTGATGGATGATGACCTTCAAATAATCTTTTACGTTAAAGCGCTCCACGCTGTGATAGGGTATAATGCAAAGTCGCTGTAAAAATTATAATATTCTATGTACGTTGACACGTTTTTGTTTACTATCTAGTATCTAGTGCGGAATTAAATGTTTGTTTTGATTGTATCATTTGATTTTCTTTATCTAAACAAACTTTTCATACCGTAAAATGTTTACATCGTAACTCAAACCATAGCAAATTGGTTCATATACATTTTCTGATTAAATTCTTATCCATATACAAAATTAGGTATAAAAATGGAGTACAAATTGCACATTTACACTTTAATACATTTTGAAAGCATGTATGAATGCAACAATAGCATATTTCAGGGGGATCTTTTAGAAGTAGAATATCGAATGACATTTGATTACATAAGGGAGCTAACGCCAACGCTCGTCTGTTATTTTTCAGTCAACAAGAGACCTTACTTAACAAATATTAAGCAAGAAGTATGGCCATTGGTATAAATGTGCGTGTAAACCCAGGCAAAATGTGTACGACGTTTTAAGTAACATTCTAGAGCAGTTGTCGAGATATTGCAAACGTCGATTGTTTGCACGGCGACGACTACCATTCATCTTCGAAAAGCAAAACAATCTTATACACAACTAAGAGTATTGTTATAAAATGTATATATTATTTCAATGGTGTATTTTTTATAAATGTTAGCATGCTTTAACTTGTCCAATTGTATGAGATAAATTTATTTTAAACACATTATATTGTACTTTTTTCAAAACTGTTTTTCTGTTGTACTGCTTTTATTCACAATGAATCAGCAATATCTGACAATTCACGAAACCGATTGCAGACACAAATTGTTAATCATATGGTCCCAAAAGGCATGAACTAAAGGCATATTTCCACATCGTATGACGCACGTAACACATTTTATCTGATATTGTTTGATTCATGGCGATCAGACTGGACAACCAAATGGGAAAACCATCCGAGGTGATTTATTCAAATTGATGTCATTTGTGTCTCTTGTCTTTTGCGTTCTGTTTTACGTATTACTTCTTTGGATTAGGAATGTGTTTGTAACCGTGTATAGTTTGCTGTGGCATTTTACTTATAACGCCATGGTCCCCTCGACAAAAATGTTTGATTTTCTATTTCTATTAGAATAATTATCAGATATTTGTTTACAAAATGGTGTATCGGAAAAGCTATTTTGATGCATATGTGGTCTTTTCTTGGTGTTTGTTTTTGTGGATGTGGTGTTAATAATACGTTTGTGTATCTAGTTCATTGTCATATGGTCCCTTGCCTTGTGCCTTAAACAGGTTTTATTTTTGAATGTTTGACAACTAGGAATGTCCTTTAGTTTTCATTGTAGTATTGCTATTCGCAAACATCAAGCTGTTGTTAAGTTAAGAAGTATCATTCTACAATTACTTCCGCAATTTTCTTTACATGCAATTACTAATTAACTCTTAAGTTTAAGCCAATGTTCAGTAAAAAGAATTTTAAGGTCATATCAATTATAATTAGTGCGAGGTCAGTGGGACAAGTGCAAGGAAGTAATCTAGCAAACAGTAGAGTAAATGTTTCACTTACCGTTTGAAGGTGGTTACCCATTCTTTTACAACGTGCATTTTATAAGTTAATGAGTTCGAAATTAATTACCATTGTTTTAAACATATAATTTAGTATATGCTAGTGTATTCCAAAGTGGTTCCATGAATCTTTTCAACGGCGGAAAACAAACATGCAAATACAGTCTACATAATTTCGAGCATCGTGCTAAACTAAAAGAATTACAATTAAACGGAAATGTCACTGAAATAATGTGTTCCCTTTATGTATGGTATTTAATCAGTGTATCGCTAGATGAACAAGGTATTTATATTACCAAACTGTTAAGCAGGATAGTAAAAATATCGCTATATAGTCAATACCCAGTCACACAACACACGGATAAGAAAAGCAAATTATTTTTCTCGTTTTTACAAATGTACATTATTAGTAGACAAAATGTTTGCGGCACCAAATTTGTTTTATCTTACATCTGATGGTTTCAAATACGTCTATAAGCAAATAAATCCTGTGTCTTAATCATATAAAATGCATACTGTGTCAGAGAAATTTGTATTGAAGTCATTGTCCAAAATAAAAAGTTAAAAAAGCATTGGGCTTAATGAAATTCCCGCTAGGTTCTCCTTTTATTTAATAAAAGGGAAAAAAATTAATAAGTAGCTATATCGCGTATTTAAGCGTACGCAATGACTTAGCGAGTATTAAGATAAAAACGATATGTTGGATCTATGTTTGTTCTGCAGAAAGCTTTTGATATTGTATATCATAAGATATGGTATCAAAATGTAAGGGTCTGGAGTCGGTGATGTGGTTTTGCTTATACCTAACCAACATCAATATATATTTTTATAAAAAATGTGAAATTAAATCTAAGTCCACTTATTTGTGGGGTACTTCAGGGTATCATTTTAGGTCCATGCTAATACTTTATGTTAATGGGGGAGCGATTCTATTTTTTCATAAACACCCTGATGTCATAAGAAAAAGTTGTGGTCAATAATATGAAAAGTGCAGCAAGTGATTAATTGATAACAAATGTTCTCTTCATCTTGGAAAGACTGCATTATCTTGAGCTACAAACGTACGCTTGACAATATAGGTGATTTAACACTTTGTAATGGCCATGAAACCAAGTCTCAAGAGTTATTCAGATATCATGGGGCAGTTTTGATTGATCGGGTACAAACAAGGTTGTTTGTAAACTTTGTGGATAGACTCCTTATTTTTAAATAGCATTATAGTATAGTTATGTCTTCTTATATTTTAAAGAATCACCTTTTTCGGATCATTAAGATGATGTGACCATATACTTAAGTAAACGTTGTTTAGGAAACTAAGTGTATGAAACACGGAACACACTGAAAACGACGTAAATAGAACTTATCGAGAAACTCATGGGCGAAAACATTAACATTTCAAACTTTAAAATTCATGTTAAACAATTTTACATTTATTTGGAAAGTGGCATATGTGTTCGTCAAATTAGGTATTAATGGCACCCAATTCTGGCATGCATGAAAGGTTTCTGACCTTGAAAATGTTTCTTAATGCGCCACAATTAACCTTACGTAATAAGACATAAGGAATAAAGCAGAAAAAAAATCAAAAGAGGCGGTTTGAATATCAATAAAATGATTTTTATATTTTCATAACAAATAAATGACGAAAAAACACACACGAAGATACAGAATATTAAAGATATGTGCAGATAAGTATCTATGAAAATAATTGCATTTTTTATTTCCCGACGGAATGACGTGTTAAGGTGCTCCATGTCGATTGGCGTGGTTTTTGAAAACTGCACATAGAAAGGTTTCCAATCAGTATTTGTAATGCAATTTTCACTTACTTACAATATATTGCAGGAAATGTTGTATATGCTAATTTGCTTACAGTCATCATTGAGTACACCTGGACACAAACGTTAGGAACAGCCCTCGAATATTGCCGACAGTATTGTAATGTCGGTTTACTCTAGAATAACTTCCTTAAATAAACAAAGAAAATATTGAAATAAAACTCTTTTTTACGCATCAATACAATGAAGGTCATAGTCGGATAGAAGTCATGGCCCCGGACACCATCATTACCCGCGAATATCTTATTATATATGCAAAGTTTTACAACGCAATATACACACGGAAAAAAGTAACAATATCGTCTGAAACAAAAACAAATACAGTTTATTGAATCTAGTCGAAAATTGTTAAAAGACTAGTTCAAACAGGCCTGGAATAGTGATGTTTTTAACTCCTCCTTGGAACTTGAAAAATGTTATCTTAATGTAAATGAGAACCTTGTCCAGTCTCTAATACATTTTAGACTTTGTAATAATCGTTTACCAATTTAAAAAGGAAGATGACTCGGCATAGACAGAAATGATAGAAAATATCAATTGTGTACTTTAAATGAAATTGGTGATGAATTCCACTATCTTTTACTGTGCCCATATTTTGTTAATGATATGAAAAGATACTTACCTTATATAAACATGCATAATACTAATATATTTACTTTCAAAAATGTTATGTGTGAAAAGATCTTTTGAAGCTGAATAACCTGAGCAAATTTGTAAAAATTATATGTCAAGCTTTCAAAACTCCACCTGGCAACCCTTAACAAAAATTACTTTATTTCACTAATTATAGCATCCACTGTCCTTATAAATAGTTCTATCTGTTGATGTACTCAAACTTTTATATTTGTACCTACTTAGTACTACATTACTAACCATACAGCCTGGTTAATATATATTATTGTTCTTTTACATGTTTATATATAACATTTTGTATTATTCATGTTGATGACCTCAAAACACATATTTGTATTATGTGATGAGAGTAAAATAAAACTTTGAAACTGGAAATAGTTTTATCGTTTGTCAATCATGTGAGCGCAATAACAAAATCACACCTTTCGTTCTTTTCAACAGGCAACAGGCGACAAGGCTGACGTCTAACACATATAATGCATGGTATTGTTGTATTGGCTACGTACCGGGAAAAAACTGTCGTTCTTAATCATAGCAATAATTCATACTGTTTTAGAGAACAAGTCGTATAATTTCATGTAAATTACAGATGTATTTTAAACAGTCCATAATTGTTTTAATAAAACATTTTTGTCAGCATTGCATGTTGTAAATAATGATAGTACACCGTTGTTATGCCTGCCTGTCTGCCTTTTTGCCTTCATGTCGCTTTCCATCTACCTTTCTGTCATGCTCTCTCTGTTTACTTACCTCTCTATTTCTCTCTTTCGCTCAAGTGTTTTGTTACAGTACAGTGTATAAATCGAAACGAAACAACTTGCACGGACTAAAATATGGAAAGCAATGACTCGGAAAAAAAACTGTTGATGATGTCCTTTTTTCGGTAACAACATGGAGATTCCTTTTTATTCAGTTCATAACTCTCAGACAAACAATTCGTCTTCAAAGGAATTCTCTTATTACCTTTTCTCACACAACGCGAAATAATTTGTCGGCATAGTGAATAATTTAATAGGGCTGCTTTGCTTTCAAAGAACTAAATGTTTGTTCCTGTATTACACAATTTTATAATCGATGATCTGATAGCAATACACTCGTGTCTCTCTTCGTGAACACCGTACTCATTGGTTGTTCTCTCTTAAATTTAACGATTTGGGGCCGGAATCAAGGATTTTAGTCGTTTCAATTAACTTATACAATACACTGTTTGTTCACATTTCCTAATATTTGCGTTCATTTTAATACTGGCTAAAGTTCTATTCACACAAATAGTAGCAAAATAGTGAAGCTATGACATTAAGATAATTTTCATTTACGACTACAATCGGGTCATGGATAACAGTTTCTTAGTTCGTAAATAAAGCCGTCAAACATGTAAGCCTCAAAATATGGGTCACTCAGTAAGAATTTGAAAAGAATACATGGAATGTTAATTGATCTAAAGGAATTAGTTAAAAAAATAGTTCATATAGTAAAACTGCTTATCAGTATATTTATATATACTGCGTTAGGTGAACCCATAAACATAATGGAGTATTTATGATATAATCAATAGGCAATTAAATCAAAAATCACATGAGCAGGTGCCTCATAACATCGACTATCAAACAATTGGGCTTATTATGTTAAGTGTTACGATTAATATCTAAAATAACATTTCATAGTTATCAGAAAATTGCATAACTTGTTGAACACTTCAGATGCAATGTTTTTTGCAGATATTCGCCTTGCAAGTAATGGATGCTTGTTTTATCGTGCAGAACATTTAAAAAATGTGTAAAAAAATGTTCCAAACATCAAATCCAGGTTAACATGCCTATCTAGATCTTGTTTTCACCACCTATACGAAAACAGACGACTCAAATGCGCCTAACAAAAAATCGCATCAAAATATAAAAGTATTCGTCTAATTAAATCAAATTAAAGAAACCAAGTCCTGTTGTTCGGCCGATGTTTGAAAACAGCTAGATTAATATCATAATTGAAACACTGCTGAGTCTGTCCCAGGTGAAACTGACAATTTTGTCAATGGACAGTCTTAATCGAGTCGAGATTGCCTTTTTTCTAGGGATCATCGTATAAGAAACCTGTGTTGAAGAAAGAAATAACAAGAGAACCACCAGCGGATGCTAGTGATCTGCGCACCAATTATTGATAACGATATTTTGATACTTATTGTATCTTTGTCTGTTGTGTTTTTCTCATTAGTGCATGTTGGGCTTCGATCCTTGACTTCAACTTTTTAGGTATATTTTTGGTCGTCAGGCTCTATATTGACCCTTATTTCAAAACATCTTAAGTCACTAAAGCTCAGAACATATTGAAAATTGTGTACGATTCTCTTTTTGAAGAGTTTAGAGGCTTATAATAATAACACGCAAAGGTTCTTGACACATTTGCTAGATATATTTCAACATTTTTTCACTCACGTGTACGTATACAAAGAAATATTTAATAGTCGTGAAATATTCACAGAAATTATGTTTGAACTTCTTGAAATGCGGACAGTTTGACGAGTAAAATTATCAGAAGTCAACTTTTTTCTCAATAAAGTAAGGATCCATTGTGTATTGTAACACATTGCGATTGAAGACTTTGCTAAAGCAAACAAAAAAACTAGCAAGCAAAACGGAAGGTTCCCTTAAATCTATGGCATCAAATACCATTAAATGATACAAGATAAAATACTTACAAAATGATGAATGTATTCCTTTCCTAAGTGTTTCTCGAGTTCCAAAAATCCAGATGCAATGTATGTCATGCACGTAATTTCTTCCCTGAACAATGTCAATATATGTGCCCTGTATAAACTACCTATATTTTTGTCACATATTTGTTTCACATCCACTGAACAAAGTGCTAAATATCCCCTACTTGGAAATATTATAAAAACGATTTATTATCTCAGCATGAAATTACATAAGTAGCTCATTTGTCAGTATTAAATTGTCAAACTATTGAAACACCAGCGGAATTACCAACCTCATAAACAAAACAGTCACATAAAAATCATCCTCTGCAATTGTTCAACCACCAGATGAATATAAACAGATTTTTTGGCGGTGCGAAATATACAGGCTTCTTTCAATGATACAGTAGTACGAGCGATATTGGGTTTTGAGCGATCTTTTATCATCAAGCAGAAAGAATCAGGACCATTGAGAGAAATTGTCTCACCAGGATATTACTCCCTCGGGACTAATGAAGCACCATACTCGCCTGTGAAAATTGAATGGATGTTCTCGGTTGGCCGCAAATGGGACAAGAGAATGGCATCTTTGCAAACAATATATGTCTTAACTGATGGAGTACTTTGTTACGATTGTAGGATATATGTATAATGTTTTAATCCTCGTATCCTGTTTAAAGAACTGGTTGTGAAAAAAATGAAAGGACTAAATCTACTTAGGTTATGACGTTTTATGTTACAAAGAGAGCTAAATATATAATATATAAGTATTAATTAAATCGTATATGACCTGAACTGATACACATTAAGGCCATGTGCCTGTCAAACATCACATCCCTGTCCCAAATGGGATTTACCGACACGCCATGTACACTACTAATCTTGAAATCCGCTGCGTCTATGTACTTAAACACTATTAAATACAGGGACCACTTATATTGATATGATTTTGAGCTAATTGAGCTATATAATTGGCCCAATTAACCTGTAATTTCCGCCTTGGATCGGTCCGGATACCAACACACACCCCGACACAAGCAATGTCTTTATTATCAACGGCAACATCAGCTTTAAATAAAAACCGCACACAAAAACAAAATCTTAGAAAGATACAGAAAACTAACTGTAAACGCATATACAAGAGCAAAACATGCAGTGTAAAATGAAATCACTATACAATTAATTGTATTCTAATTTCATTTTCGAGGTAACTTAATAGAAGAAGAATTACTACCATCGTAAATTACCTAGCTTATAACTTACTTTACCACTTCTATATCAATTAAGATCAAATTAATATGCGTTAAAAAAACAGCACAGACAAACAAGGAAAATTAATGTACAATTAAAAATGTTGAGGCTGCATAATTTCGTAAGAGTCATGATTGTAATGATGATGTTGCTTTAATTGATTTTAAGGGATTTTATCACATTACTGCACCTAAGATTGCACTTAAATTAAAATTTCCAGTATTTTGATTAGCTTGATAAATGAATGGAATCACTGAGAGCAAGGATAAAAACTGTTATAATTAGATTAATCTAAAGAGAAAATAAGAATAATAAAATTTGAAAATTAAACAAGGAAAAAAACAAACAAACAGTTTATTTGCTAAAAGACCACCGCCCTATACCAACATAACACAATACATACATTTGAAGACTACTAGTACACACCAGTGAGCATAAATCAAATAAATAGTTTCATGTTTCAATAGAAGTTGGAAGGTACAATAATATTGCATGTATAGAACGAAAAAGTAAACTTTGCAATACTAATATGGTTGAATCTGAATTCCCTTTTATGGTTGCGTGTCCTTTCCATTATGATTTACGTCAATTTAATATTCCAGTTCATGGAATACCTTGAATAAAATGAGGATTTTAATGTCTTCAAAAACACAAACACTATAAGATATGTATCTAAATATATGAACATTATTTTTCTTCGACTTTCTGTCAGCATTGATGCAGTTTCTGTTTTGTAAAATATGAACGTGTTAAATGTTTTATTTTGTTTTTGTCATCTTTTCAATTTGTGTACATCTTATTTTAAATGTATTGTCCATGGCCAAATGCTGATTTATTGCCGATATAGCCAATAAATTGAACTATCAAAATTAATATTAGGAATTGTCAATGCAGAGAAAACTGTTGGTAATTCCGCTGATGTTTCAATAGTTTGACAATTTAATACTGACAAATGAGCTACTTATGTAATTTCATGCTGAGATAATAAATCGTTCTTATAATATTTCCAAGTAGGGGATATTTAACACTCTGTTCAGTTGATGTGAAATTAAATACCACAAAAATTTACTAACAATCAGAAATTGTAACAAGAATATAATGTTTACTCTTTAGTAGAAAAGTATCATTAATAGTTTTTTAACAATATTTTCAATTTCACAAGATATCAAAATATTAAACTCAAATATATTTGGGTCCTCATAAAATTTTCTTATATATTATTGTTTAATATTATCATACAAATGAAAAGAAAAATGATATTCTATCTCTAATACATCGTTACAATAAGAACAAAACCTTAATTGTCTAGGCACTCCATTGTGATACTTACTTTTGTCTCAATGAAAACCAAATAGATAAACGTGGAAAAAATGGAAAGCTGCGTTATAAGAGGTTGCCACTCATTTTTTGGGTTTTTTTTAATGTTTCATTGGTTTGAAACAAGGGGAGGTGATGTCCCCGGTATTATTTCGATACTTTGTTGTAGATTTTTAAATTCATTTTGTAAATATTGTGCAATATGGTGAAAAAGTCAATCTAGCTTAATTTTAAATAATTGTGTTTCGTAAACGCTGTTCCAATCGCAATGAGGAGTGGTTTTAAATTGATGTTCCACTTTAACTATGGACATTTGGTATTGTTCAAAACGATACGGGTAGTTTTGTTTTAAATCATTCTACAATCTCTGGGAATAGCTTAAAAGCTTTAATTGTGTTAATGTGTAATATAACCCTTTATTTAAAACCTTGAACAATCAAGCAACTGTTTTATTTCTTAGATACTAAACTATGCGTGTAGGGTGTGGGGATAGGTAAAATGCAAATCAATAGAGTGGATTAGTAAACCATTGTTGGATGTTCAGCAGTCTATCTCTACAGCTGCTATTTTTGATATCATAGAAATGTTACAATTATTGAATATCAACGAAAAATATCATCGCTAGTATTCGGTTCAAGGCTTCACTAGTAAATACAAAAAAATACTTGCTATTTGAGTCGATATTTAAGGCACAAGTTGAACAAATTTGGTAGAAGTCCTCTAGCTGATACTACAAAATAACAAAAAGCTTTATGCGTCCTAGGGTTTCAAAATATATTCTCTTTGTACGTATATTACAATCAATAACGTAGAAACAAAAGACAGATCACACCAAGATATCGAATCTTACATAAACAATTAAAGTTAGTATGGCTAAAATATTTCTTAGAACGAAGTTCGTAAATATGTGCCATTATTTAAATTGTTCGCGTGAAAACTTTATGCGAGTATATCTAAACAATGTTTCAATAGCCTTCCAGACGAATAAAGCAATAACGACAGAACAACATGGTATTTGGATACCAAAACAGAACATACTGATTTTACTCATTCGGGGAATGCACTGCTTGGTGCCTTTCGGTAAGGCTTAATGCACTTTGGATGCAATCATATTGTTCGCGAAACTCGATCGTATATCGCTTCACACGAGCTTTGAACAACATGAAAAACACTGGTTCAGGTTTTATATCGAACTTGAGTATTTGGATAATTAATATCCTTTTGCTATATCCTTTTAAAACACATCCAACTGATATTGAATCAAGATATCTGAGACCCTGTTACAGCCACGACCATGACGACAGAATTCGGCATATTGCGTACTTTAAATAACGTGGTGAGGAGTCACGAGACATAAAAGGGTTTCCATATGTGTCACCACGGGTCACAACCGATGTAAACAAACAAGTAAGTGACGTAAATAACTAATTGATGCATGATTAAAATACAAACAAATCTAAAATAGTTCACACGTGTATAAGCAGAAAATGTCATAGTCTTTTATAGGCTCAGAAATGTATTCATATCTTTCTGTTAAAAGATAGTATTTCAGATACTAACGCCAATTACTTTTGTGTTTAGATCGGTTGTGACTCGTGGTCACCCATGTGGGAACCCCTTCGAGTCACATGATTCCTCACCACCCTGAATAAGCGATGGACCAGTGGTGCCTGCTATTAAATCTGTATCAAGTATACAAGCATATGAAAGGGAGGAATATATTTGATAATCATATCCAAAATGCAACTTACTTTGATATGAGACACTTGTTATCCACTGTACATTGTTTGTATATCCCTTAATCAAACGTAGTAGATACCTTTTTAATTCACAATGAGTGAGTGAGTGAGTGAGTGAGTGAGTGAGTGAGTGAGTGAGTGAGTGAGTGAGTGAGTGAGTGAGTGAGTGAGTGAGTGAGTGAGTGAGTGAGTGTGAGTGAGTGAGTGAGTGAGTGAGTGAGTGAGTGAGTGAGTGAGTGAGTGAGTGAGTGAGTGAGTGAGTGAGTGAGTGAGTGAGTGAGTGAGTGAGTGAGTGAGTGAGTGAGTGAGTGAGTGAGTGAGTGAGTGAGTGAGTGAGTGAGTGAGTGAGTGAGTGAGTGAGTGAGTGAGTGAGTGAGTGAGTGAGTGAGGGATTGATTGATTGATTGGTTCGTTCGTTCGTTCGTTCGTTCGTTCGTTCGTTCGTTCGTTCGTTCGTTCGTTCGTTCGTTCGTTCATTCATTCATTCATTCATTCATAGATTGATTCATTGATTCATTCATTCATTCATTGATTCATTCATTCATTCATTCATTCATTCATTCATTCATTCATTCATTCATTCATTCATTCATTCATTCATGATTCATTGATTCATTTATTCATTCATTCATTGATTATTTGATTATTTGATTGATTCATTCCTTCATTGATTGATTGTTGATTGATTGATTGATTGATTGATTGATTGATTGATTGATTGATTGATTGATTGATTGATTGATTGATTGATTGATTGATTGATTGATTGATTTAAGTCAAGTTAAGTTGGGGAAAAGTATCAGCCTTTATCTTTACTTTTATGAAAAAGAAATGTAGCTGAAAATTACTCTAGTTAAGTATATTGTGTGTTTAGTAACGCTACAACATTCATACTTAGTCTAATGTCAATATATTCTACCTGTTCGTGTTTGGCATTTTACAATGGTTAAACTTTTTACAAGCCGACATCACTGAATGTAGAATCAATGAAATTGTGTCATTGTCATATCAAGTTTACGAATATATTTTATAAGTAGCAACGAATAGGCCGTGGTATGTAAACATATATAATTGTTTATTCCAGAGATGGTTATATAAATCTTTTTAAATATCTCATTTCACTCTCATTCGGGAATTATTAGCATTAGTTATTCCGAAAGATTATCTTTCGAAAATCTGACCGAATCTGATTAAATATCCGACATAATCGCACAGCGAGATCCCAAAATAACAAACTCTGATCACCCTACCGACGTTCTAGTAGCGTATAATATTGTGTTAACAATTAAGCTGCTACGTAATATAGCCGAATTAGCCTGAGTTAGTCTTGTAAGGCTAAATAATGAGAAGGGTCGACTAATCAGGTCATAGTATGCTATCTGTGTTGGTCGTTTTAAAAAATGTATTTAATTGACAATGAGCTGTCATAATAACGTTACGAGACATATGTTCGGACGCAAAACAATAGCTTAGTGCTACCCCGTAAAGTTCTCCCTTTATTTAATTCCATGTTGCATTTGAAATTCAAATTTTGAATACATAGCTATATCGCTTAATAAAGCGTACGTAATGACTTAACGAGTATTAAAATAAGGCGATATTTCATGACCATGTTGGATCTGCAAAAGGCTTTCGACACTGTATATCATTAGATATTGTATCGAAATTTATGGTTCGGGAGTCGGTGGAGTGGTTTTGCCCATACCAACATACCTACACAACATGAAACAATCTATTCATATACATAATCTCTTCATAAAGTCTTCATTCGGAGCAAAATATTTCCTTCCGACGTTGCATTTATGACGCAATTTATCACGTGGTATACACACACTGCATAAGGCGAAATCAGATTTCAGTCCACATTTTTGTGTGGGTTATTTCAGGCAAGATATTTGGGTCCAGCAAGTGGTTAATTGAAAGCAATTTTTCTCTTCATCGAGGACAGACTACATTATCTTGAGCTACAAACGTATGCTTGACAATAAAGGTGATTTAATACTGTGTAATGGCCATGAAACCAAGTCATAAGAGTTAGTCAGATATCATGGGGCAGTTTTGATTGATTGGGTATAAACAAGGGCTATTCGTTTGTGGATATGCTCCGTATTTTAGTTATCATTATAGTTAAGTAATGTCTTCTTTCATTTTAAAAAAAAATCACCTTTTTCGGATCATATAAGATGATATGGCCATATATTTTGTACACGCTGCTAAGGAAACAAAGTGTATGAAACACGGAGCACTTTGAAAATGTTTTGGGTCGTAAAATAATTTGTACAAAATATGCATGATACAATCTTCATATGAAGCATAACTCAACATAAAATTTATATCGAATAACCCGATGACCTCTTATACATCGTACATTATTTGAACCTGATCATAAACATTAAAAGACATTTATGGGATTGAGGAACTCATGGGCGAAAATAGTAACATTAGAAACCTAAACATGTTAACAGGAAAGTGGTAATATAAATTTCTTAGTTTGAATGCAATGAATAAGAAGAAAATTAATTTCCCTTTATTAAAAGTAATGTCAGATAGGTGGCGTTGATAGTTTCAAGTTGCACGAGAAGTTTTTGGCGCTGAAAGTCATTCAGCTTTAGACATTTGACTGAGTAACAGCGTTTTGTTTAAGTTGAAATTTCATAATAATACTGAAAGTATTACGAGGATTATCAAGGATGGATCTGATATGTGTGTAAAAATGTTAACCATTTTCGTACTTACATTGTTAGCTAACGATATTATCGAGTAAGTTGATAAAATATGTTATATTTAATTGTATAAGAATTGTTGTATGTCATGATGTACATCAGTCAATGTCCAAGTGCTCTACTGCATTTTAATATTTGAAATAATTGATTTTTTTTAAATGATATTGTCTTGTTTGCTATTCTTAAGTAGTCGTTGAGGACATGGAGTGGATTATTGGAATATGTTTTCTTCAAATCAGGTATTAATTGCACACCATTCTGACAAGCATGAAAGGTTCCTGACTTTGACACTGTTTCTAAATGAAGTAATGGCCCCGAGTACTATCATGTCAATTACCCGCAAGTGCCTTATTATATATGCTAAGTTTACACCGCAAAATACACACGGCAAAAACGGTTTCTTTCCTGTTTAAAAGCACAGTTAAGTAACAATAACGTCTGAAATAAAACCACATACGGTTTGGAAAGTTTTGTTATCGATTGTCAATCATTTGAGCTCAATCACAAAATCAACTCTTTCAAAAATTTTTCAACAAGCAACAGGCGACCAGACTGACGTCTAACACATACAATGCATGGTATTGTTGTATTGGCCAGGTTCCGGGGGAAAATGTCGTTCTTAATCATAACAATAATTCATACTGTTTTAGAGAACAAGTCTTATAATTGCATGAAAATTACTGATGTATTTTTAAACATTCCATAATTGTTTAATAAAACATTTTTGTCAGCATTGCATGTTGTAAATAATTATATAAGACCGTTGCTTTGCCTGCCTGTCTGCCTATTTGTCTTCCTGTCGCCTCCCATCTACCTCTCTCTCTTGCTCTTTCTCTGTCTACTTATCTCTCTATTTCTCTATTTCTCTCAAGTGATTTTTAAAGTCTTTAGTATTTATATTGGTCCATAGACTAAGGTGTATAAATCGAAATGAAACAACTAATTAACACTGCCTTAAATATGGAAAGCAGTGATTGGGAAAATGCACCTTATGATGTCCTTTTTTCGGTAACAAAATGGAGATTCCCTTTTATTCAGTTCATTCAACTCTCAGACAAATATTTCGTCTTCAAAGGAATTCTTTAATTACCTTTTCTCACAATACGCGACACAATATTGAATAATTTAATAGGTCTGTTTCAAAGAACTAAATTTTTTATCATGTATTACACAATTTAATAATCGATGATCTGATTGCACTATACTCGACTCGTTCTTCGAGAACGCCGTACAAATCGGTTGCTTTCACTAACTTATATCTATATAAACGTCAGATGTAGCAATACACTGTTGTTCAAATTACCTCAAATTTGTGTTCATTTTAATGCTGGCTAAAGTTCAATTCACAATAAGTTGCAAAATAGTGAAGCTATGATAGTAAGATAATTTCATTTACGACAACAATCGACTAAAATATTTATTGAAACGACCACTTGCAGACTATTTCAATAACAAATATTTACACCTAAACTTCCATTCCATAAATGAACTGCCTTTCGGCAATTGCGGTCATCATCCGGTGAACGCAATATATTCGGATATGTTCGGACCGCAATTCATCGCATTACAATATACATGAAATTGTTGACCTTTTTATTGTTGGTATCGTGTCAGCAGGTCCGTAAAATATAAATCAACATTTAAGAAAGTATTAATTTATGGTATCGTAAATGTATTGTTGCCAAAAGTGTTTCAATTCTACGTTTTAAAGTGATTGCAAGTGGTTGATTCTCTCCCGCGTTATTGTGACGTAATTTCTTAAAATGGTTCCGGTTACAGTCAGGTCGTTCTACTTACAGAATGGGTAAGAAAGGATTACTAAGATTTTTAAGATGAAATAGTTGTATATCATGATTTTCTTGTTCATTATTTGTCATGTTTATGATTTGTATATGTTTTTATGAATAAAAGGATCACCTCTTAGTGATTCCAAAAAGAAAAAAAAAGAAAGGATTACTAAATATTTTCTTAAATGAAATGAAGTATTTTTTTACAATTCTTGAATTAAATAATGAAATATTGGTGTAAATATAAGAAATGAATTGTGGATTGATGTCATTATCGGGGATATGAACGCAATTGGGCTGGTCAAAGTGTGACGAGCCCGCAATTGATTCCTTAATTCGATCGAAACGTTTCTGTTATACTTTTATTTATTTGTCATAAAGCAATACTTACGTTGAGGAAACATCTCAAACATTGCGTCAAACATGTAAGATTCAAAATATCGGTTACTCAATAAGAATTTGAAAAGAATGCATGGAATGTTAATTTATCTAAAGACTTAGTTTTAAAAAAGTTCATATAGTAAAACTGCTTACTGTTATATCTATATATACTGCGTTAGGTGAACCCATAAACATAATGGAGTATTTATGATATAATCGATAGGCAATTAAATCATAAAACACATGAGCAGGTGCCTCATAACTTCGGCTATCAAACAATTGGGCTTATTATGTTAAGTGTTACGATTCATATCTAAAATAACATTTCATAGTTATCAGAAAATTGCATAACGTGTTGAACACTTCAGATGTAATGCTTTTTCCAGATATTTGCCTTGCAAGTAATGGTAGCTTATTTTTATCGTGCAGAACATTTAAAAAATGTGTAAGAAAATGTTCCAAACATCAAGTACACGTTAACACGCCAACCTAGATCTTGTTTTCGCCACAGAGGCGAAAACAGACGACTCAAATAATAAATGCGCCTGACAAAAAATCGCATCGAAATATAAAAGTATTCGTCTAATTTAATCAAATTAAAGAAACACAGTTTAGATAGATGCAGAGAAGGAGCGTATTAATTTTTAAGCATTATATAACTTATTTTACTTTAATAATGATCAAAACAAAAAGGTGAAGCGAATGTTTCTTGTTTTGGTTTTAGTATTACTGGCAAACGAGTTAAACGTTACAGTGTATTAAAAATAAATATGTTTGTGTTGTGCATTTATCTAGACAGTGTACCTTTAATTCACATATAATTTTTGTCACTTAAGTATAAAAGACCACTTATACTGTGTATATAAATCATTGATTAATGTTCGAAGAATGGCTTAAATGAAAAGCGTGAGCGAAACACACGATGTTTGTGAAAAATATTCACTGAACTTTAATCTCTTGTTGTTCGGCCGATATTTGAAAACAGCTAGATTAATATCATAATTGAAACACTGCTGAGTCTGTCCCAGTTGAATCTGACAATTTTGTCAATGGATAGTCTAAATCGAATCGAGAATGCCTTTTTCGAGGGATATCGTTTGGAACGCCCGTTTCCGGTTCATTCTGGGGCATAGTTTAGTGTGTCGTATTACACTTGCTAAAGAGCATCGTATAACAAGCATATGTTTAAGAAAGGAATAACAAGAGAACCACCTGCGGATGCTAGTGATCTGCGCACCAATTATTGATAACGATATTTTGATATTTATTGTATCTTTGTCTGTTGTGTTTTTCTCATTAGTGCATGTTGGGCTTCGATCCTTAAACTCAACTTTTTATGTATATTTTTGGTCGTCAGGCTCCCCCTTGGCACCCATTTCGAAACATCTTAAGTCACTAAAGCTCAGAACATCTTGAAAATTGTGTACTATTCTCTTTTTGAAGAGTTTAGAGGCTTAAAATATGAACACGCAAAGGTTCTTGATACATTTGCTAGATAGTGTTGAACATTTTTTCACTCACTTGAACGTATACAAAGAGATATTTAATAATCGTGGAATATTCACAGAAATTCAGTTTGAACTTCTTCACATGCGAACAGATTCACGAGTAAAATTATCAGAAGTCAACTTTTTTCTCAATAAAGTAAGGATCCATTGTGTATTGTAACACATTGCGATTGAAGACTTTGCTAAAGCAAACAAAAAAAAACAACAGCAAGCAAAACGAAAGGTTCACTTAAATCTATGACATCAAATACCATTAAATGATACAAGATAAAATACTTACAGAATGATGAATGTATTCCTTTCCTAAGTGTTTCTCGAGTTCCAAAAATCCAGATGCAATGTATGTCATGCACGTAATTTCTTCCCTGAACAATGTCAATAAATGTACCCTGTATAAACTACCTATATTTTTGTCACATATTTTTTTCACATCAACTGAACAAAGTGCTAGATATCCCCTACTTGGAAATATTATAAAAACGATTTATTATCTCAGCATGAAATTACATAAGTAGCTCATTTGTCAGTATTAAATTGTCAAACTATTGAAACACCAGCGGAATTACCACCTCATAAACAATGCGGTCACATAAAAATCATCCTCTGCAATTGTTCAACCACCAGATGGATATAAACAGATTTTTTGCCGGTGTGAAATATACAGGCTTCTTTCAATGATACTGTAGTACGAGCGATATTGGGTTTTGAGCGATCTTTTATCATCAAGCAGAAAGAATCAGGACCATTAAGAGAAATTGTCTCACCAGGATATTACTCCCTCGGGTCTAATAAAGCACCATGCTCGCCTGTGAAAATTGAATAGATGTTCTCGGTTGGCCGCAAATGGGACAAGAGAATGGCATCTTTGCAAACAATATATGTCTTAACTGATGGAGTACTTTGTTGCGATTATAGGATATATGTATAATGTTTTAATCCTCGTGATTGTTAAACAACAGGTTGCGGAAAGTTTAAAGGACTAAATCTACTTTGGTTTTGGCGTTATATGTAACAAAGAGAGCTAAATATATTTTTAAGTATTAGTTAAGTCGTATATGACCTGATCTGATACACGTTGAGGTCATGTGCCTGTCAAACATCACAACCCTGTCCCAAACTTTACGGGATTTAGCGACACGCCATGTACACTACTAATCTTGAAATCCGCTGCGTCTATGTACTTAAACACAATTATTTACAGGGACCACTTATATTGATATGATTTTGAGCCTTGTGTGAAATATAATTGGTCCAATTAACCTGTGATTCCCGCCTTGGATCGGTCATTGGTCCGGATACCAACACACACCCCGACATAAGCAATGTCTTATATATCAACGGCAACATCAGCTTTAAATAAAAACCGCACACAAAAACAAAACCTTAGAAAGATACAGAAAACTAACTGTGAACGCATTTAGAAGTGCAAAACATGCAGTTTAAATTGAAATCACTATACAATTGATTGTATTCTAATTTCATTTCGAGGTAATTTAATAGTAGAACAATTACTACCATCGTGAATTGCCTAGCGTATTATTCACTTTACCACTTCTTTATCAATTAAGATCAAATATGCATTATAGAACCAGCACAGACAAACAAGTGAAATAAGGTACAGTTAAAATGTTGAGGCTGCATAATATCGTAATAGTCATGATTGTAATGATGATGATGTTGCTTATGTTGTTTTTAAGAGGGTTTATCACTTTAATGCACCTAAGATTGCACTTAAAAATAAACTTCAAGTGTTTTGATTAGACTGTAAATAATAACCGGCCAATGGACTGAATTGAATCACATAAGACAAGGATTAGAACTGTTATAATTAGAACAATCTAAAAAGAAAGTATATTTTCAAACCTTGTTAGCATCTACTGATTGGGTCGCGGTAGCTTTAAACATATTTGAATGATAAGAAAGCAATTAAACAAACAAACAGTGCATTTGCTAAACAACCATGAGCCCACAAACATAACACAATAGAAGTTGGAAGGTACAATAATGGTGCACGTATAGAACGAAAATTTAACTGTGCAATTCTAATATTGTTAATTCTGATTTCCATTTGATGGTTGCTTGTCCTTTTTAATATGGATTATGTTTACATCACAATATTTCCTGTTCATGGAATACCTTGAATAAATTAGGGTTTTAATGTCTTCAAAACGCACTATAAGATTTGTATATAAATATATTAACAATCCTTTTGTACCGACGTTCTGTCAGCATTGATGCAGTTGCTTGTTAGATAATGCACTCCTTTATATAATTATTCTGCTTTGTAAAATATGTACGTGTGAAGAATTTTATAAGTTCTTTTGTATTTGTCACCTTTTCAATTTGTGTACATCTTATTGTATGTGTATTGTTCATGGCAAAATGCTTCTGAATTGCCGATAGTGCCAATAAATTGAAAGTATCAAAATTAATAATAGGAATTGTCAATACTTAGTTTGAAATAAAAGACCACTATAATACACTTAAATTGATTTATTATATACAAACAGTACAAAAATGTACTAACAACCACAAATTGTAACAAGACTATAATGTTCATTCTAAAGTAAAAAGGCACTATTACTAATAGTGTTTTGAACATCATTTTCAATTTCACAAGATATCAAAACATTAAACTCAATTATATTTGGGTTCTCATAATATTTTCTTCCTATAAATAATTGACTTAATATAATCATACAAATGAAAAGAAAATGATATTATATCCCTATCTCTATTATAACTTTACAATAAGAACAAAACCTTAATTGGCTAAGCACTCCATTGTGATACTAACTTCTGTCTCAAGGAAAACCAAACATATAAACGTGTAAAAAATTAAAGCTCCCTTATCAGAGGTTGTAACTCATTTTCTGGATGTTTATTATGTTTGATTGGTTTAAAACAAGGGGAGGTGATGGTCCCGGAATTCTTTCGATTACTTTTTGAAGTTTTTGTTTGAATTTATGTTGTGAATATTGTGCAAAATGGTGATAGAAGTCAATCTAGCTAAATTTTAAATTGTTGTATTTAGTAAACGTTGTTCCAATCGCAATGAGGAGTGGTTTTATATTGATGTTCCACTTTAACAATGGGCATTTGGTATTGTTCAAAATGATACTGGCAGTTTTTTTTTAAATCATTCTACAATCTCTGGGAATAGCTTAAAAGCTTTAATTGTGTTAATGTGTAATATAACCCTTTATTTAAAACCTTGAACAATCAAGCAACTGTTTGATGGTTTTACTTCTTCGATACTAAACTATGCGTGTGGGATGTGGGGATTTGTTAAATACAAATCAATAGAGTGAATTTGTAAACCATTGTTGCATGTTGAGCAGTCTCTCAACAGCAACTGTCTATGAACATTGTATGTCCATAGAAATGTCACAACTATTGAATATCAAGTAAAAATATCATCGCTAGTATACGGTTTAAAGCTACACTCTCATAAATTGAACGTTATGAGAACTTTTTTTACTTTTTATCTTGGAACGGGCCGATGTTTGTGAAAATCCATGGAAACAAGTTAAATAAGACTGCTGACAAAAATTAGATTGCAGATTTTTATATTGAAGTTAAATAAATCGATGTTTTATGCATTTTTCTTTAACCGTTAGTAACGGTTTAAGCCATAAAACATTAATTTTCGAACGGAAATATGACAATCTGCGATCTGATCTTTTGTCAGCAATCTTATATCATTGGTTTGCGGATATTTACGAAACAAATGCTCTTTCAAAGACAAAAAATATAAAATAATGTAAAAACGGTACATCTGTGAGAGTGCAGCTTTAAGTCTTCACTATCTAATACAAAACAAATAAAATATTTGCCATTTGAGTCCAAATTTAAGGCACAAGTTGAACAAACTCGGTAGAAAACCTCAAGCTGATGCTACAAATAAAAAAATTGCTTGATGCGTTCTTGGGTTCAAAATATATTCTCTATGTACGTGTATTACAATTAATAAACCACAGCGTAGAAACAAAAAACAGACTACACAAGCATCAGCAGTTTCTAACAATAATCCCTGGACCGAAGCTAATCTAGGGTCGATAATGTGGATACTGTCTGTCAAAGAACTTACATATAAGAGTGGTCTAGTGGTAAAGGTATCCACTTCCCACCCAAAGACGTTATTGGTTCTATCCCCACCAGGGGTACTTTCTCATGACCTCTCAAAATGGACACAGTACTGGTGTCTGCCCAGGATTTCAGGAATTCACGCGGCAACTGGGACCTGATACATCTCTCAATGTATATTATATACGCATCATAAATCCACAAACAATACATATCGCCAAATACGGAAATAAATTTTTCCCCTCCAGCAATTCGGTCGTTTTACACTCTACTGACGTCACGTCATAACAAGTATCTTTGCGCGATCTTTGGCTTGCGACTCGTGTAATCCAAATCTGCAAAACCATACTCGAATCGAATACAACCTCTTCGATTTAAACTCAGCATTAAAACCCTAGTATTTTGCTTATGTGAACATAATTACCAAGATAAAAAATGACAACCGAGAAAGACGACATCAAAGAGTTGACAATACCACGGCCTTAGAAAAGCCTGATTGAACTTAACAGCCATACAAATAATTATAGTAACGGTACGAAAACAACAGCAATATTGCATGTTTCAAAATATAAGAAGCTCTCTCGTGACTGGATGAAAAAGATAATAGTGAAACACATCGTCAGGGCCAGCCATCAAATGGAATAACTGAATTCCATAAGAGATACCGAATCTTATATAAACAAACAAAGTTAGTAAGGCTAAAATATTTCTTAGAACAAAAGTCGTAAATATCTGCCAGTATTCAAATTGTTCGCGTGAAAACATTGCGCGAGAATATATAAACAATGTTTCAATAGACTTCCAGAAGAATACAGCAATAACATCAGGACAACATGGTATTTGGATACCAAAGCAGAGCATAATGATTTTTTTCCATTCGGGGAATGCACTGCTTGGTGTCTATCGGTTATGCTTTATGCAGTTTGGATACAACTATCGTATATCGCTTCACACGACATGGAAAACACTGGTTTAGGTTTTATCTCGAACTTGAGGATCTGGATAATTAATATCCTTTTGCTATATCCTTTTAAAACACATCCAACTGATACTGAATTAAGATATCTGAGACCCTGTTACAGCCACGACCAGGACGACAGAATTTGGCTTATTGCGTAACTTAAATAACAGGGTGAGGAATCACGTGACATAAAGGGGTTCCCATATGGGTCACCACGGGTTCCTGCCGATGTAAACAAACAAGAAAGTGACGTTAATAACTAATTGATGCAATCCTTGGTCAAAATTTTAACTTGACGGATTAATAGAACGATGTTTTTTCGGGCAAGGATTGCATCATTAAAATACAAACAAATCTTAAATACTTCACACGTGTATAAACAGAAAATATCATAGTCTTTTATAGGCACAAAAATGTGTTCATATCTTTCTGTAAAAAGATATAAGTATTTCAGATACTAACGCCACTTACTTATGTGGTTAGATCGGTTGTGACCTGTGGTGACCCATGTGGGAGCCCCTTCAAGTCACATGATTCCTCACCACCCTGAATAAGCGAGGGACCAGTGGTGCCTGCTATCCATTACTTATCAAGTATAATCATATCAAAAATGCAACTTACTTTGATTATAAGACACTTGTTATCCACTGTAGTTTGTTTGTATATCCCTTAATCAAACGTAGTAGATACCTTTTTAATTCACTAATCCTATCTGATAACATATTTAAACATACTGCATAAGCCATTCATATCTTTTTGTTAGACTGGTCACAATAATATGAGTTTTATAGCTAAGCCAAGATAATTCAAAAGGATAATACAAATGAAGCAACCAGGCTATTATTTAGTCTCATATATGCCCCTTAATCATCAATAGGTACAAATATAAACAAACGAATGACACAATGATTATTGGTAATAAAAAAGAATGTGCATGCAAACTGATAAGTTCAGTTTTGACAGAATCTTTTTTACCATAATTTTAGGAGTGTTAGGATTGATTGATTGACTGATTGTTTGTTTGATTGATTGATTGATTGATTGATTGATTGATTGATTGATTGATTGATTGATTGATTGATTGATTGATTGATTGATTGATTTTTTTTTACAAAGCAGAATGCTTATTCAGATTATAAACACTTTTATAAATTGCAAATTTCAATTTCAATGTAATTCGTTGTTTGTTGAGCGAAATTTAAGAACTTATTTAAAATCTTATTCAACAATAACACACGGTTATGATGTCAAGCTCATTATATTTAAGATGTTATTCTAACATTCGTACTTAAATTCCGTTTCCCAAGTCTGAGTCGAAAGCTCAGACCAAAGATGATACTGAACACTGACCCTGGTTCATTTTAAAGGCATGCATGTTCATTAGGAAATTTCACATATTATATAATGGTTATTACTGTTAAAGTGTGTATGGTTGTATTCATATTACAGCTCTAATATGATTTGAGTCATGATACCGGACCTGTTCACTGAAACGTTTGTGTAAATCTGATCAAATGGTGTACCAAAGTGTGTTGTGCTTTGTATGGTCAATTTTATAAATATTAACTGTGGTATGTACACATTTAAACACCACACCGTTCTAAAACGGCACGCGAGTCGCCTTGTTTATACACGTTTTCTTACTGGTTTATTCCTAATATGCTTATATAAATTCTTTTAAATATCTCATTTTACTCTCATCCTGCAATTATCAGCATTAGTTATTCCGAATGATTATCTTTCGAAAACCTGACCGAATCTGATTAAATATCCAACATAATCGCACAGCGAGATCCCAAAAATACAAACCCTGATCACCCGACCAACATTCTAGTAGCGTATAATATTTTGTTAACAATTAAGCTGCTGCGTAATATATAGCCTTAAACACCGTTTCGTGTAAGGCTGAATAACTAGAAGGGTCGAGTTATCAGGTCATAATATGCTATATGTGTTGGTCGTTTTAAAACAAGTATTTTAATGAACATGAGCTGTCATAAAAACGTCATAAAACATATTTTCGGACGCCAAAACAATACCTTAGTGTAACCTTGAATATTGGTTTAAATATTGTTTTCGATATAAAATTGTACAATTCATTCAGTTCGACAATTTTTGCGCATAATCAAAGTTAACAAGAGTTTCAAGAGTTTATTGGCGAATCGGCATGTTTGCCTTTGGCCATTTACAAACTATCTACTTATGGCCAAGGCACAAAAGTATATTGATTTATAAAGCAATTATGTGATAACATTACATATATATTTACAAAAGCAATATCCTAATAATATATACGAAAATATAACCAATAAAAGCAGCTAAACTTCTAGCTTTTCTTGTCTTAATTTCATAGCACTATATATAAACTAAGCTAAGTTTAGTAAAAATAAATCCCTCTTTACTGACATCAAGAATTTAAATTTAGCCATATTTGGCCAATTAAATTTAATATGATATTTTTTTCTAAGATCTGAATAGGCTGTACAACAAAGATTGGGACAATAGCCCCTTTACTCCACGCTTCTGGATAGTCACCCTTCAGAAATATGTAATTAAATAATTTGGTCAAATATGGAGCAATAAATTCTTTGGAATCTATGAAAAAAATCAGCAACAACATTAGATGTGTCACAGCTCTTATAACGTTTCAGACTTGAAATGGTTTTACATATCTCATCAACAGTGAAGTCGCAATCCAATTCATTGGTTTCAATAGTATTCACAGAATCAGGATAATCGTTAACATCGAAATTGCTGGGATGGGGTGTATTTGACATATTTTTGAAATGCTGAACAAATTCATCAATACTTATGTCATTAGAATTTGTATTTTTTTTACCTTTATACTTATTAATATATTTCCAAAAGGATCTAGCATTTGTCTTGCTAAGTGAAGCTTATGTACATTTTTCAATATACGAATACCTTTGTTTAGCTTTACGCTTGGCTTTACAATACAAAGCCCTAGCATTCAAAAATAATAATCTGTTATCATGTGTAGGATTTTCAGTATACAGCCTTTCACAAATGTAAAATCCTTTTTACGTTGCTTACACGTGTTATCAAACCAAAGCGACTGTTTTCTGTGTGGTGAACTATTTCTGTTACCTGTAAAACGAATGGTTTTACCATGTACAGCAAATGATATATCATATATCAAGGTTGAAAAATCATCGATACAAGTGTTTAAATCCACACAATCGTTTAATAAATTTTTAACAATATTATCAAACAAAGACCAAATATGTTATGTATTGAAAGATTTGAATCGGGCGTAGGGTGTTTAACGGAAACGAGGTTTACCGAGTTTCCGCAAAACACCCTGCGCGTGGGTTGGGGTGAACCTATCTTACACGAGCGGCTATGGTAGATGCTTTTTCTCCCACCTCAGTTAAACAAAATTAAGTAAAATTGTACTTTTTGCTCGAACTCTTTTGTGCGTAGTGAAAATAAATGCGTATAGATATGTGATAAATCGTGGTTGTCATGGATATGCGCGCAGTGATACAGATTATGTTAATAGTCAAATCGGTCTTTAAATAGTTCTGAGGAGAGTGAAGCATTATTTCTTGAACGATGCAAGAAAACTTTTTTATGGTGACATTTGAGGGGATGAATAATTAATTAGCATTCTAAATATTGCCACAAGACATGGTTTCTATGATGCTAAAGACGACAGTCTTCAACAAGGGAGGTAATTACAATGTGATGACAATTAAAAAGGAGTCCCATACGGGTACTTGTTTTATCTTTGCCCGTGGGCAAGATAAGATTTTCTAGCATGGTTAAATTTTTGGATCTACTTATCTGAGGTTGGAGAGAAATTGTTCCGAAAAATGTGCCAGCTAAAGCACACGGCTCCACTGTTCTGTACATATCCCAAATAAAAAGATTATATAAAGATAGTCGTAAAATCTCCGGAACCACTGCTGCAACCGCTTTTAGACTCAGAGATAAATATGCATAAGACTGGGTTCAAAAAAGATGTTTACAAAAACAGTTCCATGTATAGAAATCCAGAGCTAAAGAAATAAAATGCAAATTTTGAATAAATGTTAAGTTTATCAGAGCAATAAATGTACAAATAGTATAAGAGGAAACCTCCTAATTTACGAACAATTAACTATGTATATGCCTAAAATTACCGTTATATTCCAATACCCCAGACAATATGAATGAATACCTATACATGACACGGCATTTAACAAGTGACACATATTATAACGTGACGGACTTAATTGTAGTTCCTTTAACATTATTCAATGGTGAGAATGTATACAAAAAAAATAACACAAGAAAAAATGTATTTGAAATACTTATTAGGAGTTCTTGTAATTTGCTTTTTTTATTTAATGACTAGAATTTGTACTCTTAATATCACGTTAAATAGTAGAATTGAATTGTTTTGCATTCATATATAAGCAAAGCGAAGGAAACCAACAGGATACAAGCACTGATTTACGGCACAAGGATGACCGACCATAAATCGAAATAATGTCTGTAAATGCATGTATTCTGCGCTTCGTTATTTCTATTCCCTATGATAGTGTATTGTGTCAACAAATAATCTCAAGGTGTTTAAAAGGTTTGAAAATATGCTGTTCGTTGGATTCTTTCCATAACCATACGGTAGTAGTTTTATAATTTAGAACTTATAGCTCACTAGTTTATACGACTTTTTTGGTTTCATACCCCTTAATTTAGTTCTTCACTTATTATTGTAGTGAATAGATAAGTCGCACGTAATGCATTCGAGGGAAACATTGTGAAATGGACATTTCACATTGTCAACGGTTCATTAAAACCGGTTTAAGCGATTTAATACCAAGTTTAGAAATACCCCGAATGATCAGGAGAAGTATCCGCGCTGTACACGTAAATCTAAAATATGGAGCACTACAACCTCTTAGTGTCTTTCGGAACACCACGGTAATTGTCCATGGTAAACAGCCTCGGATACATATGGACGGTTTACAATGTCAGAAAACTTATATTTAACTACGCTGCAAGTAGATCGCGTATTTTTTTTTGATTTAGCAGTTTAACTTAATGACTTCACTCTTGGGAATCTTTATCATTCATTCACTTCACCGGCAATCAATTTAAACAAAATACATGTTTAAACACTACAATTAATTCATACTTTTGTTTCAAAGTTTACGAACTACTTCTACTTTTTATCCGAGATTGAAATCGATGGAAAATAGTCGAGGAGTCCTAAATGCTCATAATTAATACAAGCAATCTAAGAGAAATAACCGATGCATTACTTCGCAACACTCAACCATTGTGTTAAGCTTCCGAACCATATAAGTCCACAAACGTTATATTAAATTAAATGCTTTGCAATGGAAAGGTAACATATCGTTAAATCAGACTTGTAACTTTGAGCTACACCAGAGTTATCTTCCCTTTACCGATCAAAAAGAACACCGATACATCAATAACGTTGCACTACGAGTGTCCGAGTGTTGTATTCAATAAAATTTTCGCGATAATGAAATTGGTAAAAATCAATTTGACATTGAAACACTGTTTGGCGTAATTTTTCGTTAACATTTTAGTCAAATGGTTGGTGTGGTGTATAGTTTGTATATAACAGGCATAACACACGCAACTCTGTAATACGTGTACGTAAAATGCGATTTATCCACTTTATAGAGGATTTATAGCAGAGGATTCCTTTGAACAGGTTTAACAAAAATGGTCTCGGACAGGGTCATTTTCCTTTACAGAAAAAGGACAGCTCTGTATAGAAAAAGGACCCATAACAAAGAACAACCCACCATTCGTATGGAATAGTGATCACCTATACAGAAAAAATAAAGCATACAGACATATAAATAGGACCAACATTCAGTGATTTAAAGTTAAATATATGATATATGATTTGAATGTTAGTAGTCTGTTAATAGATATGACTATAAACATAAAGTTGCTGTAGTATTACTAGTGATTACATACCTAACTTAACTACACAAAAGTGTTTAGCATTGTTTGAACCAGCCATAGACAGTTATTATGTCGCTGAACCACCCTAGGTAAAACCTATACCCATACGTTTACACAGTTAATTACCAATGTTATACATGTGCAAATAAATGGTGATATTTTTTTCGTTCCCACCATAACACATTTTATGTTTTTGTTAATTAAAAGCATGAAATGGCAAAAATTGAGGAAAATGCATATTAAGATTAAAAAATATTAATATTTGGCTAGGGGAGGTCACTGTGTAACAATGGTGCTAAACACATCTACAGGCACAGTTATAGTTGACTGTAGCCACAGAAAAACTTGATGTCTGACGGAGGCATAAAAATGAGTCAGGTAATGTACATTCAGATTGAATATGTTTTATGTCGAGTTTTGCTTGAAAAGGGTCATAAACGGTATAACAATACATAACAAATTGGACTGTTATGTTAGAATATGCATGTATTTTAGTGTTTTTTATTTGGCAGCAGTGAACAGTTTCTAACATTTGGGTAGCAGAATACAGTTTCTATGTTGTGCAATATTCTTAAGTAGATTTTTTTAATGTGTCCTTTTTTCTTTCAGCCAGCAGAAGATTCCTTTGAACAAGAGTTGTTTTGGTGCATCGAACAACTTCAGCAATCACTAGACATATTAAAGCCAAGCTCAAAACAAGGTGAGTCCTAGTCTAGTCCAAATAATTGTATGTTGACTAGTCCAAATAATTGTACCTTGACAGATTTTTTTTAGATTTTTGATATGGCAAATCCTTCACGTACAAATTGTTAAGTATCAAAAGTGGGTAGTTGTTCCGATCAGGATTCCGGGTTAAAGCATATAGCGTCTATAAAATATCATAAAAACAAGAAATATTACCAGATAATGTTATTTTATATTAGTTCCGTACACAAAAAATAAATATTCAACTTATAATTATGAGATTGACGGCTTTTCTTCATTTCATTCTGTCAAAACATAACGATATATACATGAAGGGCACCTGCAAGGCTCTAGGGCACAGTTTTAAATCGCTCGGAACATTTCGGCAATGGCCGAGTTGTTACGATTGTATAACGAGGTCTATCTCGAAGCTTTGTCGGAGGAGGCCGAGTTATTACGATTGTATCGAGTTGTTCCCCTTCGTATAATTGTTGTCTGTGTCAGTCAACTTTCGTTTTATTGGAGAGGTAAACAACTTGTTTTAACGCATTAAATGCTTGTTTAGTGCAAAATAACATTTCACTTACATGGTGAAATATGAATATAACTCTTTATGATCAATTTCAACCATAAAATACTTCATTTAAAACAATTTCAATATTTTTAAAACACCCCCGTTTTTTGCACATTCCCGTTTAGACGTTAGGGATTGGAAGAATCCCGTATAACACGTCTATTATTTTAGACTAGGTGAGTCCAAATTACAGGCTATCCAAAATAAAGGGTAGTCTAAGCAGCTTTGTCTCGCTGTGTAAAAGCTGGGACAAATTACAAATTCTACTTCCAGGTAAAAGTAATTGTTAGTTGTTATTTATGTTGTAAATATATGTGTTTGTTATCATGTTTTCTGACATATTTTGATATTAAAAAGAAGGCAATGACCACTTATGTTTTACTATCAGATTGATCATTGATTCTGTTAAATGAAGTTGGTTATTCAGCAATTAGCTCATTTGATTATTAAAATTAAGATTATGGAGCACACATTAGTCAATATCTCAGTAACTACTTCATGTATTGCATTGAAACTTTTTACAAGGGTTTTCAACCACCCATCATACTAAATTAATGTGGTTAGATAACTTTATTCTGCATATGAGGCAAATTATTATATAACTTAAAAATTCTGGTTATTGGTTTTCTATGTAATCTCATAAAAATGAGGCTCCAAAGTTGTGGAATGCGCTTCCACTGGGACTACGGAACTCAACCACTTTAGACTCTTTTAAAAGATCTCTGAAAACTCATTTCTTTTAAAAAATATATGGTAACTGATGATTTCATATATCTGACATATCTATGCCAAAGCTTGTCATTGTTGTTTTTATATAAGGATATTTTACTTGTTTTTTTTAAATATGTTTGATTTTATGTCTTATATGAATATCTATTTTTTATTTTCTTTAAATGATTATTTTATGCTCAACTTGTGTAGTACACTTGATGCTGATTTTAAGCTGTATGCCTGTATGTATAAAATGTATAGAAATGTAAAGCACTTTTGAACGTATGTGCCATATAAAAAGAGTGCTATATAAATGTGGTATAATAATAATAATAATAATAATAATAATAATAATAATTCAATTTTGCAGTGGTCCATACATGTTTCACCAAAACTTTGCAAACCTTTAACTTAAAAGTGGTGGAATAGTCAGGCACACAGCTCTTGTTTAATTTTAAAAAAATCCAATTTATTATATGCTTTCTTTAGTAGTGCAGAAATTTATAGAACAAAGAAAACATTTATCCTCTATTTGTATGTGGAACTTTGTTTACCTGATTGATACATGATATGTTTTCAACACTATTGAAGACCCATAAACATTGGTATTTAATATCAAATTATATGTGAATTGCTTATCAAGAGGTAGATTTGAATGAATTTCCCATTTTAGTCATATAGTAAAGAGTTATATGAACCTCATCAGACTGTCTTATCTATCTTTATATTTCAATGACCATTGCAGCTGAGGATGCCAGCAGGTACCTGAAAGTGTTGTTGAGTGCTAAAGCTCCCCTGATCAAGAAGAGACAGGCCATGAGAAATGCCTTTGGTGATTACAGAAAGAAGATGCAAGAAATGGAAAGGAAATCTACAGCTGGTAACTGAAGTTTAAGTAGTTTAGAGTTGTGGTATTTTAATACCAATTGAAAAATTTATTTTTCATATACATGTATGTGCATTCTAAAAAAATGGCAAAGTTACAGATTTTTTTCCGATCAGTTTCATTTCTTTTTAACATGTATCAGTACACTGTTATCTGCTTGGGGTTCTAACGATTAATCTGAAAATCCGGATTGAGTACATTTACATTTATTCCAAATGTAAAGTTAAACTGTTAGACTGTTTTTTGCTTTGATATTTGCATCAAAACTTAAGTACTTTAAAATGACGAAAAATGTATACAATATATATACATATGTCACACTATTGAGCTAGCTTTTGGCAGTTTTGCTGTGATGCGGAAGAGTGTCTGCATACAGAGAGAGAGGTTGTGAGTTTAAACCCAACATATGCACATAGCAATTTGTGCATTATGTTACATTAATGTCCTTACAGTTTCAAAAGGGTTTTAGCCCTTTAACCCTGCTTTGAACATGAATCTCTCCTTCTCAAACAGAACCTATCTGTGTTTCTGGATTGACAATTGTCAGCAGTTAGATATCCTGTAATGTTAGACAAATGAAAGGAGAAATTAAAATTTTGTCGAATATATTGTGTGTATAGAAAATTAATACTTTTGAGTGATGTTGCTAGTAAACAAATATTTTGTCAATTATAAATATACGGTATACATGTAAATAAACATCCAACTTATTTGTTAATATTTCAGTTGCCAAGAGAGCAAAGCTGTCTAGTGGGGAAGTGGGCGAAGGAAAGGGCCAAAAATCACTTTTCTTCAAGAGAAGCTTAGCAAAAACATCTAAATCAACTAATTCTTATGTTGGTGATCATTTGCAAAATGAACCAGACACATCAAGTCCTGCCAGTGTTGGTAACCAGTCTAAATGCACACATTCCTGTGAGAGTAACAACCAGTCTTCCATAATGCAATCATGTGACAATTCAAACCAATCAAGCGTTGGAAAAGAAGGAAGTGGTGATGTGGATGCAACAAATGGTCTTGATGCCAACTTCAAATTCAATTTCACTATCAGTGATGACAATGATCCAGATAGTAATAAACCACAAGAAAAGAAGGACAAGGAAAGCATTCAGACATTAGGGGTTTCTACATTCAAGAAAAGTGACAACTCTTTTAAATTCAATTTTGATCTTGCATCATCATAATTTTGGTTCAGTTTTTCATTTACCATTACCATCATTATAATGTATAAGTTATAAATTGTATAAACAATCAATCAAAACAGTTTTCATGTCATTAGTTCAAGCATTGATACTCTCCTTCACTCAATAGAGTCTTGTTGAGGTTAAACTTATACCCTTTGAAACTAAACACATTTCTGCTCAAATTCTGGCCTCTCACTGATACACTCAAGTCAATATCAACTCATTTAACAACACAACAGCACAGACTTCGCTCAAAACCTAAGAAGCCTTTGTCCAATCAACACCAAAAATTAGAGTAGGTGCTGGCATAGTATCTCGATACAATTCGATAACCAGCCATATACCGCTTGCGTCACTTAAGCGTAATCGCCCTTTAATTATTCAAATGACCTAAAATACATGTAGGTCTTGTCCGATCAATTACTTACCAAGCCTTTTTCTATCATCAGCAAATTTGGTCAAAATTTCTTGGTCAGGTTCGATAACAAGCCATGTCACCTGGTACACTCCTGAGTCATGACCCTTGAAATGGCAAAAAAAACCAGTCTTTACAGTGTTTGCTCTATAAATTTGATTTTATTTACAACCACTTATCACCAAACCTGATGTCCTTTTATTATGACAGGTGTATTTTGAACAGTTGGCATTTTTGTTAAAAGTGCATTCCCTGTAACCATATATTTATAAATATATTTCATCAATATTCTAAGGTAAACTAAATTTGATCAAAAAAAATAATTGAGTTATTGGGAAAACATGCGAGACTTAAAATCTTGCTTTACTGTTATGAAGTTAAATGAGTTGAGATTGATATTTTGATTATGTTTGTAATATTAGGGTCTGGGCATGCTGAACAATCTAATGAACAGCACGAAATATTAACTTAATGTATTCACAATTTTGTTTTTTCGAAATGCAAATTAAACATATGTTTAACCAAACCGTGGCATTTCAATCACACCCCATCTTGTTTAGTAACAGCCTTATGTAAAGAATTGACATCACACTTCTCATGACACATTGGCGTATAAAAAAGTAAGCTACATGTATTTTTGTCATGATTTTCACGACTACAATGACATATGCACAAGTCATGTGCTAGAATGTTATGTTGATTAAAACTAATATGATCCTATGAATTATAACAATACTAATGCCTTCATGGTATTAATTTTTACCAAGCTTGGTTTATGGGTGTAATATCTCGATTGCTTTTGATCAACCGTGGGATTGCATAATTAATACCTGAGTTTTGGCCTTTATTTAGGCAGAATGTTTCCTATTTCACTTAGTCCACTCCAGAACTTATATATTTCTTAGACAAGCTGTACCAAACTTGGTTACAATGTTGGTTGGTATAATATTTCGACTGGGTTCGATCAATAATTTGAACGCTGACAGTTATGGCATTCGGATTGTCAAAAGTTGGTCAAATTCACTTTTACAGTGGCGTTGTGAAGCGTGTAACACGGAGATAAAAGTTGATAAAATCAGTTAAAATTCCCTGTATAAAGCTAGTGTGGCCAGGGGTCCGCCAGATCAGCCTTGAAAACGACCAGGGCTGGGGCTGTAGCGACGGACTCAGGGTGGTAGTTGGTTCTATAGACAATTGCCAATGGGGAAGGGGTGGTGATATGCATCTGTCATACAGAAAGGGAACATGTACCGCACGGTGCATCAACGTATGGTGTAGCTGGTTGGGAAAAAATGGCACTCGGGATGGCAATGATGCTGTGGGTGATCGTATACATCACAACCAGTTTGTTGCCTTTGCCGACGTTGGATACCATCTGGCGAATGATGCTGCTGGTGATCTTGTAGTCGCCGTTGACAAACATGGTAGCTCTACGCTGGACGGCTTCCCAGTCGGTGGAGGCGTACTCAGTGTTTGGATTCACCGGGCTGATGTAGCACTTAGCTTTAGTATCCATGTGGAGTATGTCATGGTTCCTCCAAAGAAGGCCAAGGGCGCTGTTGGTCCTCTCGCCTAGGCTCGCATTCCATGCTGGGTTATCCGTGGTAGGCTTAGTTTGCCAAGTAACAATTTTAAGCGCCATAAGACGGCATACAACATACACAGACACTCAACGAGACACACAGCGCCATAAGACAACATACACAGACACTCAACGAGACACACAGCGTCATAAGACAACATACACAGACAACGAGACACACATCGCCATAAGACAACATACACAGACACTCAAAGAGACACACAGCGCCATAACACAGGATACACAGACACTCAAAGAGACACCGAGCGCCATAAGACAACATACACAGACACTCAAAGAGACACCCAGCGCCATAAGACAACATACACAGACACCCCACGAGACACCCAGCGCCATAAGACTTTACATACACATACACCCAACGAGACACCCAGCGCCATAAGACAACATACACATACACCCAACGAGACACCCAGCGCCATTAGACAACATACACAGACACCCCACGAGACACCCAGCGCCATAAGACAACATACACCCAACGAGACACCCAGCGCCATAAGACTTTACATACACATACACCCAACGAGACACCCAGCGCCATTAGACAACATACACATACACCCAACGAGACACCGAGCGCCATTAGACAACATACACATACACCCAACGAGACACCCAGCGCCATAAGACAACATACACATACACCCAACGAGACACCCAGCGCCATAAGACTTTACATACACATACACCCAACGAGACACCCAGCGCCATAAGACAACATACACATACACCCAACGAGACACCGAGCGCCATAAGACAACATACACATACACCCAACGAGACACCTAGCGCCATTAGACAACATACACATACACCCAACGAGACACCCAGCGCCATAAGACAACATACACATACACCCAACGAGACACCGAGCGCCATTAGACAACATACACATACACCCAACGAGACACCCAGCGCCATTAGACAACATACACATACACCCAACGAGACACCCAGCGCCATTAGACAACATACACATACACCCAACGAGACACCCAGCGCCATTAGACAACATACACATACACCCAACGAGACACCCAGCGCCATAAGACAACATACACATACACCCAACGAGACACCGAGCGCCATTAGACAACATACACATACACCCAACGAGACACCCAGCGCCATAAGACAACATACACATACACCCAACGAGACACCCAGCGCCATAAGACTTTACATACACATACACCCAACGAGACACCCAGCGCCATTAGACAACATACACATACACCCAACGAGACACCCAGCGCCATAAGACAACATACACATACACCCAACGAGACACCCAGCGCCATTAGACAGCATTTAGATAAAATAGATATAAAAATGCCTTCAATAACGCTAACATATTTTTTTTTATATCATTACGATATTTGACCGAATAATACAAAGAACGTCTTTATTGTAAATGTGTGCCATGTTATATAAACAGCTGACCTAGGACTAAAAAAATGACCTCTTTATTGTAAACATTTGTTTTAAACCCTTAAAACATAGCTCCAACCTAAGACCGACGAAATATAATCATCGTCTTCATATTGTACCATTTGCTTAGTTTTTAACGCCTGTATGTTTAAAGGCTTATAACTCAAACCTTCGACTGAAGAAATACAATAACCACTGTACTGAAGAAGCGCGGCCTTTAACCCCGACCTCGGACCAAAGAAATACAGGGTACACCCGTCTTTTAATCATTTGCTAGGTTATATCCATGCTAGGAACTCCAACCTAGGACTAATTGATTACAATGAGGCTGCATACAATTTGTACATGTATGTTATTAACAAATAGCAACCAGTGGTGTAGCTTTTTCTGTAAATCTTTAAATCGCCCCCCCCCCGGTTTTCAGCCAAGCCACATCCCTCGTCCATAGTGCAAATAATTGTCAATATATCTTTTCCTTATCTTTGAAAACGTTATATAAATATACTGAAAATATATATATTTCGAAGAAAAAAATCTGTACTGTATATTTAACGTTTTCAAAGTAAGGGTAACATATTGACATAAATGTACAAAAGTTCGCTTGGATAAATTGAGGGATCGGTCCACCAACGCAACCTCCCCTACCCCTTAAAACAACAAGTGTACAGAAAACGTTGTCAAAAGCAGGGATGAGTCCATATTTGGACGTTAATAGAATAGGCGTTTATTAGGGGTGATCCTTTTGACTTTAATTGCCTTCCTCATTCAGAACCGAAACTTATTTGGTTTAATGGTGGCTATTTCTGGTCCGAAATGATGCATTTTGGGCGTTAGATTAATTTTTTCCAACATTGAAATAAAACAATACTTGGAAGATTTAATGGGGGTTGTGCAAGCAGGATGCGCCCCCCTGGTGGACCGTAAGTGAAAAGATTGATGTTTGTGACCTTGACACTGGACTAATGGTCTAAGAGGGGTAACGCAATCTTCAACATGGCAGTTCCAATTACGTCCCCTGAATAATGACGCCATTTTTGTTTTGTTGAAATTTTGATCAATAAACATTGAAAATCTAAGCCTTAGCCACATACCTTACATCCAAAATATATGACAAACTTGATATTTATTCGAACACTCGCAAATAGAACCAAAATCGGCCATTATTTCTCCCTAGATCACTTTTTCACTTCATAATTTAACGAGGTCAGTGTCTCGCCTGCAAAACTTCGTCTCGCCTGGCTTTTCAACGAGAACCTAGAAAAATTCCATTTGTTAGTCAACAAAACGTCCATTCAACGTTAAAATGCCTTTATGGTAAGTGTTGAGTAGTTTAAATACTGTACTTCTTTCAACAAACATTAAATTGGGGTGGAAAATGGTTTCATAACCTGTCAATTTGTCAACAAAGAATTTGTCATATATTTTCGCGACAATCACTTGTCGACGATCGCATTAACAAAATATTGTTTTCTCATTGATTTATGACCGATCTAAATATTTTGGCTTAGCAGGGAATTTTAACAGGTGATGCTCAATAGAAATTCATAAATTATTTTACCGGTTTCACCGAAAATGGTACATAGTGTTGTAATTACAAATCAGAAGTGTATGACACTCCTTAATTTTTAGAAAATGATGTGAAAATCATGATTTGCTTGGTGATATAACAGCACACTTAGCAATTATTATCATATCATATTAGACTGTCACTCACACTTGATAGATTTGTCTCAGAAGGGACATACATTTCAGATTTTAAGTTTTAATAAGACTACGATTTGGTAAACAAATAAAACCCTGATGAATTCAGCCAAAGTATATCATTTTATTAATGGCTTGTCCGACTGTAAAATATAGGTTTATTTTATGACGCCACCAGGAAATTTGTCCATTAGTGTCAGACTAGGTGAGAGTATTAGTCTATTTAGTCTAGTGTGTATGCACCAGTCACTGCGTAAAGCGCTGTCACACGCGACCAATGTTTAACATCCCTCCCAGATGCTTTAGTCATTGATGAGGCAGGGGATCAAACCTGTGAACCCTGGATTGACATTCAAGTTCCTTAACACGAGACCACGGATTTGGTGCCTCATCTAATTAATAGGGTACATTCTTTACACATCAGTTCTGATCTGATTTTGAGGGTATTGGACCCCCACATCTGCGTCGTTAGATCCAAAAGTCTTGACCATATCTACCAGCCTTGGCTGTACCATATTTCAATCTAGGCCGTATTGTCTGCTGTTATGTATTGTGTAGTGATTATTGGTGATGGGTCTTGTCTGCTCTTTTCCATTATTGACACATATGCGTATACATGCCTGTGGTCCTAACAATAATTGGTAAGCTCTATGTCTTAGCAGAACATGTAGATGATTCTTAGTGATAATAACATTATCAGTAGCAGCTACAGCAACAGGGTCATCAGATTTATTGCTCTCATCACCGTCATAGTCAAAAATATTAATCAAACAGTGAAGCCAAGGTAATTAAATATAACTTATTATGTTTAAGTTCTGTTTTGTTACTAATGGTGTTCTAAGAGTTCTTGTTTATCTTTCAGAAAGAAAGGTTTTATGACCATCTGGCGTCATGACAAGTTCAGAAGATGTCTAGACTGAAGAAAGGGTTATGGACAGATAAACCTGTGACTCAGCCATTTTACTGCTGGGGATAAATACACCTTCCTTCAGAAACAATCTTGCGTCATGGACAATCAACTGTTTACAGGAGGGCCATTCCTTGATGACATGCCACAGGTAACCCAAACTTTGGTTAATTGTATTTTGATTGTGCTGACAGCTGAAAGCTGGTATTATCCACTCTCAAATCCATTTCCTGGACAAGAACCAGTAGTTTGTTGTTTTTGATAGACCATCACCCTACATACATGTATATACCACTTGAACAATCTTACCCTGCTGCGGATTGAACCCACAATGTCTTAAGTGAAAGGCAGACATCGCTATCACTAGACCACTGTCACCGTGGTGGCAATTGAACCAACAACTTCTTGAGTGAGAGATAAACACCCATACCAGTAGACAACTTGCACACCATACTTGGTGATAAAATACTGTTTGGTAAGGGAGAGACATTGAAGTACTAATGCATGATTATCTCGTAAGTAAAATGATTACAGTCTGCTGTTAATACTTAGATTTGATGATCTATCATAATTTATACATGTGTCATTCAATTGATTTTGTTTTGTCAACAGAGCCGAGATCTCCACTTTTGTTCCATGAGAGGATCTTGACAATTGAATTGACTATGGATAGCTTGATATAATGTTATGTATTGGGAGACATCTTGCAAATAAATTTATCTAGTTCTCCACGTGTGTGTATGCTATGACATTGTGTTCTGGTGTTTTACCATAGTCTCTGCTGACAACACCACACATAATTTCATCTAAATTGACATTGTATAGCTAGTTATAATGCAGTTCATAGCGAAACATCTTGCAAATAAATCCATCTTCTCTTTCCACAGGTTTGTACACTATGTGATCTAGTGTTTAATGATAGTCTTTCCCCTAAGCACCACACATGATGTTACTTAGGTTTACTTATAATCATCACAAGATAGCTTGTTTTACATTTTGTATAGCGAGATAATTGGCATATGAATCCAGCCTATAAAATCATCTTCTTTCTCCATAGGTGTGTACGTTATGTGGACTGGTCTTCAACAACAGTCTCGCCCATCAACACCACATGCAGCTCCACATGTTGGCCAACGCCCAGCTCATGGGGTCCCAGCCTCCACCTGACCCAGGTACTCACGGGATGAGAATATAGATGGTTTTTCCCCTTATATTGCACATGTATTTTGATTCAGGAGACGTAACACTTGTTTTAAAATGCTGAAATGAATAAATATTGTGATCTAAAATTTTAGGAACCCATTCAGTTTTTAAAAAAAGCATAAATGATGGTGTTTATCTGGACAAATAATGAATTACAGTTATTGTCTGATGACGTGTAGACTCTATTTTATAAACCGATGAAAAGTATATTCGCAGAGATGAATCAAATATCTATTTTTGACAACCAATATTACATTCTATGATTTGTCATAGACTGCCTCTTTACCAATAAAAGGATTGAAGTCAGTGGTCATTCTTATGCCGAAATCTGCTCAATTCACAATCCAAAAAAGTATACTTTCCAAATTCGCAATAGTAAACAAACGCTTTACAAGTACCGGTAAAACTAGTTCAGATGTGATTAAAGCGGTCTTATTCTCTTAAAATTCTTCTTATCCATGATGTTAAAGGCGACATTGCTTTGTTTCTTAGTTTGAAATATACTATGGTAAATTCACACTTGAGGCGTTTTTTTGCTATTTTCACAATTGTAAGGGCCCGTGCCCCATTTATAAAAAGATGGAAAACACTGGAAGTGTACGAAAGCTTATAATAAAGGCTTAAATCATATGCATCTATTTCAGGGATTGTGATACCAACAGGAAGTAACATACTGGAATTAATGGTGAGCCAGCACGGCATGGCAAGCGTGGCGGGGAATCCACTTTTGTCTCTACCAGGGGTGGCCCCTACCTCACTTCCCCACTATCTCCATAATACAGGTACGTATACAGGTTTGTTTTCAGCAGTTTGCTATACAAGTATGCATACTGGGGATGGCAAGTGTGGCAGGGATTCGCCTCCTGTTTCTGCCAGGGTTAACCCCCCTTTATGCGGGTATGGATGTTGTTTTGTTCCCAACTTCGCCAAGGTGATCACCTGGGAAATCTCCATCTGGTTAGCTTTTCAGCTTCATTGTTGGTATCTATGACAATTTGCAAGAGCTATCACTTTTTGTGTTGCCTGAAAGGACGACATATAGGTGTTACTTTTGTCGGCGGCGTCGACAGTGGCGGCGTCGGCGGCGTCGTCCGCGTCCCATTTTCGCTTGTCCGGGGTATATCTCCTAAACTATTAGTGGTATCAACTTGAAACTTCATATGTACATAGATCTAATTGAGGGCAAGTGCAGTGCACAAGAACTGTTACTCGTGCTTCCATATTTTTAGAGTTATTTCCCTTTGTTATTTTTCATGCTTTAAGTTTTGTGCGGGGCATATCTTGTAAAATATAAGAGTTATCAACTTGAAACTTCATATGTAGATAGATCTCATAGAGGGCAAGTGCAGTGCACAATAACAGTAACTCTTGCTTTCTTAGTTTTAAAATTATTGCCCTTTGTTAATTTTCATGCTTAAAGTTTTGTCCGGGGCATATCTTGAAGAATATAAGAGGTATCAACTTGAAACTTCATAGCTAGATAGATCTCATTGACGGCAAGTGCAGTGCACAAGAACAGTAACTCTTGCTTTCTTAGTTTTAAAGTTATTGCCCTTTGTTAATTTTCATGCTTAAAGTTTTGTCCGGGGCATATCTTGAAGAATATAAGAGGTATCAACTTGAAACTTCATAGCTAGATAGATCTTATTGAGGGCAAGTGCAGTGCACAAGAACCGTTACTCTTGCTGCCATATTTTTAGAGTTATTGCCCTTTGTTAATTTTCTTGCTTAGGTTTTGTCCGTGGCATATCTCGTAAACTAGAGGAGGTTTCAACCTGAAACTTATTCCGTAGGTATATCTGATTGAGGGTTCAAATGCCACCTACACTTGAACGTTAAATGGCAACATCATTGTCTATAAATGAATAAAATGCCAATCTAACAGCTATAATGTCGACAGTAAATAATTCGTCAGGCGACACATCCGGCTCGCGGAGTTCTAGTTTATGAGATATGCTCCAATGTCAAATGGAAAATGGGCCAGATATTGGCCCAATTTCCTTTAGCAATTTAGTCAATAATTTATCCCAATCAGCAGAAAAAGTCCCTATCATTTTTAGCTCGACTATTCAAAGAAAAAGTACTATTAGAGCTATTCTACTCACTGTTAAGTCATTATCTCAGCAATTACATAATGTGTTGCAATGAAGCTTTAGTTTAGAGATAACTATCCATCCTACTAAATTAATTATGTCAGAAAACACTGTTTTGAATAAAATGCATATATGGGCCTTTACTATTCAACTTAGAAATTCTGCTTATGGTTTTGCTTGTTTCTTTGCAATCCTAAAACTTATAAGTGGCAGAATTGTCTCTGTGACAGCTCTTGCTTTAAATGCTTGTATTTTAACAGTATGATGGGCTCCTTACTTTCTGGTTAAAATCGGGACCCAATTTCCCCATCTTATACTCGGGGGAAATACGGTACTCAGAACTCAATTGTTGTTTTTCTAAATTTCACCTAATTATATAGATTTTTTATGAAAATGATTGCTTGGAAATGCCAAAATTATGCAAAACCATGTAATTTTTCACAATTTTGAGTAGTGTCCTTTTCCCATAAATGCTTAATAAACCTTAAACGGCTTCACAATTTCATTACTAAGCAGTTCATTTTTTATCGCTATGATGTACAATATTCAAACTGGTTTGCACTTTGGTCATGGTCAGTAGATAACCCCTATTTATTTTAGAGTTGAAAGACCAAAGGTCTTTTGAACAAGTTTGAATAGAGTCTTCAAACTTGCTGCATTAGCCATGGACAGTAAATGACCCTTATATATTTTTGGGTCAAAGGTCAAATTAAATGACCTAATAAGAAACATTATGAACACTGGGACAAATGGCACATTGGTATTGCAGAATTCTAGTGTAAGAAAATAGGTTTTACTGATTTTTTTTTTCTTCAGGTCTGGCTACTGGAGGTATAGTGAGCCTGCAGCAGCCTGCTCCTCTTAAGCCAAAGCCCGAGAAGAAATCTCGCTCCAAAGCTGGGAAAGCCTCGGCCGGAATCTCTTCCACTGCCACTGTTACGTCCGCTACGAGCACACGAGCCAAGATGTCGTCTATGTCTCAAATGTCTCAAGACACGAGTATGGCTGGCACATACCTCTCCACATTTGCAATGGATCTGCCGAAATTGGAGACAACTCCTCCAAAGTATTCGATTGCTCCCATTATCACACAGCAGTCGCCCTCTGTGGCCTCAGCAGGATCATTCAAGGACAGTTTTTCTTCTCCTTCTTCACATATAGATCCTCTCGAGGCTTTGATATTTACCTCTCCTGTAAAAACTGTTAGTCACAGTTTGGATAGGTCGGGTTCAATTTCTGACCAAGTGCCATTAGACATGCTGGGCAGTAAGGAAAAACTTTTCCAGCCATTTATGGACAATAGCAGGGAAAGTCACGGATTAGTGAATTCCTTTGGTGGGGACAGTAGTTTCATGTCACCTGTGAAATCAAATGTGAAAACAAGTGAATCTGATGCTCTCTCTACTCCACAGAAGATATTTCATGATAGCAATGACAGCCTATTCACATCTGTGGCACATAGTTCCTCTAGCGAGCTCAGATTATTTGGGGGATTAAATCACGAAGGAATAACTTCTCATTCAAGCATGGACAGAAAAATGGAAATGTCTTCCCAGAGATCTCTTCCCCTTCACAATGAAACTTCCAGCTCCATGTCAAATTCTCAGTTTTTCCCCGGCATCCTGGACCCCCTACACATTTCCCCCAAAAGTACACAGCTGGGCCGCAAGCCAGAGACCAGCTCAAGCCTGGACACGGCTGGTACGAGTCCCGAGGCGAAGCCGCAAGGTGGACTTGGGACAGACTTTATCTCTTCTCGTGTATCCTCTCCAAAGATTTCACCTGCTCTTCCTACAGGTATTACTTTTATGAAAGTAATTATTTCTGCAAAAGATTCTGTGTTTTAAGCTTGCCTATTTGAAGAACAAGGAGAGATATTCTACTTACCCTGGCGAAAGCGCGACACCTTGGTTAAAATTTTGCATGCAAGTTACTGTCAAGACCATATGTCAGTTACCACTTGTTATATAAGATTGAGGTTATACAAGGCTTCGAAATTCTTGTTTTGAATGCAGAACCATTAAGTCCTTAACTCAACAACCACTTTATCTTAAATCAAGTCTTTACATCCTCAGACCTACTAAATAAGCAAGTTGGGTAACTCTCGCATGACTAAATGAAAATACTGACCCTTTTTCGACTAAGAAATTCAGTTGAATTTTTGCGTGCAGATACCATAAAGTCTGTATCTCAACTACTCAGTGTGTTTGATTTTAACTAAAAACAGCACTTTACAGCCAACAGACATCCTAAGAAACCTTTGAATGATTTAATGCATTATGGCAGTTGTTTAAAATAAAGTAAAACATTTAAACAACATCTCCTCTGAGACTGGTTTATCAACTTTGATGACATTTTGCAGACATTTTTCAGGAAGTTTCATGACATTGACTTTTACCCAACATGTAAATAATTTTAATAGTTTAAAAGTTAGATGAGAAGTTCAAATTTAAGAAAAAGTCAAACAATAGAATGCCTTCTAAAGGCTGTTTCCTCTGAAATAGTGTCCTTTTTCCAAAAAAACTTACTAGATATTCCCAGTTGTAAAACATAGTTACTGTGAATGAATAATAAAGCATTAGTTTTTAAACAAACAAGATCTTGACAGTATAGAACTCTATGAATATAAAATAAACTTAGAGTTTGACTGAAGTTACATATTATACATTTTTGAGTTATATACCGTTTTAAACTTTGTAGTTGGCACCATTAATACAGGTTGGTTTTGAAAAAATTACAAACTACTAATATTTGCCGAAGTTGTAACCCCTTTTCAACTTTGTGTTGGGCATAAATACAGTATCCGTACAATTACTTGTGACGGGTTGTCAGATTTAAATCATTTTTGGTACACACTAAAATTTCTGTTGGCTTTCGTTGAAACATTACAGCCGAAGCACACTCTGTTTGGTGCTAGAAATAAGTACAAGCCCACGATCCTTGCACTGGTAAATGCCTTCTGGACTTACTTAAATTCTGGGTATCATATAGCTGGGCTTAATTAATTTTTGATGCCATGGGCAAGTGTCAGCATACATAATGTATGTGCTTATTCATTCAAGAGTCTAGATTTAATGACTGTGTATAATTACTACTGGGTTAATTGCTGTAGATTATTTTAATTTTGCGAGATGCTGAACTCATGATATTTTAGGTTTCGGACAATTTTGTGAGGATTAAAATTCAATATGTCAATATTAGAAATGAGTGAAATTTAATACACTTGTATGTACAAAATTCCCTATATTTATGAAATGTTTTGTGAGGTATGTTCCTGTGGTGTGCCCTGAACCACACATACCATAAATGTATGGGGGACAATAAAAGCTAGCACACAAAAAAATAAAAAATAAAATAAATTAAAAATGAGTGATTGTTAACCCCCCCCCCCCCCACACACACACACATTCACGCATGCACGCACGCACATCCCTGTTTCTTATTTATGCATTAACTATATGGTTGTGTTAAGAAGGAAAATGTACTTTCTATACTATTAATATTTGCGTTTTGGTTCTGTATACAATCGAATACCGTAGTTATTTAAAAAATCATAATTTCAATTGTTCAGAACTTGTTTGTAGTTAACAATGTTGTTAATGTCATTGTTGTTAAATTTCAAATTGTTAAAAGCTCTGGCCCCAATTTCTCAAAACTTCTTAAGTCCCTTATATATAACAGGATTAAGCTAATCTCACTATTTTTGTTGTTCTATAAAATGTGTTATTTTTACTTTTTCAAGAATTTTTAGAAATTATGTAGGAATAATCGGTATGATTATCAGAATAAACCATTTTTCATTTATCAAAATCTATTTTTAGTATGTACTTTGGCTAATTGAAATAAGTGACTTAAGCCTGTTAATCTTAAGAAGTTTCGAGAAATTGGGGCCTGGAAATTTAATGAAAACCCTTGTGATCTTCTGTGTTTCGAATGTCAACATTTGAGACAACTGCTTCAGCTGTTCTTGTTTATAATGTATATATAAATATGTGCGCACATCATCAAATATTCCACACAAATATTTTCACATCAGTAATTTAATATTTCACTTGTTTTTAAAATTGCTACCTGATTGGTTAAGAAAATATATGCGAAATTTAAACAATCTACTGTAAGTATTACAACGGTATTTCTATATTTCCAGGCTTCCTAGATTCAGACATTGCAGCTCTTCCTACAAAGGCCTACACATATGTATCGGAAGCTGCTCTACCTAAGCCGTACGGGAGTGCTCAAACCTCCACTGCCCCAGGTCCAGCAATTGATATGGCTGTAAATCCACTGGGCACAGGATACTTCAATGCTCTCACTCAGAAACTGATTAATCCTAGCTTTTCTATCAATAATGACTTTAGTAAGCCAGGATCCTCGGGTGGAGGCTCTGGGGCTCATGGGCAGAAGGGGAAAATCTATTTTGAGAATGGAGCTTTGATTAATAATGAGTATGACAAGATAAGTGACTCTAATGATGATGATGATTTAGACAGGATACTTGACCTGGATACAATAGATGCGAAAACTGACAAGATTGATAGCTCAAAGGATTTTGAAATTGAAGAGCTGTTGAATGAGTTTAATGAAAAGCAAGAGGATATGAAAAATAACTCTGGTCATCTTGATGATTTTCTGAAAGATGTTATAGGTGAACCTTCTAAAGCTAAAGCTGAGGCCAAGCCTTCTAAAACAGAAGAAAGTTTTATGCCCCCAGAAGCCATAGAGTTTAATCAAAGTGCTATTGCTGAACTGCTTGATGCAGAAATGGAAAAGATTGATATGGAGACAAAAGAGGTAGAGAAGTCCAGACTTAGTGCTATAAGTAGCTCAGGACCTTCATCCTCAACAACTTCAGACTCTGTGGATGATACAACTTCTTCCTTTCCAACATTAACAACGACCGCTACATCAACTACTCCCACATCTGTTGTTTCAACAGTATCAGCTGCTAGTGGATCTGATGCTAAACCACCAGATTCTGAACCTAAGAAAGATGAAGACCATGTTGACTTTGACATTCCAAAAGTTGGGAAGTTAATGAAGATCAGAAAATATGTTGAGATTCAAAAACAAAAGGAACAGACTGCTGTAAAACAGGTTGCGGTGAAGGTTCATGAAAAGAAAGAGCCACCAGTTGAGGAAAAACCTCAGCTTCAGACAATTATTGTCCAGGTTTCTAAACGAAAGAAAATAGAGTATGGTCCATACATTAATAAACAATCTCTTTTAGAAGGCAAACCTAAAAACATGCCCGCTGAAGCATCTCCTCCAAAGCCTTTTAGACCCAAGCCAAAGCCTCAGACTCCAGTGAGAAGAACTTTTAATCTTAGAGAACGAAGAAATAAGCCAGACTTTGCAACGTTAGCTGGGACTCATCCCAGAAACAGTGATGGTAAAAAATCAGAAGAAAAATCAAAAGATAAAACAGAAAAGGTGGATAAAGATGAAAAAGACATTGATAGTAAGGATATTGTTGAAGTCATGGAAATAGTTAATGAAACTGTGGAAGGAGAAATTGACACTGCAAATGAGCTGTCTGGTAAGATTCTGACAAGAAATAAAGAGAAAGAAAAGATGAAAGATAAAAGTAGTGATGAGAAAAAGAAATTGGTGAAAGTTGAGGACAAAAGTGCTGATATTGCTAAAAACAATGAAAATGAGACAGTAGTTGATAATGGAAAGCCAAAATTAAGAAGTAGACATGTAAAAACTGAGACAGAGAATGTTGAAACTAAGAATTTGCGAAAAAGAAATATCAAAGTGTCGCCTGATTCAGGTATTAAGCATAAAGTGAAGAAGACTGATCCTGATGATGCTCCAGAAAAAGAAACTAGAAGTAAAGGCAAACAGAAAGGAGACAAAACTGAAATAAAGAAATGTTCAGTTAATCTTGGTGAAAAGCTTAACACCTCAGAAGCTAAAAGTAAAGGAAAACTGGATAAATCTAGGGTAATAAAAGGAAGAACAGAGAACACTATACTAGAGCAAGGAAAAGAAGAGACTCCAAAGGAAGTAAGTGTAGATATTGAGACAAACAAAGATATTGATATTGAAACTGTAGATGGAAAACCTGATGAGGATTATAAAGAAATTGCTGATGAAAGTAACACTACTGCCAAACAAACTGAATTAGAAGAAGTAGTTGAAGAAGACAATGATAATGCAGATGATGTTAATATGAAGGAGAAAGTTAGAGAAAATATATTTGAAAAAGTGCATGTAGAAAAAGCTGCTTACAGGCCAACGGAGAATACAGGAACAGTTGTTAGTATATCTTCTTCTTCAGATAAAAAAGTAACAATGAAATTTAAACTTGGACCAGACTTTCATAAATCTATAAGAGAATATATGAGTAGTGCACCTAAGAAGAGAAAAATTGAAATAGTTAAGGAAACTGTAGTTAAGGAAACTAAAAGTAAAGACACTGTAGCTAAGGAAGCTGAAGTTAAGGAAACTGAAAGTAAAGAAACTGTAGTGAAGGAAACTGAAAGTAAAGACAAGTCAGATGATGAAGAAAATAATCAAGAAAAGTTAAACACCGTCATTGCAAAGACAGACAATGAATCTGAAGACCCCACTATGTCTGACAGGAAAAAAGATAGTGTTGAAAATGAATTTCAAAGATTGGTCAATGAAGCCATGGAGGAGGTTAAAAAAGCTAAAAAAGAAGGTGATTCAGGGAAGCAGGAAAGATATGTGAATCTGCGCAAGCGACTTAATGAAACGGTTAGATACAATCTGGATGACTCTGAAGATGAATTAGATAAACAGCCACTGAGTTTTGTCTCAGAAGCAGGTACTCCAAAGGCTCAGAAAGTCAGGCAAGGGAAAGGAATTGCTAAAACCCCAAAAAGTGGAATTAAAACTGCCAATCAAGGTGTAGTTACACCAGATACTGCAAAGAAGGAGCTAAAGAAAGACGTTGATGTGTATGACTTTACAGACACAGAAATGAGTGACCATGAAGATCCATCTGGATTCAAACCAAAATATGTCTCAAACATACAGAAAAGTCCAATTGGTGCAAAGAAACTGCCATTTGTCTCAACGCCTTTGTCACAAAATCAGACTGATGAACAGCAAGTGTCAGAAGAACTTCCTAAAGATGAGTGTGAAGATGTGCAAAATGTCAATGATGATAAGGGTGAATCAGCAACATATGATATTGCAAAAACTGTGGAACCGTTGAAAATTAAATTATCAAAAATCAAGCCTTTTAAGGAAAAGAGACATAAACACAAAAAGAAGAAAAAGAAGAAAGACAGAGATAGAAAGGACTGTGTAAGAGAAGATTATAAAAGTGACCTTGGTGAAAACTCTGAAGGAAGTAATATTGTTCCTGAAAATTCTGACAACAGTGACATAAAGCCAGTCAAACTTGACAATGTGAAAAGTGTTGAAAGTGTTGGCATGGAATCAGTCTCTAATGATGGGGACGATGAAAATGGCACTAGTGATAAGCAGAATAAAAAGCCATCAAAGCTGAAGGAGAAGAAACATATTTGTGAGTTTTGTAACTTAGGATTTAGTCAGAAATGTGACTTAAGGAGGCATGTAATGATACACACAGGTGAAAGACCTTGGCCATGTGAAATCTGTGATAAAAAATTTCAGCGTAAGACAGATCTTGTGAAACATGTAAGAACTCACACAGGCGAGAAGCCATATGCTTGTGAGTTTTGTGATAAAAGAGTGTCAGACAAATCACAACTCATTGTGCATATGAGGCTTCATACAGGCGACCGCCCATATCGATGTGAAAATTGTGGAAAACGCTGCATTACAAGCTCAGAACTGTCACGACACAGGGCAGCGCATTGTGCGGTCAAGACGTTGTCATGTTCTGACTGTAAGAAAGTGTTCAAAAAGGAGGAATGTTTGGGAATGCATATGAAACTGCATTATTTAAGTCGGTCAAGGCCATATAAGTGTGACAAATGTGCTCTTGGTTTTGACACTAAAGTATTGCTGGATATTCACAAATGTATTGACCCCTCAAAGAACATTTACATCTGCAGTGAGTGCTATGAGGAATTTATCGACGAGACTCTGTATGCTGAACACATTAAGACCCATGACCTTGGAGTGATAGCATGTAACGTTTGCACCTTAATATTCTCGGACAAACACAGCCTTGAGACCCACCTATGTACGCTCGGAGTGGACAGAGGGAGTAGTGACTCTGACAAGACTCCACCCAACCGGGAGGATGACAAGCCTGTACAGGTCCTTTGTGAGATCTGTGACCTTGAGTTCAACGACCAAGGTCAGTCACTTGTTTGTGATACAGCCTAAAAATACAGAAATTAATTAGGGGCCCACATTATAATGTAACATTTTTTGTTCAAAATAACAGAATTGATAGATGATTCTTTTATCATTTTAGTCCACTCAATGTACAAAATAAATCATATATTGATAAAGGCTATTATCACAGGAAGTTGCATGTAAGCCGAAGGAAAACCTTGGTTATTAAATTGGGTTGGGGTATGTCAGGCATGGGGGGGGTATATTCCTTTGCCTGATGAATGGGACCTATCAGCCCCGAAATTTGTCATAAGACAGCCCTTGGACAAACATCTTGTATTTGTAAGTAACTTGTTACAAATACCTACCATGACTACACATACAAATCAAGGTCAAGTTCACACATAATGGCTCAAGATTCCTTGTCTTTTTTGTTGCCAAGAGTGTTACTTAGTTAAGCATTTGGGAAATTCAAAATGCACATTTTTCAGCATGACAAGACTGTGGTCCTATCAACACTCATGACTGTACGTTTAAGGTCATGGTCACACTCTAGTGTTTTGGTGTTTTGCTCCACCTAAATTCTTATATAGCACTTGCTGAATTTGCCCAAACCTTTTCTTTGCACATCCGGCTCAAAACTCGTGTCCAGCCTGTAGCCACATGCCACATGTGTTTGACATAACAAGACAACACGTCGTGTGCACGACCCGTGTCCCTACCTCTAAGGTCACAACTAGTGTAATTGTGTTTGTTTACTATATGGAATGCTGGATATATGGACAAAGAGACTTAGGGTATAGGTGTTCATGTTAGGAGAGTTGGACACATTTGTTAAATAACCTGCCATATGTGTTTGACATTTCAAGACAATGTTTCACATGCACTTCCCCTGTCCCTATCTTTAAGGTCACGGTCACACCTAGTGCTTGTTTATGCTTGGAATGCTGCATATAAGGACATAAGAGTTTCAGTTTAAGTTTATTGGCAAAATCAGCAAATACATGCTTTTGGCCAAAATTAACATCAAATTTCACAAAGATGGCCAAAAAAAAAGAAAAAGGAAAGAGAAAATGATCAACATACAAACATATTTATAAGTATTTGATAACTATAATTTTAAGCTACACATGATTACACACACATACAGAGTTTTGGTGGTTGTGTCCGGGCTGTAACTTTCACAGAGTTTTGGTGGTTGTGTCCGGGCTGTAACTTTCTCTTGTATTAACAGATTTTAGTATAACTTTCCACATGTTTTTTTTATTTTTACATAGGAAGATGGTTGTCTTGAGCGAGACTCACTTCGGGGGCATTTGTTTCTTACAGTGACAGATCATGTTTTTTTCATATTTTACAAGTGTAATACAACTTGACCATGACATCATTCCGCCATACTAATTTAGCGTCAAACTTTTTACAGAAAAATTTGTATAAAATATATTTGGCGTTATTTGTCTTGTGATAAAGAAATGTACATTCATTGTTATTTAATATAAAAACGTTATGATACTCCTCATGAATAAGTTATAATGCAAAGACTGGCTTTTTAATATTACTTAACTTTGTTCATAATATCTGTAGAATGGAAACATATGTAAGATTCTATGTTTCGTCTATTTTTTATAACAGAATTTTGAATTTGGAAAAAGAGTGTCATGGGACAAGAATTCTTGGTATTTAATTTTTTTCTGTAAGAATAGTACTGTTTAAGGTTAAAAATGCTTCTAGTGTCGAATGATTGTCAACATGAATATTTTTCAACTTAATTCCAGACCAGCTGAGCCTGCACCTGCCATCACACGACAATGACAAGGGATCCTTCATGTGTGATCTCTGTTCAGAAATATTTACTGTACGTAAAAGGCTCAAGCAGCACTCAAGCGTTCATGAGCGAGGTCAACAGGAGGCAATAGTGGGAAGTGGTGTCAACAAGGAGCAGTCAACAGTTTTGGAGAACAGTCAGAAAAGGAACCTTAGGGATAAAAGGCCTAGTGTAAGAGTTGGATTTGGGGATAATTCCAGTGACACAAATGTTCTTGAAACTTCTACTGGTCAAAAGACTTTAGCTGCGATGTTAGAATCTGGTATGAGTAAAACAGTGAATACAGGATTCATGTCCACTCAGATAAAGACAGAAACTCTCTCTCCACACAGCCAGCCATCGTTAGACACGGCTTTTGGTAATCGGATTAGAGCTAGTGTGATATCGGGAATGTTTAATGTAAATGATGAAAATTCCCCAGAGAGATCGAACCCCACACTTTTAAAACAGGAACAACTAAAAACTGCTGTCTCTTCCAAAAACTCAAACAATTTCTCTCCAAGTATTATCACTAGTGATCGCTTTTTTGACACCAGTGAATTTACAAGCTCTCCGGATTTTTCCTCCCTTACTGAAGATGACAATTTAGAACTCGACCCTTTTAGCACTTCTAGCAAAATGGGTCCATTCTTTGAGGGTAAATCTCAAGAATCAAGAAATATACCGAAGACGAATGAAAGAAAGGATGCATTTAGGGTCAAACAAGGAGCTATGACTGGTACTAGTTTTTCAGCTTTAAAAGCCAAATCATCAGTGAAGCCTGTGACTAGTTTATCAACGATTTCACTTTCTGATTACTTAGTAAGTGGACAGGATTCGACCTCAATACCTACAAATGTTTCATTAAGCACTGGTAATGTGCCACATGTATTCAGAACTGGATTACAGAGTGATGTCAGTGGTTCAAAAGCACAGCCAGGCTTAAAGTCTAACACTGCTTGGCAAGGGACATTTCAGATGCAGGACTTCTTGGGTTCTTTATTACCTCGAGACTCAAAATCGGGGGGCGTGAAACCTCTCAATGAAAGAGACAGCAGTGGTTCATCAAGAAACAATTCAAGCTCAAATCAAAGTGCAAACTTCTTTCCTTCAAAATCCAGCTCACAGACATTAAGAACAGACACATCCCAAAGTTTAAGCCACTCAGAATTGCTGTCACAAACTGCTGGCCTTCCTTCAGGCTCCCAGTTAAAAGGCCCTTTGTTGGGAAAAGGGGACCTCTCCCACTTCGCTCAGTCTTACCTTGGGAGACACGGACCCCAAGCTGGATACAGTACAAGTATGGCGAAATCGTCGAATCAACGTTCCGCAGCGAAGAGCAGCGTGTCACCTATTGTGAGCGGATTTGCAGGAACGATTGACCACTCGGACCACCCCGGGTTCTTGTTCAGTTCACAGGAGGGATTAAAAGATAAAGATGATCCCAATGCTTTGCTCTCTAATTTTGATATGTAGTTCTTTTCGGCCATCTTGGTTAATTTTTCTTATCACAATCAGTTTCACAATATCAAGTTTAGAAGAATTGAATTTGTATGAATATTAAAGGTCTCTCTTTTATTGGCATTGTCTTCAATTGAAAATAAAATGCATAGTGGAAGAAAGCATGTAATTGTTTTCAAGTGGTCATTAACAAGAAAAAATAGCATCAATTGCCCAAATAAATGCCTTACCCGGTACTTAATGGTTTTAATTGTATCATTATTGGTCAAACTGACCACTTTAAAAAAATAAACTAATAATGACAACTATCCTCCTCTCCTCCTTAAAAAGGCTACATATTCTTAATGAATAAATTACAACTCGACAGAGACTGGAATTTAGTGTGGTATCGAAAAAAGATGAAGATCATATATGATATATGTACGTCACAATTAGTAGTAATTGTATTTTAATAATTGTACATAAATTTATTCTGAGAACATTGCTTTGTAGTCACTATCTCTATTCTAGTATTATTGTTATCAAGGAATGTGCCATTTTGTTTATTTTATCTGCAATTTAACTGCAGTTGCATTTATACTTCATAAACTTATTTCATTACTGGCATCATCATTTCATCGCATTAGGAAATGGTAAAACTCATTACTCTCATGGGCAATATTCATATTTTTGGAAAGGTCTTATTTTTCTTTTGTTCTTCAATTGAGCAGCAGATGCATTTTTGTAACTGGGATTCAAAATCATTTGTGACATTTTTTTGAAGATTTTGTACCTGTGTTATTAGATATATATGTTTTGGGAGAAGAAAAGTTGAGTTATTGTGATAGCTTTGATGTCATTGTTGGCTATTGTAAACCTTGGCAAAAACTCAAATGTTAAAACATTTAATAGGGCTTCCATTAAAGGAAGTTTGGAAGTATATTACTGTACTCCAAAAAAGTAGGCTTAATCTTCCTAAATTGAGTCCTTGGAAGTACAGAAACTTCTAGCACTTCAGATAAGACTTCCAAAAGGAGAATCTTAGAAGTTCAAAGAATCATGACCTGGTGTCCATTATACATTAAATCCCATTTTCAATACACTTTTGTGGAGTAGGCATATTTTAGTTGTAAATAATTCCATATTTTGTCAAAATTACTGTACGAAAAATTGAGACTTTCTTAGTCTTGAACTTCCATGTTTGGCGGAAAAACTTCCAAAACTGATGACAAGAAAGTTCATACTTTCACTTTCAACTTCTTTAATGGAAGTCCTGATTTATATTCAAATAGAGCTTAGTAATAATGTTGCGAGAGACACTACGCACAGGTGTAAGCAAGAGCCATAACTCTAGCTTCAGTATTTGTTCATTTATGCCCCTCTTTGACTGAAAAACAGAGGAGCGATGGCATTCCCTGGTCGCGCACTTGGTTTGTGGTTTGCTCTTCCTTTCTTGTTCGTTTAATCTGATTTTATGTGATCACTACTCATTAGTTTGTGCAATTATGTCTTCGATTATTTAAAGAATTTGTTTGTATTACAAGCATGATTTTGTTTAATGCAGATATGATTCAGTATTTGATAATTGTATATAGTTAAATCATTGATGTATTATTGTAATGATATTTTTAAATTTTGAAAGCTGTGCTTAAAATTTGTTCGACAAACTGGTATATTAGTGAAAAAATGGTTCTGATGACCAGAATTTCTTTTTCCTAGCATACACGTGTAGCATTTGCCAAAGTCTTTAATGTTAAAACTGCACTCTCACAGATTGACAGTTTTGACATTTTCTTTCAGTTTTTGTTTCAAAATCATCTAATTTTGGCATCAGTATCAGTCATATAGGATAACCCACAATAGAACAGATCCCAATTGTTCAGAAAACTGCCGAAATTTTCATTTTTAGCTCGACTATTCGAAGAATAAGGAGAGCTATACTACTCACCCTGGCGTCGGCGTCGGAGGTGGCGTCACACCTTGGTAAAGGTTTTGCATGTAAGCACCTTTAAGTCATTATCTCAGTAAATACATCAGTTATTGCATTGAAACTTTAAATATGTATTCCCAACTATCTTACATACTAAATTAATGAAGTTAGATAACAATTATTTGAATATAATGCAAATAATAGGCCTTTATTATTTGACTTAGAAATTCTGGATAAGGTTTTGCGTGTAAGCACACATAGGTTAATGTCTCAGCAACTACTTGAGGTATTGCATTGATACTTGATACAATGTTACTCAACCATCCAACCTACTAAATTAACCAAGTTAGATAACTCTAGTTTGCATTTAATGCAAAATAATTGCCCTTTATTATTCGACTTAGAAATTCTGGTTAAGGTTTTGCATGTAGCCACATTTAAGTCAATATCTCAGCAAATATATCATGTATTGCATTGAAACATTAGATATGTATTCCCAGATAACACTTTTTTTAATTTAATGCAAATTATGGGCCTTTATTATTTGACTTAGAAATTCGGGTTAAGGTTTTACATGTAAGCACACATAGGTTAATATCTCAGCAATTACTTGATGGATTGCATTGAGACTTTATTCAATGGTACTCAACCATCTACTTAAATAACCAAGTAAGATAACTCCAGTTTGCATTAAATTAAAATAATGGCCCCTTTTTTATTCGACATAGAAATTCTGGTTAAGGTTTTGCATGTAACCACTTTAAAGTCAATACCTCAGCGAATACATCATGTATTGCATTGAAACTTTACACACAGGCTCCCATCTATTTAACCTTCTTATTTAATCAAGTAAGATAACTATATCTTTTATAATATATAATTTTTGCCCCTTTATTATGCGACTTAGAAATTCTGGTTAAGGTCTTGCATGTTAGCACACATAGGATAATATCTCAGCAACTATTTGATGTATTGCATTGAGACTTTATACAATGGTATTCAACCACCCAACTTACTTGAATAACCAAGTTAGATAACTGTATTTTGCAAATAATGGCCCTTTATTATTAGACTTAGAAACTCTGTGCAAATATTTTGCATGAAACTACATTTATGTTTATATCTCAGCACACCATGTATTGCATTGAAATCTAATCTAACAGTGATCCATGCATGTTTCGCCAAAACTTTTCAATCCTTACATTGAAAAGCGGTGGAATAGTCAAGCGCGCTGTCTCTGTGACAGCTCTTGTTCTTAAAGCTTTAGTAACTCTTTTAGCCATAAAACATCATGTTTAAAAAAATGGGATTTGATCTTTTATCAGCAGTCTTATATCACAGTTTTTCAGCCATTTACACAAAATTTGGCTCATTCTAAGACAAAAAATTGAAAAGTTGTCAAAATGATCAATCTGTGAGAGAGCAGGTTTAAACTTATGCTTAAAATTTATTTAAGGTAATCAATCCATCATTTATGAAAAAAAATACTGCTGGTTAAGTTTCATTTTAAAGTTACATTATGTTAAGTTTGGTTATATTTAAAGTTGTCACAGAGAGGTTTTTTGAATAATACACAGTCATTGAAATCAAACTTTGGATGAACAAGCTCAAATTAATATACTTTTGCTTGGCAACAACTTTTTTTAATGAGCCCTGCAATATAAAATGCAGAATTTGAGCAAGCCCAGATGACATTTTACCAGTGCAGGGCTTGCAGGCTTGTGTCAATATCAACCACTGTATACATTATGTTATTGAAAAAAAAGAGTTTTATTACCACCGTTTAATATATCATATCACAATAGTAGCATCATTATGGTGTTATTTTGAAAATGTAATCCATGCATAAAAATATGATGGTTAATCAATGTAAATTAAAAATAGAATTAATCTCCATGGGCCAACTTCTCAAAACCACTTAAGTCTATTACGACCCAAATTAAGCTTAGCTCATTAAATTGTGCTAAACAAAATAAGCTACTAAAGTCTGTTAAGTTTAAGAAGTTTCAAGAAATAATCTCCATATTAGCATCTAAAATGCTCTTTACATCCTTATGAAGGATAGCTTACCTTAAACAGACATCTTTATGATGGATGGCTTACCCTAAACAGTTATTTTAACCTATTCGCCATTAAGGGCAAAGCTGTCATCAAATGGGAAAATACCAAGGAATAAAATAACCCTGAGGCATTAAATAAATATTCTAGAACTATAAGATTCATGTATTTCTGAGTGCTAACAATAAATTTGTTCCATAATTGCCAAGTACAAAATTTAATACGTTAATGGTTTACATGACAATGGTATAGTGTGTTTAATAATGTTATTATTGTTGTTACAAAAGCATAAACTTAATTAAAATATAGATATTTTTAAGTGCTGTATAATGTATAATCTGTTTGTATAAATGGTAATGATTGCTTTATTGAAGTAGATATGGATTCGAAATATTTTGAGTGTTGTATTGTTTTTATTGTAAATCAGTATAATGTGCTTATATGAAGGTGTAAATACTATCATAGAATATTCGTATAATTACATGTTTGTTACATCAGTGGTTATTGTGTTGTTACAGAATTATAGAAAAGTATATAAAAGGAAGTTTTAACTTTGATTTTTATTACATGTTGGATATTTTGTCATAATTATTGTTCAATTGAGTTGTGGTGCAAGTAGTGATCATCCTGTTCAACATCATGTATATTACAGAACTCGCATTGTTTTACTTTGGTTTAAGCAGGCTTACTTTGTTGTTGAATCAGATCGCTGATGAGTGTCTTATGATTATTATGAAAGATCTAACTTTGTGTTAGAGCTACATGTAGGTTACAGGTATATACATGTACACACATTAGGCTGAGGCTTTATTTGGTCAAACTTCTTAAATTTACTTGATAATATCTCAAAAGTTTACATACATTTACTGGATAATACTTACACATTTTCTGAAATGATTTGTTTTTCATATTTCCTGAACAGGAAAGAAAACAAAAACAAAACAGATTGTGTAAGATCTGGTGAGTTTACATTGCACACCTTTAATGTGGGATCATGTTGTTTGACTAAGAAAACACTTTTCGAAAGTTATAAATCAGAGGCTATTTAAGGAATTTAAGTATTTTACATGTTTATATTGTCAATAATTTATGGTTAAACATTCAGATCATGCCTTGGGGCTCTTTTCAGATGATACCGACTCTTGCACTGAATTTTTTCCGGGTCAAAACTGACACATACTAAAATTTATGATGAATCAATTTCGGGTCATATATAATTTCTGTGTGTAAAAACCTAGGAGCTGGGGTCGGGAAAGCCCTCACTTACCGCTATATTCCTATATATATGTAAGCTGAACTAGGGTAAATTGTTGTGTGCATTGGTTTTACACATCTGCTTTCCTTAATTTTGTATTTTTATCATATTTTTAACATGTGAGAATTGGTGTAGTATTGAATTCTATACTAAATCCCATTCATTTATTGCCATTAGTGTATTTCACTTGATCAATAGAAAAATGGTGTATGTTAATTAGAATGTTCAAGTTTAGCCTAGCCAGTTTACTCCAAAGCAAAATGTACCATTAACGAAGTGAATGTTGCCCATTTTGTTACAGTTCTGTGAATATATTGCTCATTATGTAACGGAATAATGTAATACTTAATCTGTTTGTGATTTAGGTATCTGGTAAAAAATGAGTACTGAATAAAGAAAACAGGAAAATGGCAGTTTGTTTTTGTGAATTAATTTCACAAATCTGATTCTTAAAGACCTATAGGAATTAAATATATCGGACAAAGACACTAGACATAAACAACCCATACACTAAGCATATAAGACAGATACACTAAGCATACATACGACTAATTATACGACTGATATGCTCAGCATAAACGACTTAAACACTAAGCATTTAACACTGATACACAAAGCATATACTTCTGATATACTGGACATTTAAGACAAATATACTTAAGCATATAAGACTGATAAACTAAACATTTAAGATGGAAATACTAAGTTTAGAAGACTAAAATACTAAGCATATAAGAATTATATACTGAGCATATAAGACACGTACACTAAGCATAAAAACTGATATACTGAGCATATTGGACTGATATACTGAGCATAAACGACAAATACACTAAGAATATGAGACTTACATACTGAGCATATAAGACACATACACTAAGCATATAAGACTTACATACTGAGCATATTGGACGGATATATTGAGCATATAAGACAAATACACTAAGCATATGAGACTTACATACTGAGCATATAAGACACATACACTAAGCATATTAGTCTGATATACTGAGTTTATCAGATATACATAATTATGTTCGATACAGACCCATTGGGCTATGTACTGTTTAGTGGGCTCTAGGTAGTGTCTTCTACGCAAAGTATAGGTGAATACCGGCTTAACCTCCATCCGTTTGAACTCTATCACGAGCCACTCAGCTACTTTTTCAACACAAATAGCCGAAAACACTAGAGACGACACTAGCGGCAGTCATGAAACTCTAACAGGAAATATGACCTCAGACGAAGCAATAACGCTGAAAGATGGCAAGAAAGTGTTGTTCTTGCTTATGACTCCCCATACTACCCTGTTTAGGCCTCCTATAGACTTGTGTATTGTACTTATTTCTACCAACTTACCAACACGGAAGAAAGCTTAATATGACACATACACCAGTCAGGCGACAATTTGTGAATTCTTGGAATGTCAAGCGGAAGTAGTTAAAAAAAAGGTCATCACAAAATCTACAAGCAAAAACCACGTGCGACATCATGGTCGACGAGTGGTCCGCTAGGAAGTATATGGCGGCTTAGGCATGAACATGCTTGCAGGGCATTATTTTCTTTCTCTTCTTTCTTTTCTCCATGAATTGGAGCTGCCAAATGCATGAACGTACTTACGTTTTATACGGAATATTAACCATCAGGAAAGCAGAGCTTTCTCTAATATTGTTGAGGTTCCAACTTACTATGCCTCACAGAACAGTTGAGCTTTCTAGCAAGCGCATAGAAGCGTAACGCACATCCGCCGCCTATAGCGGACCGTTACAATGCTATTGAATAAACTAATAAAACTTGTGACAGAAACAGAAACTTAAACAGAAAATCTGTAAGGGTCATGGTCATTTACTTTGTCTTAAAATAAAAGGTTTAACACAATAATAGTTTTTTTCTGAAAATATGTACAATTATCATCCTGCGTTCCACCACATTTAACATATTTTCCATTCATACACATTGAATTCGATTTGACCAAGTAAGATTTCATATAAGAATAAGACATTTTCTTCTCGCTGATCGGGGCATTTTCTGTTCGCCATTTTACCTACAGTACACAGTCAATTATAGATCACCATTTACTTGTTTAAGGATTAGCCTGAATTTTAGCCAACACTCAGCTTCCGGCTGTCGACGAATCGACACGTCTTTTTTCTGAAAATGATGTGCAGGGAGCTACCCTCGTGTGCAAGTGCCTGTACATACAACGTCATATATTCGCGAGACAAACAACGTCACAAGATATAGAAATATCGTTATAAGTAAAATGTAATGCTTGAGTTACCACCTTACCCAATCAAATGAAATGTACAAAGTAGCCAAATAATAAGCAATTTATCACGTGGTATGCACACACACACTGGCCAGTTAAATGGGCAACAATCGCTGCCTCGGCAGCCAGTAAATGGGGAGTGGCTTATTGTAAATTCCCTCAGCTATGTACCTGTCTGTTAAACTCAGTGTTCTATCTTTAGCACACACAAGAGAAGACACACATGTAAGCACACACAAGAGAAGACACACATGTAGACATGTGCCTGGTCAGTTATAAGACATCTAAAAACAGTTTAAATAATGAAAGGTGAAAATAACATTACTTTATATCAGTATGGTACAATGGTACTGCAATTTTTTAATCATTTGAAATAAAAAGATATTTGTATATTTAGAAAGTTTTCACATTATTTTTCATTGTCAGGGATTGACGACAGTGTAAAGGGAACTAACAATTGTGTGATGTTCGGTATTTTATATTGAAGCGGTTTCCTCCCTTACATCATGAAGTTGCATCATCAATACGACAATTTAATACAATTATAAGTATTGATCTTAATATATGTATCATCATTGAAAACTTGAAAGTGTAAAATATAAAATTATTGTATGTACACTTTAATTTTATTTCTTCGTTTAAAGAAAAAAATATGATTATGTTAAGACTAGTAATGGTGTATAACCGCAAAAAAAGTTTATAAATTATCTTTTCAACTAATCATACAGCGGGTTCCGTAGTGTAGTGGTTATCACGCTCGCTTCACACGCGAGAGGTCCTGGGTTCGAGCCCCAGCGGAACCAGTTTTTTTTCTTCATTATTTTATTAATTGTTCCGCAGGCGTAGTAGATATAACACAAGCCAATAATTAGATACATTGAATGCTAGTTTTAAAGTGATCTGGTGTAAGTGTAAATTGACTTATTATTGCACATATATTTTCTTTTGTAAATTTTCTGTCGATATGACATTTAAATGTAAGAACAATATCATGCTACAGGTTATTCCTTACATAAACAAAATACAAAATCTCAAAATATCTTTATTGTTTTTGTTGTTATCATGGAAAAAGTTATTGTTGAAAAACATATACATGTAAATTTTAAATATTTTTGCAAATAATTGTTTAATGATATTAACAATAAACGTTCAAAGTAAGCGACACCCAAGTGACGTGTGGGTACCAGTGGGAAAGATGAGCGGTAAAAGAAAATGTAAGAAAAAAGGTATTTCAGGGGCGTAAACAAGGGTTTAACGTTAGAGGGGCGTATCTAATGGGCGTTATGATTTGACTTGCGCTCCTCCCCCTGAACCGAAATTTATTTGGGTTAAAGTGTTGGCATGGTTTTTTTGGGATATTCTCCCAAGAAAATTTGTCAACAATTTATATGACGAAATGGTGCATTTTGGGCGTATTTTAATACCTTGTTCTCCTACATTAAAATAAAAAGTGAACTTGGACGATTTTACGGAGGAGGGGTAGGGGCCGTGACCGCCGGGCAGTGCATTTTACCCCCGTTTTCAGATGAAATACAAACTGTATTAATTGTATGTACAATGCACATTAGGTAATATATTTTACATATAAGTTATCAGCAATCAAATGATACCAAAATGATAAAGAGTCCCCAGGCATCACATTTGAATAAAGGTTAATGGAGCTATCAGAAAACTGGTTTATTTATGGGTCATTTTGCTGAAATTAGATTTTAATTGTTCAACACACCATACAGTTAGGTGCTTTTCGTCCGGTTTCGATGTTTCATTATCATTCCCGGCATATTCTTGACCAATCGTTTGTATAAAAATCATACTATAGCCTATAGGGTTGTTTGATGCTGTTAAAAACTGTTATACAAACAAATAATTGACTAAGTGATATAACTTCTTACAACCAAGAATGGTTATGACTCGAGCCCACGGCCTTCACGTTATTGATCAGGAAGATGCGCTGCTCTGTTGGACCAGTCAATTCACAAAATCACAATTTTTGTTAATTTTTGAAAACTGTGATCACGATTTTCACAAATGTTTGTGAAAAATGAGTATGGTCAAATAAGGGAGTAGCGTATCAGGGAACATTTTCACAGCCTTTATCGTATATATATTTCTGCCTGTTTGACCACCGTGTTTTGTCTGTCCGACTCAGAACATTTCTTCGTCCATACATACAAGTCTTACTGCTGGCTACATGGCTACCACCACCCCACCACCACCACAACCACGCCTACTACTACTGCTGTTGTTAATGTTTATTCTGCTACTGTAGCAGAAACCGTTACTACTGCTATACTATCTTGAACTACTACGACTTTTACTACAAAAGAAACAAACATAACTATATATCTACTTTTATAACACTACTGATTACAGCTGAATTTTGTCAACCCAGAAAAATGCTGGGGCTTTTAGAATGGGGGATTCATGCCCAAAGCAGGGTAAAGGGGTTTAGACCCCATTCGAATTGTTTCCAAAGTCATTCATATAATTTCAAGATATTTCCTTTTTTGAGGCAAACATCCGCGTTTAATACAATATCTACAGCTGTGATTTCGGGAATGTAAGTGAACTTGAGTATCCCTGGGTTTAACCTGAGAGAAGTTTTTCTTTGAAAATTACAAAAATTACTCCACACTTTCGTTGTTGTTGTTGCTGCTAGTGGTGGTGCTGCTGCTAGTGGTGGTGCTGGTGGTGATGATGATGATGACGATGACGACGACGACGATGATGATGATGATACAGAAGGTTAACATATCAAAGTATAAGGCGAAACTTAAAATTACCGTTGAAAAAGGAGCATTCTAACTCGTACAACAAACATCATCTATAATAAATTATTTATCTTAATTTCAAATCCCGTTCAATTATCAGCCTCAGAAGAGTTGACAATTCGTCATCGTTAAATTCAATGAGAACAATCAGTTCATGAAGTTAAGTTATTATAATGATAATTTAAAATTTAAAGATATTTATCGCGACCAAAGAATTGCGACTTGTTGACAAACACGACCTTTTTCTACTGATATTTCATATTAAAATTATTATCAAGAATGTTATTAATATGTCAGTCCAGCGGATTTTATTATCAATGTAATCAGAATCTGTGCATTAACCATCCCTGGAGCTAGAAAATCTGAAAATGTAATATGTATTGCTTTTGTGACAGTATAATTATTTGTATAACCCTGGCTTAGCACTAAAATAGTATTACTTATATATTAATAATATAACAGGCGGTCTCAGTTAGAATGCCCCGAACGTACTTAAAGACAAACTATTCAAACCTTTCAGTAAACAGAGATTTTCAAATCAAGACTGATTTTGTAACTTCTTGCACAACAAACATAATTATATTCTTTTTATGTTGGTCAATTTCATATACGCCGGTAGGTGCCGATAACAGCAGTCGGATTTTACACCGTAGGTCAGCGTATAAAATGTCATTAATATTTTGAAATTACCACTGGCACTGCTATATACCGTCAGGGTTATATCAAATATATGTTTCATGCTTTACCATCCAAGCACTTTGAAGCCATGTGTCAATTTGTCATTAATTTTTAGGTATTAAAAGCTTGCAAAACAATTATATTAATCTCATTTATTTGTAAAAAAGAACAAATAAAATATAAAAATTGTCATGAAAGCAAATTTATAACACCTATGAAACATGAAGCGCAATTCTTTAATTGAGGACAACATATGTCTGGATCTACAATTACAATACAATACTCACGTAGACAAAGTTAGAATGCCCTTAACACGCTTAAAGACAAAACATTTTAACCTTAAAGAAATCAGCCATTTTCAAATCAAGACTGATTCTTTTTGCAAAACTAACATGTATTCGTACTATATTGGTAATTTTCATATACGCCGGTAGGTGCCGATAATTTTCTTATTTTAGTAACAGTGACCTTGACCTTAACATTCGTGGCCCAAAACACTATCCAATGAAAGGTCTCCATAAACTCTATAAGTTTGGTCACGATTTGTCAAACCTAATTGAAATTATTCTATACCATCGGTGATTTTGACGCCGGCCTACCCGTACATCAATCTAATAACCAGGTTTCACGTTTGTTAAAAACACAAAAATGTGCCTGTCAGAAGCAATGAAAAAAACAGCGCCGCTGAACTATTAAAAAAGTTGATCAAGGAACATAATGTGTATTAAGAGTAAATATGGAGTTACGTTACTTAATTGGGTGATGGCCGTAAACAACTGTGTGAAGTACTCAGTCAATTGAATGTACAGAAGTAATTGGTGAAAATCCCAACTTGCCCTTAAACTTTAACAAGACACAACGTGCCCTAAATTTTAACCTAAGTTCCTAAGTCAATCAGGGGACATAATTTAAATTAAGGATAATATATGGAGTTATTTAACCTCATTATGTGATGGTCCTGATTCACTGTGTGAAGTATTAAGTGAATTGAATGAAGGGTTTTGGAGTTATTAGTTCAAATGTCAACCTGCCCTAAACCGTTAATCGGACGCCGACGTTGACGCCAACGCCGACGCCGGGGCGAGTAGCCTCATTATTCTGCGAATCGTCGAGCTAAACATGTAATTGTAAATTGTCACTTTGAAGTCATGAGTTGAGTTCGTTCTTTGCATACAACTTGAGGTAACCTCTTGTCACGACGGGGTCATGTTATCAACGACAAAAAAGCGAGTGTCAGGGGCCTGGTTTAATGGAGAACGTACGGATACAGATCATAAATTGCCAGACGCAACTGCGATTTTGGCGTCAAATGCATTTTAGTGAAATATTGTTAGACCAATATGTATCGTAGAGTATCTGCGCGAAACTGTTCGGGTGTCCCCGAGCACTCTTTAGCACCAAAAGGGTACCGGGCAACAAATTAGCATTATAACTTATTACTAGTTATTCATATATACCTTGTCTTACAGTTCTTTTATAGCAACATGTATGTGCTTCAAAAGGATAGTTCATTAACTCCAAAGAATGAATGATATTCAGTAAAAAACGATCATTACCAAGATGGCCCCCGACATGATCAATTAAAAAATGCTACAAATTATGAACAAAACATACATAAACTGCAACAGCTGGACATTCGTATTCACTCGTCTTGATGTACGCAATAAAACTATTATTCTCTTTGTATATTTAGTTCCGTTTGATTGGTTTAAACATGTTAATTTGTAACTTGAATTTGCCATGAAAAGACGGCGAGCACAAATAAGGGAGTGCTGGGCATATTTCCAAATTTCTAAGTAGAACATCTTTCCTTGGAAAAAGTAGGGCATATTTCCTTGTGAAAAGTAAGGCATTTTTTCTTATAAAAGTAGGTCATATTGCCTTGGAAAAAGTAGGGCATATTTCCTTGTGAAAAGTAGGGGATTTTTTCTTATAAAAGTAGGTCATATTGCCTTGGAAATAGTAGGACATATTTCACTGTCAAAAAGTAGGGCAACGCTTTTGAGATTTTCTTTACCCTTTTCTGTTCATTGGGAACATGAAAATATGTTACAAAAAATGCAAATGTTGTTTTCTAAAATGCATTTCTTTTGTGTTGCACGAATAAAGGAAAGTTCAATAAATCATCTAAATTGAAATGCATACATCCTTTATAACTGCTAATAGCACTGATTTATCAAGTTGAACGAACGTTCAAGGTGAGTTTGTAAAATAAAGTCTGAATATGAAAAAGTGCAAAAAATGCAATTGTAAAGTAAACTTATCATGGTAACATTAGCTGTGTTATCATTTATTTATTTATGTTTTTCAACAACGGTTTATTAGGGCATTGTGAATTCTATAACAAAGTCATCTCCAAGATCATCATCGTCGTATTCGTTATCATCATCGTCGTATTCGTTATCATCATCGTCCTCTTCGATGTCGCCATGAATCCAGTCTGTTGCTTGCATTTTGGTCCATGTTTCATATCAGTGTCCTATTCTTCCTCCTCGTCATCGTCATCATCATCTCCAGAGCCTACCAGTTGTTCAAACTCATCGCTGTCAAAGTCACTGCACAGTCTCGTGAACGATACAAATACAGTTTTTGCACAATGCGCGGATTATGAAGTAACATTTATCTTATTGTTGTTAACTTTAAATCTTTGAAATCTTCTAAATTCTAAAACTGCTTTTGGACTAAAATGGATACACTTGTGATCAAGATTATTACTAACAAGATTTGAGACATCTGTTTAAGCTGCACTTAAGCTGATTTAATTAGATATATGAGCTTCTATTAAATAGTTCACGTTTAAAAGTTAACAACAATCTAATTATATATCTTTGTTAACTTTAACACAGCTTTGAACTAGCGGTCCAATGTTTTGGGGCTTGGTTGTAAATCATACAAAATAAACATTTAAACTGAAACATTTGGCAATACTTTAGTGAAAGTACTATGAGGTTAAATTCCAGCCCGACTTGGTTTCGTCATTCAGTGTGACTTTTGCCATAGTTTATCTTTAAATAGGACTTGTTCAACGCATATACTGTCACCATATTTCGTCACAGAATAGTCCTAGCAAAATATCTAAAAATACCCCGTAATTCATGTAGGTTATGCTGCGTCTTAATTTATGCTGCGTCTTAATTCATGACCACATTACAGACAAGGTTGCCATTCAATAAAACACATGAATAATTTTGATTCATCATGGTATGATTCTAAAATTTATCTTAAATAAACGTTTCAGTTCAATGCACGATAAAATGCGCATATAAGTTCAACGTAATGATATATTTGTCATAAATGTTTAAGCATTAATAGCTTGCAATATAATTATATCTATAATTATATCAATGTCATTAATTAGTAGAAAAGGGACATTTTCTGTTTTAAAAATTGCCACGAAAGCAATTTTTATTACACCTATGAAACATGCAGCGCATTTCTGTAATTTAGTACAACATATGTCTGGATCAACACGTACATTTCTTCTCAGAATAGTCTTAGCAAAATATCTAAAAATACCCCGTTAATTGATGTAGGTCATGTTATGTTGCGTCATGACCACTTTCATCACAGGCTAAATTGCCTTTCAATAAAACACATGAATAATTTTGATTCTACACGGTATGATTTTATAACTCATCTTAAAGGCCTAGTTTAAGCCTTCTTTAAGTGACTCCCCAAACCCGTGTATTTGCACACAACCTCTGTTTGATTGATCTTAATTTTATTGCCTTATTATCTTATCAGATCTCCAATCTGAGTATCCTGCTGTGCATTTTGGATGTTTCATTGTAAAAATGGACCCTAAATGGCCCTGAGCCAATAAACGAATACACGGGAAATTGCCCCCTACTGTGACACCAGTGCGATTAGCAGGAGATGCACAGCAGGGGATTATCATGCCAGACATTCCTTAAACTAGGCCTTTAAATAAACGTTTCAATTTTTAAGCAAGATAAAATGCGCATAAAAGTTCACCGTAATAATACATTTGTCATTATTTTTTAGGCATTATTAGCTTGCAATACAATTATATCACGTCTTTATTACATCTATGAAACATGAAGCGCATTTCTTTAATTGAGTAAAACCTATGCCTGGATCAACAATTACAATTACAATACAATACTCACGTACACAAGGTTAAAAAGCCCTTAACGTACTTGGAAGACAAAACATTCAAACCTCAGAGTAAAAAGTGATTTTCAAGTTAAGGCTGATTTTGTAACTTCTTGCACAATAAACATTATTTGTAGTATTTTGGTTATTTTCATATACGCCGGTAGGTACCCATAGTTATCTATTTGTAGTAACAGTGACCTTGACCTTGGGGCGCGAAACGCAATCCTATGACTGTTCTCCATAAACTCTTCCTTTTTATCAAGTTTGGTCACCATTGTTCAACCCTAGTTAAATTTATTCTATAACATAGGCGAATTTGACGCATCATGCCGGCCTGTCCGTGTATCTGTCTAATAACCAGGTTTTACTTTGATTAAAGCTATCAAAATAAGCCTGTCAAAAGCATGTTTTTTTAAAGTCAATCAAGGAACAAGCATTTGTATCAAGAGTAAATGTAAATTGATGTAACTTAATTGTGCGATGTCCGTAAACAACTGTGTGAAGTATTCAATCAATTGAATGAAGGGTATAGGAGTAATTAATTTAGTGTAAATCCCGACTTGCCTTTAAACTTTAACCAGGGACAATGTGCCCTAACACTAAAACCTCAATTCCGAAAACAATCAAGCTTTTCTTGGTAAAAGGAGAGCATATTTTCTTAGAAAAAGCTGGTCATATCTTCTTGGAAAAGTTGGGCATATATCCTTGGAAAAAGTTGGATATTTCTCCTTAGAAAGGTTGTACACATCGTATTTTTTTTTGAAAAAGTAGGGCATATATTCTTGGAAAAGGTTGGGCATAATTCCTTAGAGAGGTTGGACATATTTCTTTCGAAAAAGTGGGGCATATTTCCATGGAAAAAGTAGGTAATATTTTCTTGGAAAAGTTGGGCATTTTGCTTAAAAAAGTAGGGCATATTTTCTTGGGAAGTTGGTCATATTTCCTTGGGAAAGAAGGGTATATTTCCTGGGAAAACATTGGGCATACTTCCTTAGAAAATTAGGGCGTATTTCCTTGGAAAAGGTAGGGCTTATATTCTTGAAAAAAGAAGCGCAGTGTTCTTTTGAAAAGGTAGGGCATAATTGTTAGGAAAAATTAGGGTATATTTTGTTTGAAAAAGTTGGGCATAAGTATTTACTTAAAAAAGTAGGGAAACTTTTCTTGGAAAAAGTAGGGCATATTTCTTTGGAAAAAGTAGGGCAATGATTTTACGATATCTTTTGTTACTTTTCATTTGGCACATGAATCTAAGAAAACAAATTCAAATGTTGTTTTGTAAAATTCATTTATTTATTAAGTTGCATTAATAAAACAATAGTTCAAGAAACCATCTTAATTAAAATACATGCATCTGTTATAACTCACAACAACGCTGACTTGTCAAGTTGAACGAACGTTCAAGGTGAAATTATGAAATAAACATTCTGAATAGGAAGATCTGCAAAAAAATGAAATTGTCATTTATCATGGTAACATTAAATGCGTTTTTTAAACAATGGTTTATTAGGGCTTAATCGTCTTCATCAGAAGACATTGTGAAGTCTTTAACAATATCATCTTCAAGATCATCATCATCGTCGTTGTCGTTATCATCGTCATCATCATCATCATCTTCTTCTTCGACGTCGCCACGATTACCAGTTTGTTGCTTGCGCTTAGAACCATTTTTCATAGCAATGTCCTCCTCTTCCTCCTCGTCCTCGTCATCATCTCCTGAGCCTGCCAGTTGTTCAAGCTCATCGCTGTCAAAGTCACTGAAATCAGGAACGGAACAGTCTCGTGAACGATACAAATACACTTTTTAAACAATGGTCCGATTGTTAAGAAACTTTGTTAAGGTTAACAAAGTTGTTAACGTCATTTTTGTTAACGTCATTGTTGTTGACGTCATTGTTGTTAACGTCATTGTTGTTAACGTCATTGTTGTTAACGTCACGTCATTATTGTTAACGTCATTGTTGTTCACGTTATTGTTTTTTACGTCATTGTTGTTAAAGTCATTGTTGTTAACGTCATTGTTGTTGACGTCATTGTTGACGTCATTTTTGTTAACGTCAATGTTGTTAACGTTTAAATCTTTACAAACACGGATGTTATATGGATACACTTGTGATCAAGATTATTTCTAACAAGATTTAGACAACTGTTTGAGCTGAAAAAAGCTTGATAAAGTAAATATATGAGCTTGTTCTTAAAATATTCACGTTCTAGTTAAATGACGTTATAAATTTTAACACAGTTTTGAAATATCGTCAAAATATTTTATTTCAAAATTATTTTATATAGATCTTTTGCGTAGGCAATACTTCAGTAAAAGTACTATAAGGTTAAATTCTAATCATGCTTGACTTGGTTTTGTCCTCTCGGTGTGACTTTTGCCATAGTTTAACTATGGGACTGGTTCAACGCATACTATTAAACTATATTTTGTTTCATAATAGTCCTAGCAAAATATCTAAAAATACCCCGTTAATGTTGCGGTTTAATTTATGACGACTTTCATCAAATACAAGATGGCCTATCAATAAAACACATGAATAATTTTGTGTCATCACCGTATGATTTTAAAACTCATCTTAAATGTACTTTTTCATTTTATGCCCGATAAAATGAGCATAAAATTAATGTAATTTTATATACATCATTAAGTTTTAGGCATTAATAGCTTTCAATATAATTATATAAGTGTCATTAATTAGTAGAAAAAAAACATTCACCTTTTTTTATTTAAACACACTCTATTTTACATTAAATTTGCGAATTTCGTTGACTGAATATCACATGTGTCTGGAGCATAATTTAGAAGCTGTAAATTTCCGTCCTAGATAAATGGAAATACGTGGACTCAAATGTAACAGTGCGTCAGAGAGTTCATTATGAAATCGTTGTATATCAAAGATTGATAAGAGCTAAAAATAAACCTACATAATTGAATGATGGTGCATTTTGTGAAGTAAAATTTATAAGAACAACCCTTTGATTGCCTGTCATTCGTTTAGTGTACAAATTAAAACTATCTGACAATCTGAAAAATAGAATGATAAATTCACTCCCATCTTGGAAAAACCCTATGCACCAATAATCAGTTCAAACAAGTGCACCGTGAAGCGATCGTCAACGCTTGTCTGTTCTTTTTACTCACTCGAACAACAGACATAATGCAATAACTATTAAAGCCAACATAGGCAACATAAGTACCAAGTTTCATTTGAATATCCTGAACGATTTGTTTGGTTTCGGCCAAAGCTTAAGTTTTTGCATGACGCCGCAGACGATGACGTCTACGCGACTATTACAATATCCTGACGAAGCAGACGAGCTAGATTTATGTCTTACCGACTAAGTTTCATAATTTCAGTATTCATGTATCGTACCGCAAATTACATTGTTGAAGTTTATCTATCTTGTATATCAACACAAGAGACAAAATAACAAGAGTTTTACCAAAATGTATGCGCTTTTCCATTTTGAAAAGAAACAAAATTTGTCACAGAATTGAACAAATGCCCCCTGTTTTTTTCATTTTGAAATAGTAAACGTAATAATAAACAACATCAAGGCGATGACGTTTTCAATATTATTTAAATCTTTATCTATTTGATTAAAATAGTCCTCTAACATCTCTAGAAATCTACAACCAACCCAGACCCCAATGAAAGAATATGTGAGTGTTTTCTATCTGAAGATATTTACCTGTAGTCGTCATCATCCTCATCATCGTCAGCAGACGCTTTCTTCTGTTTCCCTGCCTGTTCTTTCTTCGCTTTCTGTAATTTCTTCTTTTCCTCCGGAGGCAAAAATCTGAAAAAAGTATAAATAGTTTAGATACGTTGTGGCCACGTAGCTATTAAATAAAAACCCAATTTATAAAGGCTAATCTGTTTTGTCTGTACACAAATCATGTGTATATATATATATATATATATATACATATATATATATATATATATATATATATATATATATATATATATATATATATATATATATATATATATATATTATAATTAAAGTCAATTGAGTTAAACATAACATAATACGTTTCTTTCGTGCATATAACAACATCATAATTATATCATCCTAAAGCGTAAGCAATGGTTTGCTTTTTCTCGTACCAGAACCGTTCTCCTCCATGTGTGTTAGTGTCATGCACGGTGCGCCACCGATCTTACCGCAACCTTGGAAGACGAAACTGACACACATTGGTCTTCATTAAGGCATGTTTGTGGTGGTCGTATTGTTTCTACAACTTACGTAGACAGTTGAACCAAACTGGCACTGTGTCGTCGCATAATATACATTTGACCTGAATGGCGCACCATAGTTTTACACTACTCACCTATCGGTCAAGTCTTCATCATTGTCCTCGCTGTCGGTGTCAAACAAGGCACCGAACTCCTGCCGCTCCTCACCGGAAGCCTTCTGTCGGCGCTTGATGGCCGGAAGTTCCACGTCAACAACCTGTGGGAAAAGGCGAATCTACGGTGAGATGCTGCGGTATTGTCTAGGGTTAATCTCTAAGATTAGGATATAAGGTTTAATAAAAAAAACACCATAAAGTACATCTGCGTATATTTAATTGAAGACTGATTTATTGAATGGTTATTCACCATCGTCATCATGTTTGTAGCGAATCTATACACCCCCGTAGCGACGTCTTGCGTATAAAACTTTATTACGATCATCATAGAGAAATTCCAAAGATCTTACATCAGCGGAATACGAATGCAACTCAATGGAAGAAATCGCAAAAGAGATATAAATATACTCCGAATAACCCCTATGCCGATATATTGATAATATATGATGGTAGAGTGTAACCTGGTCCCTGGCGGCAATCTGGTGCATTAGTTCCCGGTCTCTCAGTTTCCTCCACGTACTATAGAACTTGTTGATCGGGGAACCAGACAGTTCACACTCCCGCTCCCATCGCTCCTGGAAAAAAATACGAAATAGTTTATACAAAAGTAGTATGTAACCTCGAATTTAAATGCCTAAGTAAGTGGTATAGCCCATATCGACGACCAACATAAGCTGAAAAACTTACTAAGAAAGACACTACCCAATGGCCAAGTGGCCTAATAAAAGACCTAGACGTGTAAACTAAAGACAGATAGAGAGAGTGCAGCAAAGACGAATGTAAAGCTCAACCGTTCCTATTTTGACTCACCAACTATTTTGACCAAATAGTATTTGATACACATATATATGCGTGTTGTCATTGCCAACACGTGTGTAACATTCCATTAAATCATTGTTACGTTACTGCACACAAGTAGTTTTTGCACGTCTCTGTCGCCCACAAAGACGCAACAAAGGCTATGACAAAACAGAGGAGCTAAACACTATGGCATTCGGCAGCCTGGTCATCTGGAAGGCTGATGTTTGCAGGTTGTCGATGGTCGGTGTTGAAGATTAAGTGTTCACGTAAGTACTCAATTTTTAACATGGTAATATTTTGTACATGTACATATGGAAAAAAACACCGTGAAATATACCTTAAAATGGCCTTACATTCGGCCAGGCCGAAGTTTGTGGGTCTGTTATAGATTTGGAAATGTTGTTAAACATGAGTAAAAAATATCCAGACTTACAATAGCCTTATCGTCGGTGAGGCTGATGTTGGCGTGTCGGCGGCGGTCGTTGATGAACTTGACATGTTCCTCCACCTTGTCTACAATCTGTTTCACCTGCTTCGTGAAGTTTCCCACCTTACACTTCTTCAAGAAGTCCTTCAGCTGAAATAATGGGAGCATTGTTTGTATTGTATAAACTGGAACCTTTGCCCATAATTTTTTTGCAGTTGCCTACCCTATTCCTCTTCAAGAAATATATTAGCTGTAATAACGGGAACATGGCTTGGAACATTTGTTCATTATATATCATTTGCAGTTGTCTACCCTACACTTCTTCAAGGAATCTTTTAGCTTTGTTAACAGGAACATGGCTTGGATTGTGTAAACTGAAACCTTTGTTCATTATAAATGAACAGTGGTGAAAAATAAATTACCGAAAGTTTGTTCGATAAAATCATCATCTATCCCTGCATTACACCACGACTCGCGAGAGTGATAGCCGCTTTGTGCGGTCTAAAGGGGCGCAAATATGGGCCGCAGATTTGGACTTGGTAAAAAAATCATCTAAAATGGTGCTTCTGGTGAACGATATGCATTATCAATAAAATGTATTGACATTATAGTTTAATTGGCTGATTTAAGGGATATGCGCCGGGTGTGCTAATCCCCAACCCAGCTCCGATATTGATCTTGGCCTTACCTGCATTAGTGCCGGAAGTGCCAGCTCCGGAAACCCGATCGAGTGTGCATGCGCATTGAAGTGTTCCAGTAACAGCTCGTACAGCTGGTCAATAAGCCCATCCTAGGGAGTAAAACATGTCACGTGATACATGGTAATGTTACATATTATGTAGATGGCAACTTTATTGTTGTATAGAATAGTAATGATCCGCCTCCTTGCACCTTTCTCCCTTCCTTGTGCGTCCATGAAGACATTTATACGCAGCTTTTTTAATACCGATGTTGACAATAATAGCGGGAACCAAGCTTTCACTAACGGTAGGTAAATTCATTTAATAAAATAAAACGTACGTACTACTTTAAATGTGTTTTAAAAGCAGGCTGGGAGTATTCATTCTAAAACGCATGCTCGGTCTTCCTAGTATTAAGCCTATGAATCGGCAGAATTCCGTTTAAAAATGTAATAATTCCACTCATAACGGCTTACCTTAAAGACCTTTTTTACGAACTGTTCTAAAATGACTTACCTTAAAGACCTTTCCACACGAACTGTTTTATATTGGCTTACCTTAAAGACCTTTTTTACGAACTATTCTAAAATGACTTACCTTAAAGGCCTTTCTCACGAACTGTTTTATATTGGCTTACCTTAAAGGCCTTTCTCACGAACTGTTTTATATTGGCTTACCTTAAAGACCTTTCTCACAAACTGTTTTATATTGGCTTACCTTAAAGGCCTTTTTTACGAACTATTCTAAAATGACTTACCTTAAAGGCCTTTCTCACGAACTGTTTTATATTGGCTTACCTTAAAGGCCTTTCTCACGAACTGTTTTATATTGGCTTACCTTAAAGGCCTTTCTCACGAACTGTTTTATATTGGCTTACCTTAAAGGCCTTTCTCACGAACTGTTTTATATTGGCTTACCTTAAAGACCTTTCTCACAAACTGTTTTATATTGGCTTACCTTAAAGACCTTTCTCACGAACTGTTTTATATTGGCTTACCTTAAAGGCCTTTCTCACGAACTGTTTTATATTGGCTTACCTTAAAGGCCTATCTCACAAACTGTTTTATATTGGCTTACCTTAAAGACCTTTTTTACGAACTATTCTAAAATGACTTACCTTAAAGGCCTTTCTCACGAACTGTTTTATATTGGCTTACCTTAAAGGCCTTTCTCACGAACTGTTTTATATTGGCTTACCTTAAAGACCTTTCTCACAAACTGTTTTATATTGGCTTACCTTAAAGGCCTTTCTCACGAACTGTTTTATATTGGCTTACCTTAAAGGCCTTTCTCACGAACTGTTTTATATTGGCTTACCTTAAAGGCCTTTCTCACGAACTGTTTTATATTGGCTTACCTTAAAGGCCTTTCTCACGAACTGTTTTATATTGGCTTACCTTAAAGGCCTTTCTCACGAACTGTTTTATATTGGCTTACCTTAAAGGCCTTTCTCACGAACTGTTTTATATTGGCTTACCTTAAAGGCCTTTCTCACGAACTGTTTTATATTGGCTTACCTTAAAGACCTTTTTTACGAACTGTTTTATATTGGCTTACCTTAAAGACCTTTTTTACGAACTATTCTAAAATGACTTACCTTAAAGGCCTTTCTCACGAACTGTTTTATATTGGCTTACCTTAAAGGCCTTTCTCACGAACTGTTTTATATTGGCTTACCTTAAAGGCCTTTCTCACGAACTGTTTTATATTGGCTTACCTTAAAGGCCTTTCTCACGAACTGTTTTATATTGGCTTACCTTAAAGGCCTTTCTCACGAACTGTTTTATATTGGCTTACCTTAAAGGCCTTTCTCACAAACTGTTTTATATTGGCTTAACTTAAAGGCCTTTCTCACGAACTGTTTCAACAGCCTACCTTAAAGGCCCACGAACAATTTGATGATGGCTTACCTTAAAGGCCTTTTCCACAAAATAATTTATAATAACTTACCTTAAAGGCCTTTTCTACGAGCTGTGTCTTGGAGAGTTTCAGGATACAGGCAAAGTTGAGCGGCTTAAGACTGATGTTCTTGTGTTTCTTGTTAAAGTCAGTTTGTTCGAACACCTGAAAATACAAAACAGGTTTTTGAAGTGGATTATCATTATGAATGTCCCTGTAACGCCTGTAGAAGGATCATTTAAAAATATTCAGTCAGTTTCCAAGTTACCTGACAAACTTTTGTCTGGCATTCTGAAACACCGGGAAAATCAACGAAAATAAATTTCTTACACCATGTTATATCTAAACATTGTTTTGAATGTTTCCTTTAATTCCCCTAGAGCGGAATTCGTAAGGTTGTCAAGAGTATAAGGTTGAGTTTTGCACGTTTGGCACACACTTTAAGTGCGCTTGCAACCACCTGAACAGGTTCAAACCGGGTTCTTTGTGGTGAGTGGATGAGACTCGGATAAACCACAACTTTCAGCCGGTTTCAACCAGTTTCCAAAAGCGGTTTCATGGTGCAGCGCCGTACGCCAAATAGGTAGAAGGCATAAAAGCACTTGGACAAGGGCTGCATGTTTGTCTAAAAGTTTGTGTCGACGATAACTTATTTGTTTTATCGTCGACAGACTGATTTCATCATCGATATACGCCGTTACCTTTAACGACATTCCAAACAACTGTATTAAACATTTCAGTATGATAAACATCGATTTTCATGCATACGTAATCAAAATCATTAAAATTGCTGAAACGCGAAACCATCCCAGTCGATCTATTTGTTCAAAAGCATGATAAATCTTGTAAAATTGCTGATTTGTGGTAAATAGATGACTGCCTGTGAATAAGTTTTTTCATGAATCGATTTCATGAATGTTCGATTCATTACTGACGGAAAAATACTGGTGAAAATCATTTTGAGGAAGGTGTTCTCAACAGCTGGGGCTTTGTTCAACGGTCGTGGTGACAAAATGATATCTAGTTAAATAACCCAACGGCTCTTTGTCACTGAACGAAACAAAAACGTACTGATTTACACCATTAAGTTCGCCACAGTACAGAGTAAAACGCACACGCACCTTATCGCATTGTGCCGAGATGGGTGGACCACTCATTCATGCAGTTGTGAAAAATCCTTGGATTCAAACAATAATAAAAATCCCTTATCTTTATCCTGGATCTTAAACTCTAGCAATAAACCGGACAACTGAGTTGCCACAATGCAAGATTCACGGTGTCTTATAATAACAAATTGACCAACTGCCCATTCCAAAATTGACCAACTCCAAAACTTCCTCCCGGTGTGCGGGGTCTTATATAACTCTTACGACGACAGCAGTGAAGCGAAAGGCAATGCCCAAAACAACACATAACTTCATATGACATTTTGGTCGAATGTGATGTTGGTTGGTGTAGGTGGTGGTGATGCTGTTGATAGTTGTGACGATCATGACAGTTGTGATGATGATGATGGTTGTGACGATGATGTGGAAGAGGTACTTGAGATTGTCGTTGTTGTTGTTGTTGCGTTGGTGTTGGTGCCAGAAGTGATGGTAGTGGTAATGATGCTCGAATAGTACGAGATTATTGTATACACTGAATTGTGAGGAGAAGAGTTCAAATTACATTTTAGTATAAAAATTAGCATTCTGACTACCAAGTATAATACCGGATGTACATGAATAACATCCTGCATCATGAGTTTTAACATAACAGTGAGCATCATGAGTTTTAACATAACAGTGAGCATCATGAGTTTTAACATAACAGTGAGTGAAGTCAATAACACAGTCAGAAACACACTTATATGGGTTACATCTGCTACCATTACTTTTACAACCGATTAAGTTTTTTCTTGGTCGATATTCTTTAAGTAAGAGCTCAAGTTTTCCAGGGGAGTGGCATGACTAAGTTCCTGCGGTTACGTCTATCCATGCATATTCATTAAATGCAAGCTGCTAGAAATATGGGACCAGTACAATAAGTTTAAAACATTATCGTTTCAAACCCACCGTTATGATAACTCTGTCAAAACAAGGTCTCTATGCTCAAGAACAATGGCAAGACCTGAAAAGTTCACCCAAATGAGTCACAGATTACATGTTCTGGCAAAGTTGTAATAGTGGCATTGTTGCTCGCCGCTCACCCAAGACATCACGTGTTTGAAATCCACCAGTCCCTAGTTTCTAGAACAATCTTAAGATCCTTATAATGGAATCAAGCCAAGCGCACTATTTTTATTTTGTTATGAACTTTGTATTTTTCTCATTTAGAGTTCAAAAGATGAAGATAAACTATATATGTCTTTCAAGACAGTTATTTGGCTAATTGAAATAAGACACTCAATAATGTTACGCTTTGTGAGAAATTCGGACCTGAGTGGTAATTAAATTATCTTCGCCTCTTAAAGGTATACGAGCACTGGTCGGTTCCGGGAATTCAGACTCGAGCGTGATTCATATCATCTTATGAAGCCAATCCAGTGCCAAAATGAACCAAATTATGGCTAAAATCAAGACCATTTAGTAACAAACAAATGCCTTATAGGTTTTCCTTAGCCAATTCACTTAGGAAATCCCATTGTTGCTCAAATATTGTGTCAAACGTACCAGTGAACGTCCCATGAACACTCAACGCTGTTCCAAACAAACATAATTATTAATCATAAAGCACATTCATTGCCGAAGGGAAGAACGTCCGCTTCAGATTCAAAAGGCGCTAATGAATAAAGGGCAGGCAACTGAATCTTAAGTAAATACAACAAGAATGCTTTCCCTTGCACAACAAGAGCCAAACAGACTAGACTCATAGGCAACACTATTTAGCATTCACAGTGCCAAATGGACCACAGTGTAGAAACCATAAGACCCTTCCAGACCAATAGGAGTTGGGGAAATGTATAAAAGTACGGAGAGGTGGAATCAATACCGATTTAATGCCATTCACAAAGTCACAGATTGAATAACCAACATAATCCGAAGATCAAAATAATGTCATGCTGTCGCTGAACTACTTTTCTGGCTGGGACACATCTAGGTCCTTTTTATGGAAAAGGGGAGGCGTTTAGTATTACTAGTAACTGTGTCTTTTTGGTTAGGCATTTCTTCCACTATTTCAATAATTGGTTTGCACCATACATTTATGTTACAGTAAACATCATGTTTGTGTGTCATACTATGCAAAAATGATTAGATTTTTCCATCTGCTGAGAAAATAATGTATGTTTTTATGTGTCAGGCATTTTCATTTCAACAAAATAATCCATCTCGGCCGCCCTCATGTGAAAACCATGATGTACCACACCTATCGCAACTGACACGCGCGTGCTCATGAACTACATTATGTGCCCGTTTTTAATACACATAAATAAATAACTTTGTTTGCGGCAGAGCCAAAAATAGGCCCGATATATTTTATTCATTTATTTGCAGCACTATTATAAATAGCTATCAGCATCATTTCATTTTCTTAGTGCGAAAAAATGTGCTTTACACGAAAATCCGCAATGAATAAACATATGACTGACATACGATAAATTCGTGATCGCAGATTTCACAAAAAAATGAATAATCACGGTGTTTAGTCATTGGAGTTTTGTGTTCTGATGCAGTCATGAACTTCGGGCATGAAACACATAAACTATTCAAGGCACGGCTTTAAGTCTGCTGTGCGACTTCTTATAAAGTTAATAGGGTCTTGGCACACTTTAGCGACCTCCTGCTCGACGTCGAACGCACAAATGAATGAAAACGAGACTTAGAAAAGATTCAATATTAATTCGGAGGCATATTTGAAAAAAACAAAACAATCTTCACTTAATTCCTTAGGTTTCCAGTTGCGTTCCCGCTATTTAAATGAACGTCGTGAATGGAAAGATATTCCTAAAAACAAAAGTCGATTCAAAATAATAATCGTCTTGGTACAAATGAACTTTAATATATACATTTGCCTATGAGGTCCACCATTTAACAATCTAAGGGCGCTTGCTTACAAATAACATTCAAACATTGGCGTGATGAAAAATCTTCATTCCTGGCATTTTAACCAAAATTACGTCAAACCCGTTCAAATAGAAGCAGCACTCGTTGGAATTGAACAAATGCAAAATAAATGCTTGCATTCTTCGTAATTTTCGTGGACACTTGAAATATTTAGAGTTGGTATACCACGTTAAAAATACCACAACAATAACTCACACACACACATTGAGTATAAGGGGCTCCTTTTGAAATTGTCATTTATATTCATTTGAAGGTACTTCATACTATTTTTATGCAAATGTCCGAGCAAAAAACGCAATACTCACAATTGTATAGTAATCTAAAGTTTATGGCTCTCAATCCAGTTTTCAGGATTTATTCAATCAAGATCGTTGTCAATTCCAGTCGTAAATTGAAATTAACTTAATTTCATAGCTTCATTAATTTGCTGCATAATTAAGCGAATTGAACTTAAGCCAGTATCAAAATGAAAACAAACGTTGAGGAATTAAAATAAACATGGGTTGATACAAGATTTAAGACTTTTGACTTTTTAGGACTTGTATACCTTTAAGAAACTCCCCCCACCCCACCCCCTCACTTCCCCCAGAATTTTAGCACTCCAGAACATATCTGATAAGGCGGTGCCGTCGATATCACCTCTTGTACCGATTGTTCAGAACTTTGTTAAAGTTGACAACGTGATTAAATATATACTTTTTACCTTTTAAACGTGAATACGATAGATGATGATGTGCTTCTTTATATTTCAATATGAACATGCAGAGTTCAAACAGTTGTCACAAATCTTGTTAGAAATACAGCAGATCACAAACTTTGTGTGTCCATTCAACTTCCAGAGCAGTAAGGATTTGAAGAAACATCAACGACGAAGTTAACAACGTGAACAACTGTAACAAAATGTTCTGAACATTCGGCCTCATATGTGTTAAATTTTGATTCATCATCGGCAAAAGAACACTGGTGGTTTTGCAGTGTTCCGCATTTGAGACAATTATTCATCAAATATTCAACAACAATTACATACACTCAAAAGTGCATTCTTAAATAGTTTTTGCAATGTTTTATATTTCATAGTATAATGACAAACACAATTATGTCATTTTTCATATTATAAGTGCAGTAGTCCTGGATGCAATAGAGCAAATTTTCACAGGATTAATTAGATAAATACAGACTATCAATTATATACATAAAAAACACCAGTAGAATACAAATGACACTCAATTAATGACATGCATATTAAAAAGATATTAAAGTTGTCCTTCTTCAGAAAAGTATTCTTAATTAATACGTTTTCGAAGACATTAGCTATTTTGTTTGAAGTTAGTCACCATTTTCATTCAATCAGAGGTTCGACAATGATATATCTTTTGTACACAAAGCGTCATCGCCCTGGTCTATGTGAACGTTTATCACAGACGTGGCGTGATTTGACGGTAGACATGTGGGGCACTGGGACAAAAACAGCAATGACCTTGGCAAGTGGAAAACACCTTAAAGCTTATGTAGCTTCATTATACACAAGTAAAGCCGTAAAGAGGGGTTCGTTGTTATCAATTTTCAAAGGTTACGTTTGCCTGACTCGTTTACTAAAATACATATTAGTAAAATACAGCAGCGTCATATAGTCAATGTCTTACATTAACCTCAAGGTGATTTAAAAAAAAATCCTGGGAAAGAAACGACGTTTTATTATCATAACTAAGAGTATTTGAGTTAAAATTGCATGTTATATACAAGTTGATCACCAACTGTCGCTAAGTACGCCCGCTCTATTTTAAGACACCAAGTTTGATGATAACTGGTTGTACGTTAGCCAATCTGTAAATACAGTTTTTTTTTTACCTATTCAAGGGACATTACTCTGGAGTGACAAAGGTGACATGGCTGGTTATCGAACCTGAATGAGATGTTCTGCACATTTTTCTCAAATTTGGTAAAGCTTCTAAAGTTATTAATCGCACACGACCAATTTTAGGAAAATTCTCTAAAATTAAAGGGCGATAGCTCTCGAGTGACTCGAACTTGTCCGATATATAATGCCCATACACATATATCGGTGGCAATGTCAGCTTTAACGCGGAATCATTTAAGATCAGTATGAATAACATCAAACTAGGTACTTGTGCTCATAATGACGACGCGTAATAAAATAAGTCCCGTCACTCTGAGTAAAATATAATAATGCGAGTTATGCCCCTTATATTAACCAAAATACATAAAAAGACGAGGTCGCCTTTATTCACCAATTTGTACTTTCCACAAGTGACTCAAAATATATATGAAAGCCTGCTGCTGCACGTGAGAGTTCACAGAAACCTATACCTATGTTTACCTTTTAACATTTGTATACATTAATTATCGCCTCTAAACAGGTGTCTGAGTTACTATTAAATCTTTTGCCAGTCCAGTCATGAAAATTCATTAGTGCAAAATTTCATGCGAGTGTCCCGAAGTAATCATTGCACCAGCGGAGGGGTTGGGGGAGGAGGGTATGTGCCCCCCACCCCATTTATTGTCAAAGTGAACTTTGCATCTCAATCAGGTAGAAAATGTATACATATATAACGCCACAATGAACCACTTTATACTAGAAATAGCCAAATTTTCTTGGGGACGCCTAAATCCCCATACCCCGTTAGGAGCCTACTGTTTTCAGTTCCTGGCGCATGTTGCAATGCAAGCGCGCCCACTCTAACGAGGCATCCTTGATTTGCCAATGTATTGCATACACAATCAGTGGCAACATACTGCCATAAAATATCAGCAAAGTCCATTTACCGCACACGCCAGCTGCTGCACATTTTACAGAAGGAAATGTTCGTTTTCTTTTCTTATTATGACCGTATCTTGGCTTAACATTTTCTGACTTTTTGATAGGAATCCTATAACAGAATGGAAACAAAATGTCAATTCAATTCGCACAAAAACCGACGACGATCCCCAAACGCCGATGACACAAGCTGTCTTTCAACAAAAATCGAACTGAAAGTTGAACATGAAAATTGATTTTTTTCTTAACAAACGTATTCTTCTGTTCTTTACGAAATCCATCCCCTGCAAAAATGTTTCCAAAAAACAACAACGGGAGATTTTAAACACAATTATATACTTTACAAATTTACACCACTAACACGTTCGAGCACACAACGTCATATAGAACTACTGTTTATATATGCATTTATAGATTATAATTATCAACGCAGGTATTATAATACTAAATGATAAGATTATAATAATCACCACCATCTCATTATATTTCATAGAACAACGCAATTCATAAGTTACAAAACATAACGAACATCTGGCTCTGCTGTTGGCATGAATGGAATTTCACCCACGTCATCCAATACACTCATTTGATATTTTGTGGTCGTATTTTTATACGTGAGTGCCTTTTGTTTTAACACAGACGTTAATCTGTGGCGTGTAATAACAATCTATTAAGTGTTATTCTTGGAACACTTGGTGTATCATATGAATGGTTTTACGTAATAATACGGTATAATTATGTAATACAGCTTCATTTTTTTCACACCATAGAATAGGTGACAAGGAAATCATTGGCGTATAAAAATGATTGTATGTTTCTTAATGCACCAGTCAATTGTTACACGCCCCCCCCCCCCCTCAGGTCCGGGGGGTATACCGTAGATAGCCGGGGAAATCGGCCGTGTTTTTACCTTCCGGGTGGCCCCGCATTGCCGGGTGAATGCGGTGGTTTTGCCAAAAATAGTCGGGAATGGGCCTTACCTAGGGTCCCTGGGGTGCGGGGGCATTTGGCTGGGATTTTACCAGCAGTTCGTTCCTGCACGGCTTGGATTTTACCCGGGCTTGACTGGACCGAAAGTCAAAGTCCCCACTATTTTCCGGACCGGGGGCCGTTGTTACCTTTGACTGGTGCATAAACATAACCGTTCATAAACGGATGATAAATATGCCTAACATGATGAGGATTTTTAGATCTAGCGCGATAAACCGTGTATATCTTAACAATACAATTATGCTTAAAACTTGGGTCTTAGAATGAGTGTCAAATACCCAGCACAATACACTTTATGTACACATTAAATATTAAACTGTCAACCATTACATGGTTCTATAGTCCCTTTTCATTCTTCAGAAAATTTCAATATCATAATTTTAACAACAATTAAATGGCTTAGTGTTTTGGCTTTCATCCAAGCTAACCAGTTTTTACCGATTATTCTTTATGAAATAGGGCAGTAGTAATAATTCTTTAATAATCAATAGATTAAAGAGTAAACCATTCCAACAATAGAACAGTGTCATCATCACTGACGCACATTCACCTGATCGGGAGGCCGCCAATCGATATAACTAACATCTGATGGTCTAAAGCAATCGCAGAAAACGAACAGAATATACACACGCAAATAAGACATTCTGGTATGAAATAGCAATTAAAAGCTTTTGAAAATTTGCCAACATGTCCGTAGAAACGGGCGAAAAACAGCGCTAAAACCCGTCTTACGGTAGCTGACTACTAAGACAAATTATTAGCAGTGATTGTAAGTTTATTTGGTATATTTCTGACGATTTTACCATGGAGACCTTTTGTTTAAATAGTTTACATAAATTGAATGTCTACAGCAGGCATTGCATACTAGTATTTCAAAACATACTGAAGCAAATCGAATTCTATATAAATGCCATATAATTTTATCACGTATGTAGTATGATTTTTCACGAAAGAACTGCTTTATAACTATGTACGTATTTAGTATGATTTTTCGCCGAACGACCGCTTTATAACTACATTTCAAAATCACATTAAAAAACAAACAACAACAAACTTTCCTGCACGACAAAACCCATCAGACCCATACCGCCTTACAATCGATATCATTTTGAAATATAAATAATGCATTAATGGCTCCCCATTTAGACTGCGCGTCACAGGTTCACACTCAATAGAAATGCGGTTAAGCAAATAGACGAAAATAAGAGATATCCTCCGTAAATTGCGTTTTGTTAAAATACCAGACCATGGTTCAAGGCAAAAAGAACTAATGTGAACAAATTTCTTTAGAATAAGACCAATTTTGATAGAAATTTATTTGTATTCCTATACAAACACGTTGAATTCATAACATCATGACATAAAAAAAAAACTTTAAACAGAATACGTGCATTCTCTAATAAGTTAATGGTCTAAAATGCACGAGAATATAGCCGTACATGCACTAAATGCACGCGGTTTTAATAATTAGAAAACAGGAATGGCTCCACCAAAACCAAACCAACGCTCCCGCATGGTAACTCTTCTGGTCAAATACTTCCGTTCAATGTTAGCACCAGGCCAAATTTTCTCACAAGTTCTTAATCGTAAAAAGCTTAAGTAGCTTATTTCTTGAGCCAACTTTCTTACTTAACTTCTTGATTTTACTAAATAGAAATTAGTTTATCGTTATTATCATAATACTAAGTTCCTTCAATTTCCAAAATATCTCAAGAATGTTCATATTACACAAATTATAGTAGATAAAAAGCTTAGTTTAATCCTGTTTATAAGTGAATGAAGATGCTTCGACTAAGTGTGGCCTGCTGAGTCCTAAACAAGGTCACCACAACCTCATGTCTTTAAATTAAAGTAACCAGTTATTCAAAGCCTTTCGTGTATAAAACAAAATATGAAAACGTGATTATTATGTCCATCTATTAATTAAATCGTAATGTATCTAAGTTTTTGCCCTTGTTCTGCATTGAGTTATTGCCCTTGTTCTGCATTGAGTTATTGCCCTTGTTCTGCATTGAGTTTTTACCCTTGTTCTACATTGAGTTTTTACCCTTGTTCTACATTGCGTTTTTGCCCTTGTTCTACATTGAGTTCTTGCCCTTGTTTTACATTGAGTTCTTGCCCTTGTTTTGCATTGAGTTTTTGCCCTTGTTTTACTTTCAGTGTTTGCCATTGTTCTATATTGAGTTATTGCCCTTGTTCTACATTGAGTTTTTGCCCTTGTTCTACTTTGAGTTTTAGCCCTTGTTCTACAATGAGTTTTTGCCCTTGTTCTGCATTGTGTTGTTGCCCTTTTTGGAAGTAAACGAGAAAGAGTTATTCACGTTTAAAAACAGTTCTGTCCATGAATATATAATTTCTTTGCTACAAACATTATCATAATAACCAGAAAAGCATTCATAGGTCCATTTAACTGCCGCGCTATTTAAACAAGAAAGGTAAATACAAATACAAGAAGTGTTCCTTTTCCATTGTGTTACCTTCAGAAATAAGCAATGTGGGAACTTTGTCAGCTTTATTTGTTTCCAGTATTTGAACAAGGACCACACATTTCTAATAATCGAAATAGGTTAAAAAATGTTACAATCGTCCGCTCATGTTTTCATAAAAGAGAATGAAGCTGGATCGTTAACGTTGGAATTGTTGACATTATTCCTGACTGTGTTTTTCTTCTTTTATATAATCAGGTCCTTCGAAAACATACGGGCACTGAACAAAAAATACCACATTCCAAAGCGTTAGGCTTATGGTGTATTTGGGGACATACTAGAAAAAATATGGACTGGGCTCGTGGGCTGGGCTCATGTAGTGTGTTTGGACAGGTCATACCTGGATTTTTTTTATTAATCTGAACTCATCAAATCAGTTGGGGAATAAAGAGGGCAATAAAGGAGAGGAACTTCCAATAACTGTATATCCTCAATATGTCCAAGAGTCGAACGCAAAGGCCCAGCCCTTGAGCCCAGTCCATAATCAGAGCTCAGGAGTCCACCCCACGAGCCCAGCCTATGAGCGCAACCCACGAGCAGAGCCCATGAGTCCAGCCCACGAGCCCAGCCCAAGTGTTCTTGTATGCCGTATTTGGGGTCATCTTATCATGAAACACACGGATCGAAGGGTCGGTTTTATGAGCAATTATATCCATTTCGAAACTAAGAGATTTATTGGTCAGTTTTGGCCAAGTTTATTTCATTTTGCAAACTAACGATATGTTTTGTCTAACGCTGGTCATAAGAAGGCCCCAGTATTCATTTTGGTTCCAACATTTTTAAACAAAATCATAACATTGTCGAACACATACTACTAGGCGCAATCTATGACGTCATTCAAATGGAATCGCAAGAGTAAGTAACAATATACACTCATTGTATCGTTCGTTGTCAAGTGTATGATCCCCAGGTCATAAAAATGTCACATTCGCGCCTTGGTCTATTTTTGGTACCATTAGTTTCTTTATTTGAATTTATGTCAATATATTGTCAATGTATTGACATAAGAAATATTCAGTGGGTCAAGAACGCTACGATCCCATGAAATAACATTCTTTTTGTCAGAAAATAGTTCAATGAAACGGGTAATTTGTAATTCACTACTTAAATAAACCTGCACCTCGTTAAAATATGTTAAAAATGACCTTCCACAGCAATTATCCCACATTCTTGGATTGAACTGACCCTCAACTATGATTTGTAAATAGTGGAGATATGGGACTAATTTGGGGGTAATGAGTTACATTCTTATCGTCAAAAGATCATATACATTTTAACCCTTAACTCTCTTAGTGAACATTATTTAATATTTGAATTGCTCGTTATCTCAATGGCATGATAATGACTTTTTAATAACAGCTGCGTAAAATACAGTCAAAACTCGTTGTGTCGAAGTCGATGAGCTTCGGGAAATACTTTCAGTTAAGTTCGACATAACCATAACATCGAGATAAACGAGTTCGATATAAACAGTTTTGACTGTATACATGAGAGAAAATCAACAACAGTTCCAAGTGTTACTAAAGCCGTAGCAGTGAGAAGGATAGGATTACTGTTATTCTCGAAAACGCATGCCAGTCTTTCATCTTTAAATAACACAAACAGAAAGTTTAAAGGAGTTACCATATTTAGATAAGACTTAAAACACGGACAAGGTGACTGGTCATTGAGAACCCAATTAAATGATCTCTACACTTATTAAAGTGCAGTTGCAAAGCCATTAATTAGAATTGTTCTACTTTTATAAACCAGCTGTATAATGATAAACTGAAATAAATTAAGTTAATAGCATATACTAATGTTTGCTTTATCTTATATCTCAAAATAATTACGTTATTATAAAAACGTTAACTGCATACATTATTGGCAAGAAATAAGATTCTTTCTCAAAATTAAAAAAAAATCTTCCAGTTCTCCAGATAAGACTACATATGTATATATATATATATGCGTTTTACAACAGTTTAATAAAACCTCTTAAAAAGTGCGTTAATAGTTTCATATTTTGTAATAGACTTGCATTGTATCATGTTAAACAATGGAACAACACTTAAATATACACAAGACAGACAGACAGACGGGCAAACAATTTAGCTCAAAAAGCCTGATGATTCGTATAAGCCGGCGGTCGAACATTGAGGTAGCAGCCAGGCCCTCCCCCCAGCCGCCCCCTCCACACACACGTACGCGCACCCTTACATACAAATAAAGAAGAAAGACATTTTCTAAGACAAAATAGCTAGCACACTTACAAGAAAACAACCAAAAAACAGACCTTTACTTATAATCGACAGTAAAATAAGAAAGCACTACTCACAAAAATAAGACGCAAAAAATGAGACAGCCTTAATAATATGGTTCTCGAATTCAGTTACCTCCCAAGAGTTCAGACAAATCCATCAGGCAAAATATGAGACATTAATTTACAAGACATTTCAGAGAGAAAGGACAGACATATTGACCACTTATTGACAGGATGCGCCCAGAATATTTTACAAACAAGAGCAAATGTGGCTGTAAACGAGAAACACAGATGCTGGAAAAAGGTCAGAAGAAAACAAATGTCTACAGTACGACAGGTTAGTAAGGTATTTATGAAGACAATTAATTAAGAATGTAATAATATCAATAATTAATCTGAATCTTCTTTTTTGGCATCACAACAAATATCACACAACTCACGGTAAATATAGCTGATTTGAAATCATTTTCAAATAGTCCTGAAACTTTACTACAACTAAACCCCCAAAATCGATTAATAATATCAAACAAAAAAAATAATTGAAAGTAATGGCTTAAAAGTGAAAGTCAATCATTTTCAATTGCACCTACAAGTTCACGCTGGTAAGACCAATTGAACAAAGTAAATAATTTCATAATCGATCAGTACGTTGAGTTGAGCTTAACCACAGCCTTGTAAATTTTTCCATAAGGATCGCTCGCTTTTTCATTCCATGAATTTAAAATGATTTTCAAAAATTCAAATCATGTTAAAACTTGGCGCTCGTATTTCAGTACAATCAAATAATGGCCGTGTTTTGTATACATTCGTAACGGTTTGTTTACATTTTCCGCCAACGTAGTTCGCAGTATGTCACATGACTAAATCGCCTAGCAATCACGTGAAGAACGCGCGTTGATTGGTTGATATTCCCGCTCTTACGTGCTGGCATTCCATTCATCTCATAATAATAGAGGCACTGAGAGGGAGCGGATGGAAAGAAAACGTTGCATCATCAGACATTATTTGAAGGACAACCACTGCCTTGGTAATTTTTACAGTGTAATTAAGTGTGCATTTTGAAATATTTGTTTTCTCAGTTTCGATAAGTAAAAACTCATCTCTTTCGCTTTACACGCCGATAATAACGCTAAAATATCGAAACATTATATTGGCCTGAAATCCAATGTTTACATAAATTCCCCTCGGCGACCTCTATTTACACAAGTCACATGACCGTCAATGGTGTACACATGGGCGCGAAATAGTGTTGGCTCGTAGCCAGGACGAGTCTACCTTTGTTCTCATTGGAAAATTACCAGCTCTAGATATGGTCAATTTGTGAAAACAATTATTGGACAGTGTGAGCGACAATTTCTGAGTAAACATAAATGGTTTTATTTTAAAGAAACAGTTCACATTGAAAATTTTGAAAACACTTGTAAAATGAGTGAGAATAAAGCGTTTAGATATTGTACGATACCCGCGCGTATAAATGGACCTCACTTTTGACCCAGACATTATCAATATACTTTGGAGCTGTGCCAATCGAGGTTTGTTTCGATTGGCTGTTGTAGAATGTATTGTAAACTAGCATACGTTCAATGTAACTTCAGACCCTCTCTAACAACGGCGAAGCTTAGACGGATTTTAAAGTCTGTGAATATCATCACAACAATTAGTCAGTATTAAACAGTGTCGACTAACAATATTTATCAACATTGACTTAAACATAATTTTCTTCAAGACATCACCGAAATCATCATCCGATTGAAACAAAAATCAACAGTTTTTGTGAATTTTCACTTTGTCATTCCCACGTGTTGAGTGATCTGTGGACATAATAAACCGTACTTTGTAACAATCGACAGTGGACTTCAATTAAATATTACTGGAATGGCTATGTTTCCAAATGCTCCTCATGGTTATATGCCCTTTGTACACGGAACAAACGGCAAGAATAATAAACGCTCTAAACACCATATAAACGGTGGAAAACTGCATAAACATTGTGAAAACAGAAAACCAGCGTCGATGTTAAACACACAGAAGCTTTATCAGATTACGTTGAGAGACAAGAAAGGCAATGTTTACAAGTGCTTGTTGAAATCTGACGGAGCAAAATCATTACCAGAGTTATCCGAACCTAAACTCAATGCGATGACACTTCATAAATCTCTGCCGGACATAACGGCTGCCAGCAGTCCGTCAAAGCAGAGAAAAGTCTTGGAAGAAAAGCTCGAAGCTCTCTCGAGCAGCATGGACAGCAGTGAAAACTTCTCCACGTCCCTTGATCTGAGGAACTGTGGCAAGAAAGAGGGATTCTTCAGTGCTCTCATTCGCTACATTAAGGAGAAGACAAGCAAAGGAGAGAAACGCATCGACTCTAAATCTAAACCCAGTGCTAAGCCCAGCAGTGGGAAGTCGAAGCGTAAGCCCAAGGACGTTTCACAAAGAAAACGTCAAAGAACAGTTTCTGCCATGTCCAACCTGGACCCTATACAGGAATCTCCTAATGAGGCGGAATACGAAGATGTACCAGAGGACAATGAGTCTTACACACATTATAGCAGTGGCTACCCGAGTGACAATGATTCCATTACGTCGTGCAACATTATCGCAGTCGAGTCGCAATCTTGATACGAACTTTCAGGATTAGGCGCTTGTGTTCAAATTACTTTCAAACTTTAGCTTACTGGTGATTTCTCTATTCAGTTGCTCAAACAAGGTGCATTCAGTTTATCGCCACGTTTAACGCTCTCCGTGTGCAACGTCGTTGATGGGGAGTAGGGAGTCGTTAACGTGACATCGCACGTCAACGTTAGAAAGTCGGATTTCGGACGGAATGGATAACACACAAAAGCGAGACACATTCCAAATCTCAAAAAAACTTGGGACATTCCTGTCGGAGCTTTAAGAAGTGACATTGGGTGTGTTTGGCAATGTGCCAATTCTGAGGAAATGTCGTCTGGTTTCGTTCAGGGCTCGGACAGCGCATAAGTTCGTGCTCGCCGTGGAGAATTACGTTCTCCGGACCAAGAAACGGTACAGCTGGACTAGTGTCAAAACACCACGGACAGTCCACATTTTGCTATGCAAGGCAGCTAATCTTCAGTTTTTTAGTGCTACAAGACTTGACTCAAAACAGTCTCAAGGTGACCACGTGTCACTTAACACTTTGACAATGTGTTTTGACAACGAGCACGTGACAGGGTACTATTCGAAAGTGACTGGTACTCGGAAGACTTGAGAGTTTTGTCATCTTCAATTCATTTTGTCTGTATGTCAAGAGCTTTCGGTGCTATTCAATATTTATATAATTTATTGAGTGAAATTGTGCGCTTGTTAAAAGTAAAAGATCATGTATGAATCAACTCATTATAAATCCATTCTATTTATTCCATATCTCATGAAAGACTGATATTTATTATTTGGAAGGAAAATGTGTAAAATGTATACATGAGAAAAAAAAATGCTATTTGCTTTATTCAAATTATTGGCGTTAGTATTTGGTACCGTATATTACTTATTTTTGAAGACGGATATTGTGTTCAACATACCATGATTTTGAAAACCACAAAATAAAAACATAAATTTAAGAATATTTGAATTTTTCTTTTGATTAACAACAAAAAGTAATATTATAAATATATATACAACATGGTAAAATAAACATTCTAGAAGAACTCGCGGGGTCATGCTATATTACAATCGATCGATACTGTCTAGAATCCGTAACAGACAATCTTGAGCGCGATTCCATGGCAGTGAATCGATATTCTGAGTTAAGGCGGGAAAACTGCCGCCACAGCAGACGACATATTATTCAGAGAAAAAAACTCATAGATTTTGTTATAAAGTATTTGAACTTGTTGAAAATCCGTGATTTTCCCTTGTAATTTATTTGTGAGTGCAAGCGACAGCTAGTTGTTGATCTGTATTTATAACTACTTTGTCTTTCAAATTTGACTTAAGTTGCTTGATATGCCTATCATGTACGTTATGAACATACATGTAATGACATATTATTATGTGTAAATCTTTGCTTACATGCGATATAATTTTGTAGCTCTCAAAACTTGTTCAGTTATTCCAGAAAATCACTACCATTCCATTGTCTTTGTGTCTTTTGGTGTGTATTTTTTCTTGATTTCGAATCATAATTCATTAACTTCTTCTTAGCAGAAACATCATAGCTTATAAGTTATCAATCCACTTTTTCTTTTTTCTTTATTTAAGGTTCAATATCTTAACATGGTTATTATTCTGTGTTTTTATGTCTGTAAACAAGACTTGAAAACAAGTACTATGATGCCAAGTCAATGCAAGTTATAATTATGTTATTTCGGGTCACATAATTTAATTGTTTTGAAGACGAAAATTAAAGAAACTGTATATTATTCGATATATTAGTATATAGCCAAGAAAAGAATCGTAATGTTTAACAATTGACCACCTGTAAACTGTGACAAGTTATTGCATTTATTACTCCACAATGTTCATAATTCACCATAAAAGATCAATTGTCAACCATTAATGATCGACAAATTGCCATGTTACACGTTCATTATACAGGATTGTTATTTTGTGCAATATGTTACCCATGTATTGCGTAAGTTGAAATATCACCTCCATGTTCTTGTGTGCTAAAGATTACATTGTATAATGTGATTATGACTTTGAACAAAATGTTTGAAAAGCTGAAAATACAAACAGTGACCAAAATAAAAAAAATGAAATGAATATTTTTTTGTTGTTTTACTGACAATGGTTGAGTCGATATGATGATGATAAATATATAGAGATGATGACGATGATGATGATGATGATGATATAGAGATATTAATGATGATGATGATGATGATGATTGATGATGATATAAATACCGATGCCGATTATGACTGTGTTAAAATAAATACCGATGAGGAGGAGGATGATGATGATGATGATGATGATGATGATGATGATGATGATGATGAAGAGATGATGATGATCATGATCATTATCATGATGATAAAATAAATAATACCGATGATGATGATGATGATGACGATGCTGATGTTAAAATACATACCGGTGATGATGATGATGATGATGATGATGATATTAAAATAGGATGATGATGATGATGATGATGATGATGATGATGATGATGATGATGATGATGATTGATGATGATAAAATAAATACCGATGATGATATTAAAATAAATACAGATGATGATGATGATGATGATGATGATGATGATGATGATGATGATGATGATGATGTTGTTGTTGACGATGATGATGAGAAAATGGATACCTATGATGAAGATGAATCTTGTATTTGTGGAAGTGATACTGGTCATGACGTATACACGTATACAGATGTGGAAATACTAGTAAGATGGCTATGAATACAATGATGATAACGACTCTAGTTACAGCATCAAGTTCGTTACGACATGTCTACAATGAAATGTGAGATGAATTCATGTTTCTCATATAAACAGAACCTATTCATTATGTGACAATACATAATCAGATGTAAATGAATCAAAAATCATTAGATACGCCTGACATTCTAACCTATTCATATAGATGTGACGCAAACTGACTGTGTGACGTTCGATCATATGAATACTATCATATTCAGTAAAAATAACGATATGAACTGAACACTGAGGCTATTAAGAGTTAACACTTCAGCTGAACAAACCGACTTATGTACATAACAATTCAGCAGAGTATAATTCTTCCAATTAACATTCGTAACAACTGAACATACAATTTCATGGATCATTTACTAATTATCGAACACAGCTTTTAACTGAACAACTTCTGTATAACTGATGTTGACATTCAAATACGTCTGGTTCAAGCCGTTTAGGAACTGATCAACGTGAAATTATCCTATAATTTGACATTATCATAGTCATTGTCATTATTTTACATGTTGTATGCAAGTTGTCTGTGTTTTTTCGTCGTAAAGCAAATAGCAGTTCAAACATTCATGAGAATTGAAATATGTAGGTCACTGGGCCAATGTGCCAGTCTCGCGAATGTAAGCTGTGCGCATGCGTAATTCGAAACATGCTTTAGGCGGTACGAAAATCGCGCATACAATTAATTTTAGGTGTAATATGACAGTTTTATCATGCGAAGACTATGTGAATACCATTCTGAATGGGAAATGCTAGGGTCATTCCATGATAATTCATGAAACGAATGTATGATAGGACTTGAGAATGAGGAGACGCTCAGTTTAACAACCATTGATTGTGTTATCAAAATACAAAAACAGAAAGAGCAGGATAATATGATATTTAAAACCCAGCAGCTTTGCATATGAATAAATGGCAATTGTTCAAACATATTAAGTTTGTGTCCAACAGAAATGCTTTTCTCGCCTGTATCCCTTTACGTTTCTTAATGTATCTTTAAGACAGACAATTTCTTATTAAATATTTACTCTGCAGCCATTTACGAATTGACTAATGGACACATGTTTCCCTTCCCCTGTTTTAACCCTTTATTACCACACAGACGTTACATATATTGCACTCTTTATCCGATCAAATTCTACAAATACCAACATACTCATGCATAACGGGTGAACTCAGACGACCTTGTTCGCCACATATTCTACGAACCACTAGTGCGCATGATCGATACCCGTTGCCATAGCAGTTACCGCGCGCGGTAATTTTCCATAGGCGAGCTCAAAGGTTTCTCAATGTAAAGTGAACACGGTATTACTATTATTAGATAGCTTGTAGTAAATTGTATTGGAGTTACATTTTGCAATACAAATGTCTAGTGCGGAGAGTATGGGAAAAGTTTGAAAATACAGGGCGATATAATGAATGCTGGGGCACCCACGCCAATGTTATATCACCCATTAGCCACCGTTGTTCTACAGTTGGTAATCGATATAATTACGTTCTGGGACACAGAACAGGTTAATTCATGAGTCTGTGGCCAATTGACGTTGAAGTAATACTCCTTTTTTACTCTCATAGACCCCTTTTTAGTTCTGAGTAATTTTGAGGGTCTGTCTGTCTGCCTGTCAGTGTCAGTACACATAGGTCGGCTACTACTATTAGGCCCGTAATTATCTTAGATTGATAGTTTTGTTAATTTGCTATAAAGTTGATCGAACTGAACTTCGAGTAATGGTTAAACGAGAAAAATAAATACATAGTCGCATAACCATTTTATTTGTGTCAGTATTTTTAAATACTAAACATCTTTATTTTTTATAGCGGTTTACAATAACAAAAATAGTGAAACAAAGAAGGAACAAAATTGCACCGAAAATTGCGATAATTTCCGATAGAAGATGTTCGGAATAGCGGTGTTAACTTTATTGTGCAATCTTCCCACTGTTTATATCTACCACTTCACCTGATTAAATTAAATAATGGCGTATTGCTATTTTTATTTGAAATTTAAGATTGGACAAAATATAACGTTGACCACCAACCAGTACAAGTTTTAAAACAAAGTCGAGGTAAAAAAACAAACCATCTCGTTGAGATCTGTTATGTCTCTTAAGATTTTCACGGTCAGTTTCGACTTAGAACATTTTTAAAGACACACAGCACTGACCCCAACTATCCGAAACTTCTTAAATCCCATTTTTTGTTTAGTATAACTTGTAAACTATTTTCTTTCTGACGAGATCTGAGACTTTTAAATAAAGTCACTATCATTACAATCGACAATATTTTATTTGTAAAATCAAGTTTGAGTTAATAATTTGGCTAAATGAAATAAAATACTAAAGCTTGTTTTCCTGAAATGGGAACCAGGGCCTACCATCACGAACAGTTTCAAGTCGGGTCTAGATTCTGATCCGGGCGAAAACACAAACTATTAAATTACAAAGAATCGATTTACGAAAATAAACGTAAACAATGGTACATTTTCAAATAGTAATAATAACAGCAAATTTCATCATCAACACTCAACAAGAAGGAATGTTACAATGAAATGAAGATTTGCAGTTTTGCTACTTGAGTCTGAACTCAGTCTCAAGACTGTTCTTAATCATGGCCCCCATGGATCTCAAGTTGCCGTAATAAGGCCGTCGTAAAGATATCCTAAGCACTGTCTGGATCTTCATCGATAGATCTTGCACGTTTATATTAGTTCAAGCTCTCATTGAGCCACGGTATTCATTGGTTCTGAAAAATATTGAAAGCTATTGGTTTCGATCTACAAATACATCAATAACTAATAACTGTACTCGAAACTGTTTTAACATTTCATTCTTGTGTAATGAGGGTTTTTTTATTACTTTTGTTGCATGATAAAACGAATACTTTGAAGTCAGAAACCCGAATACGTCATGAGCATTACGCCAATCGATATGTCTGCATACTTAACCGAATTCATGAAAACTCACATAATAATTACAGCAATTACATGCACAGTTAAGCATTCGTTATTATCTAAGTGCACTCTTTAACAGGCAGAAAGGCGTACTTTAAGACCAGCATTAAGTGATCGAAAAAGATAAAGTCTATCATCCACGTAATGGCATACACCTGCTGTCGAACTACGACGAAGGCGGACACAATAACATATGTTGTTTGATCATTTGATATCGCTCGTGAACATTCTTGTATTAATTAAAGAATTCAGACACAACCATACAGACAGAGAAACAAGACATACACATAGACAGACATACAGATAGACAGACATACAGACATACACATAGACAGACATACACATAGACAGACATACACATAGACAGACATACACAAAGACAGACATACAGACATACACATAGACAGACATACACATAGACAGACAACATACAGACATACACAAAGACAGACAGACATACATACACATAGACAGACATATATACATACACATAGACAGAAATACACATAGACAAACCGACAGACAGACAGACAGACAGACAGACAGACATACACATAGACAGACATACACATAGACAGACATACACATAGACAGACATACAGACATACACATAGACAGACATACAGACATACACAAAGAAAGACAAACAGACATAAACATAGACAGACATATATACATACACATAGACAGAAATACACATAGACAAACTGACAGACAGACAGACAGACAGACAGACAGACAGACAGACAGACAGACAGACAGATATACACATAGACAGACATATATACATACACATAGACAGAAATACACAAAGACAAACTGACAGACAGACAGACATACACACAGACAGACATACACATAGACAGACATACACATATACAGATATACACATAGACAGACATACACATAGACATACATATATACATACACATAGACAGAAATACACATAGACAGACATACAGACATACACATAGACAGACATACACATAGACAGATATACACATAGACAGACATACATATAGACAGACCGACAGACAGACATACACATAGACAGACAT